>NC_133327.1:179972270-180346008 GCF_042186555.1 Aquarana catesbeiana | reverse complement strand
GCCTCATTGAGGTACTTATTGCCCACTTTGCTTTCAAACCATTTTAAGTCAACAAAGACTTCATTGAAGTGCTCTCGGTCAAACTGCACACATAAAAACAAACTATAAGCTAATGTGGTAGTTTGCAAAAAAAGAACAGCTTAACAAAAAAAAATAGGATTTTTTATAACAGCTTACCTGTAAAATCCTTTTCTTTCGATGGACATCACGGGACACAGAGCCACAGTAATAACTGATGGGTTATGTAGGTACCACTAGGTATTGGATACTGGTCACACCCTAATCAGGAAGTTCAACCCCCTATATAATCCCTCCCCTTCCAGGGATACCTCAGTTTTGTAGCAAAGCAATATAAGTGTATTAGAAGAGGGGCGGGACCTCTGTGACCCGTGATGTCCATCGAAAGAAAAGGATTTTACAGGTAAGCTGTTATAAAAAATCCTATTTTCTTTCTCGGACATCAAGGGACACAGAGCCACAGTAATAACTGATGGGATGTCCCAAAGCAATGCCAACTGAGGGGGGGGGAAATCACAACCAAGTAGGGTGCCATCAGACCTGAGGACCCTGTACCGCTGTCTGCAGCACACTACGCCCAAAAGGCTCATGCCTTCTCACATCCACCTGATAGAATCTGGTGAATGTATGGACTGAAGACCAGGTTGCGGCCTTGCAGATCTGAGCCATAGAGGCCTGGTGATGCACTGCCCAAGAAGCACCAATAGCCCTTGTGGAATGTGCCTTGATCTGAAACGGAGGAATCTTCCGTTTCAGACCCTAAGCCTGAATTGTCGAATCCATTTAGAAATGGTCGCTTTTGACGCTGCCTGTCCTCTATTGGGACCCTCTGGCAGCACGAACAAGACATCTGTCTTGCGAATCTGAGCAGTTGCTTCCAGATAGGTCTTGACTGCTCTTACTACATCCAAAGAATGTAGTGACCTTTCTTCCGAAGAACAGGGATCTGGAAAAAAGGAAGGCAGAACAATGTCTTGGTTTAGATGAAAATCTGAAAACCACCTTCGGTAAAAAACTAGGATGAGGGCGTAGTACCACTCTATCCTTGTGTACAATCAAGTAAGGCTCTTTACAGAAAGAGCTATTTCTGATACTCTTCTAGCAGAAGAGATGGCTACCAGAAAAAATTAGTTTCCTCGTCAGCAAGACCAAAGGAATCTGACGTATTGGTTCAAAAGGCTGTTTCTGTAACACAGACAGAACCAAGTTCAAGTCCCAGGGGTTTAGGGGCGCCTTAACCGGAGGATTAAGACGCATCACCCCCTGCATAAAGTTTTGGACCAAAGAATGCGAAGCAAGTGGCCGTTGAAACAATACTGATAAGGCCAAGACCTGGCCCTTGATGGTACTCAAGGCCAGCTTCATCTCTAATCCTAATTGTAGAAAATCAAGAATTCTACCTATGACATATTTCCTGGGATGCCAACCCCTGGATTCACACCAGGATACATAAGCTTTCCAGACTCTATGATAAATCATTCTGGAAGCTGGTTTCCTTGTATTGATTAAGGTAGATATGACAGGACCTGAAAGCCCACGACTCTTCAGAACGTGGGTCTCAATAGCCAAACCGTCAAATTTAGCATTTGTAAGGCAGGATGGAACACTGGACCTTGAGATAACAGGTCTGGGCGTACCAGTAGGGCCCATGGGGAACCCACCGTCATCCTTGCTATTTCTGCCTACCAAGTCCTTCTGGGCCAAGCGGGGGCCGCCAAAAGCACCGACTTCCTTTCCTGCCTGATCCTGGGAAGGAGTCGTGGCAGTAGCAGAATAGGAGGGAATGCATAAATCGGTGAGAACCGATGCCACAGAATCACCAACGCATCCGTCCCGCCTGGAAGAGGATCCCAGGCAACCGGTAGAAAGGATTTCCCCCTCTGCAGGTTTTCGGGTATGAGCCACCAATTGATGCTCTGACGCACCGCATGCGACAGGTGCATTGGAAAGTCTAATGCCTGAACCTTCTTGTTCCAGGCCGACAGAATACTGTGTTGCAGTAGTCCTGGATGGAACCGAGCATAGGGAACTGCTTCGAATGAAGTCACCATCTTCCCCAGCAGCCTCATACAAAGGCGGACAGAAGGACCCTTCTCGGTCCTGACTGTCAGAATCAGCTGCTTTAAAGCAGTGATCTTTGCCTGCAGACACTTCTGCTGAGAAGGAAAAATGGGCATAGGCAGGCATGCATCTCAGATGTCTATTGATGTCAAAAATTCTCCTCCCTGCAGGGTGGAGACTACTGTCCGAATTGATACCAAACGGAAGAACCGTATCCTTTGGAATCAGATCTCTTAAATCCAAAATGGGTCTGAAATCCCCATTTGGTTTTTCGACCATAAAAAGGTTGGAATAGATGCCCAATCTTTGATCCCTTTCACCACGAAAGGGAAACCCAGCCAGGAGTTTCTTACATGGTGCTTCGGCTGACCAATTTTTTCAACCATAAGATTCTACGCATATGCACCAACCCAAGTGAGAGACGAGAGGTTTGCACGATAGAATCTCTGATGGCGTCAACAACATAACATAAGGCCGCAAGAAGGTTAGCAAACCCCTGGGCCTGCTGTTCAGGCAATACCTTGATGACCTGTTTAACATGGTCTCTTAAGTATTGACAGACTCTAATCGCTGCTACTGCAGGTTGGGCCACTGATCCTGCTAAGGAAAAAACATCCTTCAATAAGAATTCCATCTTCTTATCCACAGGGTCCTTGAGCATCTGTGCGTTGTCTACAGGACAAGTCAAACTACTATTTATAGAGGAAATGGCCGCATCAATGGCCGGTATTCCCCACATCTTAATAAATTTTTCTTCTGTAGGATAAAGTGTTGAAAACTTCTTTGGCGGAAGAAATCGCTTATCTGGGTGATCCCACTCAGAATAAAAGGAGCTTTTCAAGTAAATTATGAACAGGAAAAGCATGCGCTGTTTGAGAAGGTTTCAGCGACCCCAAAGAAGATGAAGATTCCTTAACAGACTCAGGTACGGGCAACTTAAATGTGGAGTGGACCAATCCAGTAAGGATCTGCACTAAGACTTTCTCCTCTTGGGAAGTTGCAGAGGGTCCCTCTCCACCTGATTCCTCTGAAGAGGAATCATCCGTCCCATCCCGATCCTCTGAAAGGGATTCGTCTCCTTTATCCCAGAGCTCCTCTACCTGAGGGTCTTGGGAAACAGAGGAAGGCCTAGTACGTTTTCTTCCACTGAGTGAAGATGTAATCACGGCCATTAATCTTTCCTCTAACCCAGAAATGGTTGAGGAAAAAACCTCCTGTGTAATGTATACAGGGGCTGAAGTGCCAGAAGCAGGTGTAGCCCCTGACCCCGATGGCTCTCCCTGGCTAGCTGTCCCTGGCCCTTTAGGAGGGGAGGATGTAGCAGACAGGGGGTCCTCAGAACCTGAAGGAGATCCCCTAGTGTCTCTGGTTCTTGGGGTATTTGTACCTCTTCTACCGATAGTGCAAAGCAAGAAGGTGTGAGGTATCCAAAAATGAACACTAACTGCTGAGCGATGTAGTCCGGCAAAGGCCTGCTACCAAATGCCCAGTCTGGTGTTCCCTTAGTAAATGCAGTCTAGGAGAATGCCTGTGTCCCACCTTACATGCAACTGTCAGCTCTGTGTCCCTCCGAGGCTCAGAGCACCTGTAAAGTGTGCTTTTAAATAGCCATGCTTTCTGGCACTGTGGGCGTCTGAGCACGCTGACGCCCTGCCCCCCCCCCGTTTTTGAAAAACGAGCGCTTCCCGCGCGAGCCGACCCTTCCTGACAAGCATGGAGGAAGGCTGGGGGAGGGGGAGGAAGGAGGAGGCCGGCAGTGATGGGCCCTGCATTGCAAAGGCGGCCTGGCGGCGGTGACAGTGCGGTCTAAAACCACCTTACAGCATAACTGAAGCCTGCCCCTAGCCTGGGGGGAACATCCCAGCTGAGAAAACCCCCCCATCCATCTTACCTGGAGCCGGCGGAAGAGCTTGTGCAGCAAACGCTGAGACAGAATCAGCATGTGAAAGTATGTGCTCTTGGCAGCCCCCCGGTGGTCACAATAGGCATAGCATGCATTTACCTTAAAGGAGAAAACCTACTAGAATTCAAAATTCTGTGGAATCTCCTCTTACCTTATCCAGCCGCAGGATTCTGTATACACAGACCCAATCTTCACCTCTCACGGTGGGCTCAGTTTGTAAAAACCATCAGAGACTGGGGCCCCCTACGAGTAGGGGGATCCTGCAGTTCTGGCCCTGTAAAGCACCCAGCCAGAAATTGGGAGGTTTAAAGCCATTTTCTGATCTGCGGGGTCCAGCTCTCTAAAAAGAGAAGCATTACGGGTAAAACCTCGTTTCTTCGGACACGAGGCCCGGGGTACCATCCAATTCGGCCATGAAAAGACACTTTGAATAGATCCGGTTCGCCTGGCTTGCCCCAGTATAGGATATAGGATATTCCCTTTGGAGCTTCAGCACAGGACATCCTTGCACGTCCAACACCTAAGACACTGGCCTAAAAACTGAGGTATCCCTGGAAGGGGAGGGATTATATAGGGGGTTGAACTTCCTGATTAGGGTGTGATCAGTGTCCAATACCTAGTGGTACCTACATAACCCATCAGTTATTACTGTGGCTCTGTGTCCCGTGATGTCCGAGAAAGAAAAAAAAATTACATTAAGGCTACTTTCACACTGAGGCGCTTTACAGGCGCTAGAACGCTAAAAATAGCGCCTGCAAAGCGCCTTGAAAGAACCTCTCCTATCACACTGGAGCGGTGCACTGGCAGGACAGTAAAAAAAGTCCTGCAAGCCGCATCTTTGCAGCGCTGTAGGAGCGGTGTATACACCCCTGCCCATTGAAATCAATGGGCAGTGACGCTGAACAGCCGGTAAATCGCAGCTGCAGTTTTAACCCTTTTTCGTTCGCTAGCGGGGGTTAAAAGCACCCCGCTAGCATCCGAAAACGTCCGCAAAAACGACGGTAAAGCGCCTTACCGCCGACGCAGCAAAGATCTATTTTTTTTTGCTTTCAGACTTGTGATTGGGGGCATTAAAATGCACAGTTGAGATTCTATTTTAGTGCCCCTCAATAACAACCCCCCCCCCCCCTACAAGCTGCAAAGGCAACGGATGGGGGTGTTTACATGCTGCAGTCATGATGCTCTGCTTTGTGCATGTGCTGAAAACTATCGCTTCTGTAAATGTTTAACAGATAGTAAGCCCGGCAAAGGCAACTTATTCAAGTGAATGGGGAAGCACTGCAAACATCCCACAAATGAATGCAATGCACATACTTGCGACTCATTGGTGTGGAAATTATGAGGTTAAAACAGGCTGTGAGGAGGCATCACATGACCAACTCACTGCCTGTTAAAGACCTCTGTAAAATGATCCAAACATATATCTCTTTTTAGAGGCATGTGATTTAGATGCAACTATAAACTTGGTCTTTAGTTCTGTAATGGTAAATGTTACAGGGTGAAAACAAAACAAGTAAAATTGAAATGATTCGCTGCTATGATTTCACATTACTGCTCTCCACTGATTACTGGTGGCTGCAGTTCTGACCCATTTCATATGCTACCTCACTGTGTTTACTGTAAAATCAGCATTATATACTGTACATCTTTACTGTACATGCACACGGACTTTTACAAGTGAAAGGGAGCTCCAGTATAACACTAAAGTGGTTTTCCGCCTCCAGGGAGCCGCGGGTACAGCAAGCGGAAGATTTGTGTTTCGGAAATATGCGACATGCGCACCCAGTGTGGGAAAATGTTGGGCGTTTTATAGTAGAGCTCACTTACATTTGCAAACATCCATGTTCATTTACCCTTAATCTAACCCTACACAACCCAAATTAAAATGTTATTATCTAGATACACTTACGGCAGAAAGTTTTGTGAGATATTTCTCAAAGTGGACTAGGTTCAAATACCCATTCTCATTAATGTAACCTGGAGGGAGAAATAGAATTCAAGTTACAATGTTGTATTATTTATTTACAGATCCCTTATGATGTCACACAATTACAGGGGGAGCAGTTTCATTTATACTCAGAATACATACGTATACCCAGTTATATTTATTTTTTCTTTGCCAAACTTACATTTGGAACTGGTCAAATAAGGCTCTTTGGACACCGCAGTAACACACACTATATAATATACATTTCCCAAACATCTCAGGAGTCACAAATTCAAAAAGTACAGCAATATTGACTGTTTTAAAAATTCAAACACCGGATTTAAGGCTCCCAGAAGTGGGAACAGGATACCTGTTTTAGACAGGTATCCTGCCCCCCTGAAAGGTGCCAAATGTGGCAACTAAGGGGGGGGGGGAGTACAACGAGTGGAACTTGGGTGGAACTCCGCTTTAAAGAGGAGCTTCAGTCTTCACCCCCCCAGAAAAATTAAGTTATCTGCTACAAATACTGTAGCTGCTGACTTTTTTATATAAGGACACTTACTTGTCCCTGGATCAAGCCTCACCCGAGCTGATTCTTCAATCGGCTTTGGGTGCATGCGCCAGCATCTTCCCTAAGGGAGACCGGCAATGAGGCCTTGCAGCTTCACAGTCAGGTTCCAACTGTGCATGCAGCGATCTGACCAGAAGAGGGGGAATGGGTACCTGTCAAAATTGCTCACCTCAAACAAACAAAAAAAAATAAATGTGCCAAATGTAAAGGGGGATGGAGTATTGCTTTAGAATCTGTTAGAAGTGTTGGAGTTCTCCTCTCCTAGCTTCCATGATTTACCAACCTTTATGGACGGTAAAGAATAACAGAATATATTCACTAAATGATAAACCTAAGCTTGCACCTGCATAAACAGGCCCTTACCAAACAGAAAACGTAATAACATTTGAGACATACCTCCAAGTTCTGGTAAGACACTAATATATGTTCTGTACAATAGAGGCAGTGCATCATGGTTAATATGCAAATGAGGTAGATGAGGAATAAAATCATTGCCCACAAGAAATCCCATTAAAATCCAGTCATCAATTATCCTTTCTACGTCATATTCAAAGGAGATCTTGTCCTAAAACAAAGAAAGAGTTTAAATATGTGTCAGAAATGCAGACACTTGCCCATACTACATTACAGGACATTACTTACCTTCACGGATGAAAACTCATAATCAATATATTCTCTCATTAGAGACAAGTGAAGGAGGTGAAATGTTGTTTCTTCTGGTGCAGAAACTCTGGAACACATTAAAAAAATTGACATACAGCAAAATGATTCACATGGTTAACCAAACATTATTTTGTATATCTGAGTTATATCTGTTCAAGAAGTGCAAAAAAAACACCTGTTGAGTTTGTTAGAAATGCAGAGATGTCCTGTGTACACTTCCATGTTATCTCAAGGTTATCAGGGTTGAAACAAATCAGTCCAAAAAAAGCTGTGTGTTTGTCTACAACAGGAAATTAGGAGTGGAGTGCATTTCATGCAGATCAACAAGTATCTTCCATACTTGTTAGGTCTTTAAATGGATAAAACATGAAGAAAATGTACACATATTGCAAGCCTGTAATGCATTTTTTTTTTGGCATACACTTTAATTTCCACATGGACAGAAGTCAAGGCTTGGTGTATTTTTGGGGAAAAGGGACTCCACACGAATTTCAAGACTAATACAGGTACATGCAGGTAACACAAGATGCAAATATTTTTTTTTTTTTTTTTCTGCTGAATTAATTATGCGGTTTTAATTTTTTGCGCTATAAACAATAAAAGAGTGACAATTTTGAAAAAAAACAAAAACTTTTTTTTGTTATAATAAATATCCCCCATTTTTTTTTTTTTAAACAAATTTCTTCATCAGTTTAGGCCAATATATAGTCTTCTACATTTTTTTTTTTTTTTAACAAAAATATCACAATAAGCGTATATTGATTGGTTTGCGCAAAACTTTTATAGCGTCTGAAAACTATGGGAAAGATTTATGGCATTTTTATTATTTTATTTTTTTTTTTACTAGTAATGGCGGTGATCTGCGATTTTTAGTGGTACTGCGACATTGCGACGGACAGATCAGAGACTTTTGACACTTTTTTTTGGGCCCATTGGCATTTATACAACGATCAGTGCTATAAAAATGCACCAATTACTGTGTAAATGTCACTGGCAGGGAAGAGGTTAAAATGCTGTGGGAGCGGTGTATACTCCGCTCTAACAGCACCCCTGCCCATCGAAATGAATGGGCAGTGCTGCTGAAGCGCTGTAACAGGAGCGCTATTAACCCTTTCTTCAGCCGCTAGTGGGGGTTAAAGGCGCCCGCTAGCGGCCGAAAAGCTTAAAACTAGCGGCGCTTTACCGCTAATACCCGCACCACCCCAGTGTGAAAGGGATCTTAACGTTGCTGTAGGCCTCTTGGTAGCCTCCCTGACCAGTTTTCTTCTCATCATCTTTTCATCACTTTTGGAGGGACGTCCAGTTCTTGGTAATGTCACTGTTGTGCCATATTTTCTCCACTTGATGATGACTGTCTTCACTGTGTTCCATGGTATATCTAATGCCTTGGAAATTAGGCTTTAGAAGCTCTTGGCGGACTATGGCTTTTGCTGTAGGATGCGACTAAGAAAATGTCAGGAAATGCCTACTAGAACAGATGAAGTTTTTTTTCTTGGGGTTAATCAGCGCACTTTAAAAATGATGGCAGGTGTGTACTGACTTCTATTAAGCCCTTCACAGTGGAGCGATTTGACCTGTCAAATCGCTTGACAAATTGCACCATCAGAATCGGTGCGAGGCCGCATTTGCCGTGCCGCACCGCTTCCCAAAAGTCGTTTTTGTATTCTTTTTGACGACTTCGGGATGCGATTTCTACAGACATCTGTGCAGCAACCTGCACAGATGTCTCTGAAATCGCCCCCGAAGTTGGGACTGACATGCGGGCATGAAATCGCGCAAATTCCCGCTGTCAGTGTGAACCTGGGCTTAACACATGAGTTTTAATGTGATTGCTTAACCACTTCAGTCCCGAAAGGATTTACCCCCTTCCTGACCAGTGCGTTTTTTGCAATTCGGCACTGCGTCGCTTTAACTGACAAGTGCACAGTCGTGCGACGTGGCTCCCAAACAAAATTGACGTCCTTTTCTCCCCACAAATAGAGCTTTCTTTTGGTGGTATTTGATCACCTCTGCGATTTTAATTTTTTGCACTATAAACAAAATAAGAGCGACAATTTTGAAAAAAAAAAACGCATTATTTTTTACATTTTGCTGTAATAAATATGCCCCCAAAATATATAAAAAAACATTTTTTTTTTCCCTCAGTTTAGGCCGATATGTATTCTTCTACATATTTTTGGTAAAAAAAAAAAAAAAAAAAAAAAAAATCACAATAAGCATTTATTGATTGGTTTGTGCAAAAGTTATAGCGTCTACAAAATAGGGGATAGTTTTATGGCATTTTTATTAATCTTTTTTTTTTTTTTACTAGTAATGGTGGCGATCAGCAATTTTTATTGTGACTGCGACATTAGGGCGGACATTTTTGACACATTTTTGGGACCATTGTCATTTATACAGCAATCAGTGCTATAAAAATGCACTGATTCCTGTGTAAATGACACTGGCAGTGAAGGGGTTAACCACTAGGGGCCGGGGAGGGGTTAAGTCAGTACTAGGGATGTGTTCTAACTGTAGGGGGGATGGGCTGTGTGTGACACGTCACTGATCTCGGCTCCCGATGACAGGGAGCAGAGATCAGTGACACTGTCACTAGGCAGAACGGGGAGATGCTGTTTACATCCGCATTTCCCCGTTCGTCCTCTCCGTGAGGCGATCGCGGGTATCCCCACGGCGATCGAGTCCATGGGACCCGCGACCCGATTCACGGAGCTCACGGCAGGCTCGTGACATGTACGCGACAGGTAGGGCAGGCGCGCGACATGTACGCGACAGCTGTGCCATTCTGCCGACGTATATCTACAGGAGGCGGTCGGCAAGTGGTTAATTCTGAACACAGTTACATCCCCAGTTATAAGAGGGTGTGCACACTTATGCAACCACATTATTTTATTTTCACTCTCCCCCCATTTAAAAAATTTCAGTTTGTTTTTCAATTGAGTTGTATAGTTTATAGGTCACATTAAAAGGTGGAAAAAGTTCTGAAATGATTTATCTTTGTCTAATTTTTTTTTTACAACACAGAAACCTGACATTTTAACAGGGGTGTGTAGACTTTTTATATCTATTGTACCTAGAGACCCTTATTTTGAAGTGGCTGCTTTGTGAACTGTAGTATCATTGTGCTTGCATCTCTTTGGCTCACGTTTAAAAAATAATCAGCAGTTGTATATCATTGCACGTTCTGTACGTTGATAGGTAGTTTTCTATCTCGATCAGAGTTATGCTCACAACTTATGGTTAGACATTGTTTACATATTGTACATACCTAAGCCATGGCATACACGCTACACTACACGCTCGATTTATCATTTTTGCAGCAGCTTCAGCATCCCGTATAAGAGATATATGGTTGCAGTATTGATGTTGACAGACTGTGCTGACTGCATTGATTTTAATATAGCAATGTAATGGATGCATCCTAAGTGCCCCAATGTTACATCTGTAGGTCTTCCGAATATCAGCCATCATTTAAAGTGCGCTGATTAACCTCAAGAGAAAAGAAAAAAAAAAAAGAAAAAAAAAAAACAAAAAAACCTTCGGCTGTTCTAGTAGGCATTTCCTGACATTTTCTTAGTCGCATCCTACAGCAAAAGCCATGGTCCACAGAGAGCTTCCAAAGCCTTAGAGGGATCTCATTGTTAAAAGGTATCAGTCAGGAGAAGGGTACAAAAGAATTTCCAAAGCATTAAATATACCATGGAACACAGTGAAGACAGTCATCATCAAGTGGAGAAAATATGGCACAACACTGACATTACCAAGAACTGGACGTCCCTCCAAAAGTGATGAAAAGATGATGAGAAGAAAACTGGTCAGGGAGGCTACCAAGAGGCCTACAGCAACATTAAGATCCCTTTCACACTGGGGTGGTGCGGGTATTAGCGGGAAAGCGCCGCTAGTTTTAAGCTTTTTGGCCGCTAGCGGGGCGCCTTTAACCCCCACAAGCGGCCGAAGAAAGGGTTAAAAGCGCCCCTCTTGCTGCGCTTTAGCAGCACTGCCCATTCATTTCGATGGGCAGGGGCGCTGTGGGAGCAGAGTTTACACCGCTCCCACAGCGTTTTAACCCTTTCCCTGCCAGTGACATTTACACAGTAATCATCATAAATGGTCCCCAAAAAAAGTGTCAATAGTCTCCGATCTGTCCGTCGCAGTACCGCTAAAAATCGCGGTACTTTACATTACTAGTAAAAAAAAAAAAAAAATAAAATAATAAAAATGCCATAAATCTTTCCCATATTTTTCAGATGCTATAAAAAGTTTTGCGCAAACCAATCAATATACGCTTATTGCGATTTTATTTAACAAAAATATGTAGAAGAATATATACTGGCCTAAACTGATGAAGAAATTTGTTTTTTTTAAAAATGGAGGATATTATAGCAAAAAATTGTTTATTTTTCAAAATGGTCACTCTTTTATTGTTTATAGCTCAAAAAATTAAAAACGCAGAGGTGATCAAATACCACCAAAAGAAAGCTCTATTTGTGGGGAAAAGGACACAAATTTCGTTTGAGTACAGCATCGACCGACAGTACAATTGTCAGTTAAAGTGACACAGTGCCAAAATGTAAAAAGTACTCTAGTCGGGAAGGGGGTAAAATCTTCCAGGGCTGAAGTGGTTAAAAGTGTGCACACTTATGCAACCATATTATTTTAGTTTTTTATTTTTACTTCCCTCCATCTAAAAGATTTCAGTTTGTTGTTTAACTGGAGTTGTACAATTTATAGGTCACATTAAAAGGTGGAAAAAGTTCTGAAATGATTTATCTTTACATCACAAAAACCCGACATTTTAACAGGGGTGTGTACATAGGTCTGCGACTGTTCTGCGATTGCACGTAGGTCTGTGAGTACCTGTGTATTGTCTTGTGTACCTGTGTATTGTCTTGTTGTGTACCTGTGTATTGTCTTGAGTATTAGTGCCAGGAAGCTAGCTGTTAGGTAATTTGGACAGGGTAAAATCCCCAATCCTCACTAAATTTAATAGGTACGATGCCCAGCGGGTGTGGAGAGGTGACTCTTTGTACATCTTGCCGCATGTATGCGTTCCTTGATCATCCGATCGAGGGCGAATACTGCTGTGCAAAATGTAAGCACATTGTTTCCCTGGAAGCCCAGGTTCTGAATCTGGGGAAGCAACTGTCAGCACTGAGAAGTCCCTCCATACTAAAGGAGAGCCAGGAACGTACACGGCAGGTGCCGGCAGGGGCCAGCACAGAGGCGAGTGGAGACAAAGAGGTGCTGGCACTAGCAAAGAGTAGATAGGTGACAGTCAGGAGGGGTAGAGGGGGAAGTGCCAGGGAGGCCGATCCAGGACTGGAGCATCCCAATAAGTACGCTACTTTGAGTGACATTGGTGAAACCAGTCAGGGACCAGCACTGCTGGAGCTGAGGGACTCTCCTAGCTGCCGGGGGAAGAACTCCTCCAGTGAGAGTGGGGGGGCAGCAAAGGGAAAGGAAAGACAGATTCTGGTGGTAGGGGACTCAATTCTTAGAAGGACAGAGAGGGCAATCTGTAACCAAGACCTTATGTTGTCTACCGGGCGCTCGGGTTCGGCACATCACGGATCTTGTGGACAGATTACTGGGAGGGGCTGGGGAAGACCCGGCTGTCATGGTGCACGTTGGCACCAATGACAAAGTCAGAGGCAGATGGAGTGTCCTAAAGAACGATTTTAGGGACTTAGGAACTAAATTGAGGAAAAGGACCTCCAAGGTAGTATTCTCAGGAATACTACCGGTACATCGAGCCACACCAGAAAGGAAGAGGGAGATTAGGGAAGTAAACAAGTGGCTTAAGAGCTGGTGTAGTAAGGAGGGGTTTGGGTTCCTGGAGGACTGGGCCGACTTCTCAGTCGGTAACCGGTACTATAGAAGGGACGGACTGCACCTAAATGAGGAGGGTGCAGATCTGCTGGGAAGGAAGATGGCCAAAAAGTTAGAGGGGTTTTTAAACTAGGCGATGGGGGGGGAGGGTCCAGAGGCAGAGATAGCCAGCGCGGAAGATATTCCAGAGGGTAGTATTGGGGGCATTAGTGGTAGGTTAACCAAAGCACAAAAACACAAGGTGAGTATAGTAGCAAGTCCTAGTTGCAATCTCGAAACACCCAATACGAAGACAATATGCGACCGGTCTAAACTATGTGGCATGTTCACCAATGCCAGGAGCATGGCGGACAAAATGGGTGAACTAGAGATACTGTTGTACGAGGAGGATTTGGATTTTGTGGGAATTGTGGGTTCAACAGCTCTCATGATTGGCTGGAAAACATTCAAGGGTATACCCTATACCGCAAGGATAGAGAGGGTAAAAAAAGGGGGAGGGGTATGCCTATATATCAAGAATAATGTACAAGTGAATGTGAGAGATTACATCACTGAGGGAGCTAGAGAGGAGGTGGAATCCTTATGGGTAGAGCTCCAAAGGGATAAAGCGAAGGGGAAAATAATACTGGGAGTATGCTATAGGCCCTCTAACCTGAGGGAGGAAGTGGAGACGGATCTCCTATCACAAATTGGAGTAGCAGCAAGGATGGGAAGTGTTATCATAATGGGGGATTTTAATTATCCAGACATAGACTGGGCGGAGGGAACCGCGCATTCATTTAAGGCTCGCCAGTTCCTTAATGTCTTGCAGGACAATTTTATGGGTCAGATGGTAGACGCACCAACTAGAAATAAAACATTACTGGATCTACTGATTACCAACAATACAGACCTGATCACGGATGTGGAAATGCGGGGCAATTTAGGTAACAGCGATCACAGGTCAATTAGTTTCAGTATAAATCACACAAATAGGAAACATAAAGGAAATACAAAGACACTGAATTTCAAAAGAGACAACTTCCCTGAACTACAAACCTTGCTAAAAAGGCATAAATTGGGATAAAATATTAGGAACAAAGAATACGGAGGAGAGATGGGTTTGCTTTAAGAGCATATTAAATAAGGGCATTAGCCAATGTATCCCATTGGGTAATAAATTTAAAAGAGCGAACAAAAGTCCTGGATGACTTAACTCCAATGTAAAAATGCATATAAAAGCAAAGGAGAAGGCCTTCAAAAAATACACGGTTGAGGGATCATCCTCAGCATTCAGACTTTACAAAGAATGCAACAGGAAATGTAAAGGTGCAATTAGAACAGCTAAGATAGAACATGAAAGACACATAGCGGAGGAGAGCAAAAAAAATCCCAAGAAATTCTTTAAGTATGTAAACAGTAAAAAAGGGAGGACAGACCATATTGGCCCCATAAAGAATGAGGAAGGACATCTGGTTACAAAGGATGGGGAGATGGCGAAGGTATTGAATTTATTCCTCTCCTCAGTCTTCACGAGTGAATCGGGCGGCTTCAGTAACCAAAACTGCAGTGTTTATCCTCATGACACAACACAGGAAGCACCTCCATGGTTAACAGAGGACGGAATTAAAATTAGACTTGAGAAACTTAACATTAATAAATCACCGGGACCAGATGGCTTGCATCCGAGGGTACTTAGGGAACTCAGTCAAGTGATTGCCAGACCGTTGTTCCTAATTTTTACAGATAGTCTACTGACTGGAATGGTACCAGCTGATTGGAGAAAAGCCAATGTAGCACCTATATTTAAAAAGGGCCCAAAAAACATCCCTGGGAATTACAGACCAGTTAGCCTAACATCGATAGTATGTAAACTCTTGGAGGGGATGATAAGGGACTATATACAGGATTTTAGTAATACGAACGATATCATTAGCAGTAATCAGCATGGATTCATGAAGAATCGTTCTTGCCAAACCAATCTATTAACCTTCTATTAGGAGGTGAGTTGCCATCTAGATAAAGGAAGGCCTGTAGACGTGGTGTATCTGGATTTTGCAAAAGCATTTGACACAGTTCCCCATAAACGTTTACTGTACAAAATAAGGTCTGTTGGCATGGACCATAGGGTGAGTACATGGATTGAAAACTGGCTACAAGGGCGAGTTCAGAGGGTGGTAAAAAATGGGGAGTACTCAGAATGGTCAGGGGTAGGTAGTGGGGTTCCCCAGGGTTCTGTGTTGGGACCAATCCTATTTAATTTGTTCATAAACGATCTGGAGGATGGGATAAACAGTTCAATCTCTGTATTTGCAGACGATACTAAGCTAAGCAGGGCAATAACTTCTCCGCAGGACGTGGAAACCTTGCAAAAAGACCTGAACAAATTAATGGGGTGGGCGACTACATGGCAAATGAGGTTCAATGTAGAAAAATGTAAAATAATGCATTTGGGTGTCAAAAATATGAATGCAATCTATACACTGGGGGGAGAACCTCTGGGGGAATCTAGGATGGAAAAGGACCTGGGGGTCCTAGTAGATGATAGGCTCAGCAATGGCAGGCAATGCCAAGCTGCTGCTAACAAAGCAAACAGAATATTGGCATGCATTAAAAGGGGGATCAACTCCAGAGATAAAACGATAATTCTCCCGTTCTACAAGACTCTGGTCCGGCCGCACCTAGAGTATGCGGTCCAGTTCTGGGCACCAGTCCTCAGGAAGGATGTACTGGAAATGGAGCGAGTACAAAGAAGGGTAACAAAGCTAATAAAGGGTCTGGAGGATCTTAGTTATGAGGAAAGGTTGCGAGCACTGAACTTATTCTCTCTGGAGAAGAGACGCTTGAGAGGGGATATGATTTCAATTTACAAATACCGGACTGGTGACCCCACAATAGGGATAAAACTTTTTCGCAGAAGAGAGTTTACCAAGACTCGTGGCCACTCATTAAAATTAGAAGAAAAGAGGTTTAACCTTAAACTACGTAGAGGGTTCTTTACTGTAAGAGCGGCAAGGATGTGGAATTCCCTTCCACAGGCGGTGGTCTCAGCGGGGAGCATTGATAGCTTCAAGAAACTATTAGATAAGCACCTGAATGACCACAACATACAGGGATATACAATGCAATACTGACACCTAATCACACACATATGTTGGACTTGATGGACTTGTGTCTTTTTTCAACCTCACCTACTATGTAACTATGTAACTATGTGTGTAGACTTTTTATATCCACTATATATTTATAAAGCAGTGAATGTGACATTCACCAAACATTTATTACAGGTGGATCTTCTAGATGCAAATGTTTTAAAATTCCTGTAAATTATTCACATGCAGTAAATGTTTTGTGAATTTCACATTCACTACTTTATAAATATGCCACAAAGTGCATTTTGTGAGTATCTGTACCTGGCAGCCAAATGTCACAGGTTTATAAGGCAACTTAAACCGTCACCATGTTTCCACTTAAAGGATCTTCAGTCTTAACAAAAAAAATAATAATTAAAAAAAAGTCAGCAGCTACAAATACTGAACTTCTGCTCCGATCGCCTATGCAGTTTGAGTGGAAGTAGAGAGCAGGTACCTGCTAAACCTAGGTACACACAAAAAAAAAAAAAAAAAAACACCCCAAAAGTGGGAGATGAGGGTGAAAAGAGGTGATAAAGAAGAACTTACCCTTTAGGGTGATTTTCCACTTTAAAAAGAGAAGTATGGGGTTGGAATAAAAAAAAAAAAAAAAAAAAAAAAAAAAAAACACATTTTATACTCACCTAGGTGAATACAGCATTGATCCGAAGCTGCATCTGTCTCCTGCTGGCTCTGCACTGAGAACCGAGCGATCAAACGCTGCTGATCCCTCAGGTCTCACTTGAACTCTGATCGGAGAGCGATGACTGTCAATCTCTGGCTCTGCCCCTCCAGATCTCATTGGTGAGCTGGACTGTGGAGGGGGCGGGAAGGGTTGGCTCAGTCTCCCAGCAGCTTGCCGAGAGGCCGAGCCAGCTGCCGGTTCAAGCATCTGGGTGGATCCCTAAAGTCGGGATCAATCCAGCACCTGGACCGCCTGAGTGATATCAACCGTCAGTAGACTTTAGTCCGCTGTCGTCAGAAAACGGGTCACAGGTGTGCATGATGAGCTGCGCTCTTGTGATCCATAGGAAAAGCAGGGCCAAAATAGCTTAATGCCGCGTACACACGACCGGACTTTATGGCATACTTTGCCCGGCGGACTTTGACGGACTTTACGACAGACTTTCCGAATGAACGGACTTGCCTACGGATTCGTACGCGATGACGTACGACCGGACTAAAACAAGGAAGTTCATAGCCAGTAGCCAATAGCTGTCCTAGCGTCGGTTTTTGTCCGTCGGACTAGTATACAGATGAGCAGACTTTTCGACCGGACTCAAGTCCGTCGGATAGATTTGAAACATGTTTCAAATCTAAGTCCGTCAAACTTTTGAGAAAACAAAGTCCGCTGGAGCCCACACACGATTGAATTGTCCGACGAAATCCGGTACGCCAGACCAAGTATGCCGTAAAGTCCGATCGTGTGTACGCGGCTTTAGCCTTACTTCTCCTTTACAGCACAGACCTAAAAATTGGTTAAGGACATTTTCATATTGGTGAACTTATAATTTAAATTACTAGAATTTAATCTAATAGTAAATTTATCTCCTCACACTTCTGGTTTGTCTTGATATGCAGCAGAACTGTATTCTGTATTAATGCTAATCTACCTTTTTTGATTCTTCTTCCCACCAAAGCGAACCTCTTCTCTTAGAAGAGAAAAGTGAACTTCATGGCTTGTTAAACCAAGCATTATCTGCAATAAGAACAGTAACTGAAAATTACTTGTTTCATCATCATTTAAATATGTATCTTAACAGATAAGCATAACATACACCACTTCATTGTGCCAGCAGTAAAACAGCTATAAAACAAGCCATCACTGACCTCTTTAGCTGCTTTTTAACATGAAGCAATACTTCTCAGAGAGCCTCAAAAATCACAACAAAGACTCTAAAGTCGTGTTTTGGTCAGCTTAGCTAAGGGTGTGTGCGTTGCTGTTCTGTGCTGCAATGCATTGCTATAATGCACTGCAATGCTCGCTTTTTTCTTTTAACTTTTATCTAATGCTAGGCACTGCAACGCGCTGTGATCTAGTATTAGATAGCACTGCATAAAATAGAACATATCCAATATTTTTTCAGTGGACGCCAATGTAGAACTGTACTTACCTCTCCTCCAGCAATGCAATATTCACGGTTTCCCTTTCTGGGGCCAACATTTTCGCCTGGTTTTCTTCCAGGTTAGGGATCTTTAGCCATGCTGACTGCACACGCAAGTTCATTCATCCTGGAAGCTGTTGAAACTGTACACTGAGCTGCTCATGCGCAACTCAGTGCACATTGTAAAGTAGATTATCAACAGGCAGATAAGAACCTTTTATTGCAGAAAAGATGTAGTATGTCTCTTCTGCCATAAAAACCTGCCGCTTTACACATTTAAAGTTTCATTTAAAGTTCCACTTGGAGTTATAGGTCATGAGGCAAATTGCCTTGTTTTTACATTGGACAATGCTGCCCAACAGGGCTGATGCAAAAAAAAAAAAAAAGGAAAGGAAAAAAAAAAATAAAGAAAAAAAAATTACATCAGATAGCTGGCAGGCTGCAAAAATTTTGTTACTTTAAAAAAAAAAAAAATTCAATGCCTGTATTGTTAACTCTAGGGTCCCATTCACACCATAATGCTGTGAAAGAAACCTGTGTTCCATGCACGTCTCCTGCACTGAGCTCAAAACGTACTGCAGTTGCAATCTGTAGCGGGTGTCAACATTAAGTTAATGACACCCTAAACGCAGGTCACTAACGCAGTGCGTTTTTCCACAGAAGTAGCATGCAATCCCGTTGCAGTGGGTTTCCAAATGTATTGCATGCACTACTTTTGGTGCGTTGTGTTGTGATTTCAGCCCATTTAAAATAGGCTGAAATCGCCCCATACAGAACTGTACGTGAAACACGCGTTCATTTGCGATTCCCCGTGTGAACTGACTCTGAAAACAAATTTCTCCACAGTGTCTACAGATACAGAGATGAATGATGGCTTGTTTTAAAACGCTTTTACGGTTTGTTTAGAATGCGTAAATACATACTGCACATGATCTCGCACAGATCTACTTTAAAATGGTTACTTGTCAAGTATTACACATCATGAAAATTATAGTATCTGTTCTCATCTGATTAATAATTGTATTTAGTAAACAAGTAACAAGTGGTTGATAACACAGCAGGAGAGAGAAGGAATTAAAGCAGAACTTCACTCTCTCAATCAACATTGACTATTTTCTATCCCTATGCTGCTAGCATTAGTAAATAAATAGCAAAATAAATCAAACTTACTTGTTTTAAACTTTTTTTTTTTTTTTTTACATTTCTTCAGTAACTTCCTGGATTCCAGGCCTAGGCATGATATGTCAATTATCCTAGCAGTCTTCAGCTAAGCCCCACCTCCTGCATGCATGCCTTTCACTTCCCCTAGATGGTAGTACCACCTTCTTAGTCTATGGTAAGTAAGTTATATTATTTATGGCTATTATTGGTTAATCTTTTAGCTAGTGATTTAACATCGAAGGATATATACACTATACACACATAAACACATACACACATAAAACAGAGTAACAAAAAAAAAAAAAAAAAAAAAAGCCTTAAGGCTTCATGCACTTTGGACGTTAAAATAACGTTATAAAAATGGCATTAGCTTTGCAGTGAGTTTTTCAATGTTTTTGCAATAGCGTTTAGCGCATTTTTTTTTTTTTAACTATAAAAAATTTTTCAATGGATCAAAACGTCAAATGCTGGTGAGCTCCGTTTTTGAGCGTTTGGGATTTTTTTAAAGCCAAAAAACGCCCTAGCCAAAAACTGCTGATAACAGCCTATGTGTGCATGGACACATAGGATAACATGATGGGGAGTTTATTGACTATATAAAAAAAAAGTCTGAAGCCAAAAACAGCAGCTGTAAAAACATCCAAAAACGTCCATTCTGCATGAGGCCTTATAGTTTCCCTTTAAATTGCCTGCTGTTTTTTTAATTTTAAACTGTCAGACTGCTGCATTTTCTAGTATTTTGTCAAACAAACAAGATCAACTGCAATAAAATACACATACCAAATCTGCATCTAATCCATAAAGGCAATGCCTTGTATTTGGATCGTGATCTGGTTTCGTTTTCTCAGACCGTATAAACTCCATAATTTTATGTTCGCCTTCTCCTGGAGTCTGTAAACAGCATTATAGAGAAATATCAGGATTATGCCTTAATATTTTTAAGTGAAACACAAGAAGTAAATACAACACAGCACACTGACCTCATGACCAGACAAGTAGATAGTTACACCCTGCCATGTCTTGTCTGTGGAAATCTTCATATTTACAAAATACTTCAGATGCTCATGTAAGCGAGCCATAAATTCAGTTCCTAAAATGAGCGATAAAATTGGAGAAAATTCATGTTCACTGAATTTAGAGAAAAGTAAGAAATGACTTCCTTCTGAATACAGAAGTGTTTTAATGGATGAAAGCACAGACTTTAACAATGTGGCAATACCCCATTCTGTATTCTACATTACTTGTGCCAATACTGACACTAGCAAAGAAGAAAGCAATTGGATTAAATGGTTCATGGAGACACCCTACATGCTAGCAAATGTTTGTCCATTACCCAAACATATACAACACCAATCATCTAAAGTAGTAATTTATATATACTTACATATACACTATATTCTCAAAAGTATGAACTTTAATGGCATCCCAGTCTTAGTCCGTAGGGTTCAATATTGAGTTGGCCCACCCTGTGCAGCTATAACAGCTTCAGCTCTTCTGGGAAGGCTGTCCACAAGGTTTAGGAGTGTCTATGGGAATGTTTGACCATTCTTCCAGAAGCGCATTTGTGAGGTCAGGCACTGATGTGGACGAGAAGGCCTGGCTTGCAGTCTCCACTCTAATTCATCCCAAAGGTGTTCTATCGGTTTGAGATCAGGACTCTGCAGGCCAGTCAAGTTCCTCCACCCCAAACTCGCTTATTCATGTCTTTATGGACCTTGCTTCAACTTTTATTGCAGAAGAGATGTGGACTGTCTCCTAGTGTCAGGATGACAACTCCCTGCGTGTGCACAGGAGTGATGTCATCCCGCACTAGCCAATGAAGAGGTCCAAGACCGGCACTCAGAAGAAGTAGCTGGCGCAGGACAGTCGGACAGGTAAGTATGAAGTATTTTATTGCAGAAGAGACATGCACTGTTTCTTCTGCAATAAAATGCCCCTAACTGCCTGCTCACTGTCTTCTCCGGCACTGTAAACTGAGCTGTGCATGCGCAGCCCAGCTTACCGTGCCAGGCCAGCGTCTGAGTGTCAGGACGACTAGCTCCTGCACAAGCGCAGGGCATGAAACCAAATCCATCAAGGGGGAGAATAGGGTTCGGGAGGGCAGTACACGGGGACATGACCTCAAACTAGCAGGAACAAAGTTCAAAGGGCTCATGTATATACACACACACTAGGCTGACCACCGGCCGCGGGAAAAAATGCGGCAAAATTGGGTTGCTATTTTACCGTGATTTTGATGCGTTTTGCAGCCAGTGGTCAAAAGGGTTCTATCCTGAACGGGATTCTTCTGTGTTCAGGAGAGGGAGGTTGAACCTCCCCTAACCGCAGCAGCGTCTAAACTCTTGTAAAAGCTTATGTGTACATGGACACACAGGCTTTTATGAAGTTTTTTTTTGGAGCGTTGGCAAAAAAATGCCAAAAAGCTCCTCAACTCAAGTTTAGAAGCTGTAGTGTACATGACCCCTTATGCCGCGTACACACGATCGGAATTTCCGCCCGAAAAAACTTGGATGGTTTTTCCGACGGAATTCCGCTCAAGCTTGGCTTGCATACACACAGTCACACAAAAGTTCTCTGAACTTTTGACCGTCAAGAACGCGGTGACATACAACACTTCGACAAGCTGAGAAAATGAAGTTCAATGCTTCCGAGCATGCGTCGAATTGTTTCCGAGCATGCGTGATTTTTTGCGCAGCCGAATTGCATACAGACAAACGCATTTTCGGATAGGAACGTTTTCCGACCGAAAAATAGAGAACCTGCTCCCAATCTTTTGCTGGCTGGAATTCTGCCAGCAAAAGTCCGATGGAGCATACACACAGTCACATTTTCCGACAAAAAGCTCTCATCTGAGTTTTGCTGGCGGCATAAGAGTATTATTTTACTGAAAGAGTAGTTGATGCTTGGAATAGACGTCTGGCAGAGGCAGTAAGTCAGTTAACATTAAGTGGACTCTAACATACCTGGGACAAACAAAAACATGTATAGATATAGAAAAAAAAATAAGTGCAGATTCAATGGATCACTTGGTCTTTTTCTGACAATACTCTTCTATGTAAGATTATAGTGATTGTAAAGTCTAGGTTTTTTTAAAAAAAAATAACAAACATGTTATATTTGCCTGCTCTGTATAGTGGTTTTGCACAGAGCAGCCCCGATCCTCCTCTTCTCGGGTCCCTCTTCGATGATCCTGGCCCCTCCCTCCTGATGAGTGTCCCCACAGCAAGAAGCTTGCCATGGGGGCACTCGAGCCGAACAACAGCTTTGTGGGTCCATTCAGACACGGAACTGTGGCCCGGCCCCGCCCCTTTCTCTCCCCATTGGCTGACTGACCTTGATTTACAGCAGCGGGAGCCAATGGCACCATGCTGCTGTCTTGGCCAACGAGGAGGGGCCTGGGAAGCTGAGAAATTCCTGCAACATTGCTGAATCTAGATGGACCTCAGGTAAGTATGAGGGAGATGAGGGGGGGGGGGGGGGTGCTGCACACAGAAGGCTTTTTATCTTAATGCATAGAATGCATTAAGATAAAAAGCCTTCTGCCTTTACAATCACTCTAAATAAAGCTTTTGAAAAAAAGCTTCCTATACTCTAGTAAACCGAAGAGTCATTGTGTGTCTGTATGTGTGTCTATGTACTTTATTGTACAAGTGTGTAGGCTTATTTACAGATGGATTTAAAGCGGTAGTAAACCACAGGTGGTCACACAAAAATAAAAAAATCCCTGCAAAGCAATGTCATAATGTGCTAGTATGCACTGCATACTAGCACATTATGAGAAACTTACCTTAGAATGAAGCCCTCCAGTACCACAATGTCACCACTGAGAGGGCTGACATCTTCCCCTGGTCTTCCTTCTGGGTTCACGGCCTCCTGGCCGGGGGCGCGATAATGTCACTCCCACACATGCCCATATGAGCCGCCTTTTAAAGCTCAGGCTCTAAAAGTCCGATGTTCTATCAGATTAGCGAACCCATCCGATCAGCGAACGTAAGTAACATTCTGACAGCTGCGCATGTGTTCGACCGCTACCAGGTTTGCTAATTTGACAGAACACCTGCAGTCAGACGGCGGCAGTGGACATCTTACTACACCTAACTACGAATTGAATTCCAGAGTAATTCTAGCAATAAAGTGAGCGTATAGAAATATAGTATATTGACATCTGTAATGTTGTTTTGATGGTACATTTTGAAAGAACCTGGACGCAAGCAGTAGGAAAGTGGCAGGGGCCATGTTGGTACACCCTGCACTGCTCAGCGCTAAACCTTTGGGCTTTCAAAATTAAACATCCAAACAGCATCACAGATGTCAATATACTATATTTATTTATATACGCTCACTTTAATCGCTAAAGTTACTCAGAAATTCAAGCCGTAGCTGGGCGTAGATGTCCGATGCCACTGTTCTGTCAGATTAGCGAACCTGTGGAACGCATGCGCAGTTGACGGAACGTCACTTCCGTTCGCTGATCTGATGGGTTCGCTAATCTGATAGAACATCGGCACTGTAAGCCGGACCTTCAGAGCGCATGCGCCGTGATGTCATGCATGAATATCTCCTGAACAGTGCAAGTTTAGGAGATATTCACAGTACCTACGGGTAAGCCTTATTATAGGCTTACCTGTAGGTAGGTACAAGTGGTGTAACAGAGTTTACTACCACTTTAATAATCATTCAAAATCAACAGAAAATGTGTTCCCTTCCAGTTTTAATTATTTTGTTTTGTAGCTAAATACAGTATAAACAATTTACTTACCATAATGAAAGAGCTGTAGCAATCCCCCTAGATCAGGGATCTTCAAACTACGGCCCTCCAGCTGTTGCGGAACTACACGTCCCATGAAGCATTGTAAAACTCTGAAATTCACAGACATGACTAGGCATGATGGTAATTGTAGTTTGTGAACAACTGGAGGGCCATAGTTTGAAGACTACTGCCCTAGATAATGAAAGTACAAACTCCAGACACAACAGGTAACAGTATAAAGAAAACACTCACTGAAAAAAGAACTGAAGATTAGACAGAGTATTATACATTGTATACTGAGTCGGGGTGCACTGCCTCTTTACATACCCTTCCACCGGGCAGGGGCATGCAAAAAAAAAAAAGCCTTCCTCTATGATATGCTAGAGAGACAGCCTCCTGGTTAAGAAAGGTCATGCATTAGCTGTGTACCTTGCACTGTCTATGGACGCATGTTGGTTTTGAGGTTTGAGTGTCCACAACGCTAAAGGCACTCTGCCAAAATTAGCATGCAATAGACGTTCTGAAATCAGCACCTTCCTGAGCAGTGGGGGTAGGAAAAGGCAGTACACTGTATTGGAATACACAACCTATATTCCACAGGTTTATTTCATAGAGGCCGTCTCTCTTTTATTGTAGACCAGTGTAATGTTCTTACCAGGAGTAATACAATTGGAGTCAAACCTTGCTTCTGTTGGCAAAATTTCCCCTTTTTCTACTGCCTTCTTTATTTTTTCTTCTGCCTCTTTTGCTGATCTAAATGGCAAAAGTGGGGAAAAAAGAGAATGTGAATAATATATAAACATATTGCGCACCTCAAGAACACATGGGAAATAAAAAAAAAAAAAACTGAATTTGCACATAATAAAACAAAACTAGTAATATAGTCTGGAGTGGATAGTGTGGTGAAGGTACAAATCACTGGTTAGGAAACATCAGAAAATTCTGCTATATACAAGCATATAATCCAAGACACTGCCATGAATGGGCTACAGTATGTGAAGGGTTTGCGGTCATATTCAGATCTAAAGGCAATTATATATTCCTTAGAAAAAAAAGAAAATATATACAGTATATCACACTACTTTTATTTTTTTAACATACAGCTAGTTTCAGGACAGGATTTTGAGCCATTTGGGCTTTTGTGCAGTGCACTATGCTGTCAATCTAACATCGAGAAGTGGCTGATTGGGCAAGATATAAAAATGTACAAAGTAATGTTCTGATTGGTCAGTGAAATGGCATCACATTACCTATCAGCATATTAGAAACAGGTTGGTGACCAAGCTTTACTGCTAAATGACAGTAAAGAAATGTGAGGTGATCAGCCTGGCTATTGCCTGCTAGGGAGCCATGTGTCACACGATTAGCTGAATTGAATTACAATGTTTTGGAGGTCATTTTTAAAAAAAAACCCACATTTTAACGTTTTTTTAGCAAGGTGTGGTAGCTGCATTCATTTTCTCTTTGTGGACTTTTTTTTTTTCTTCTCTTCGTTATGCCCAGGTGATGTGGGCAGTAATACACCTCCTGTATTAGAGTGCCCCCACTCTGGATGAAGTAGCACAGTGCCTTTTAAGCACTTCAGCCCCAGAAGGTTTTACCCCCTTAATGACCAGGCCAATTTTTGCGATACGGAACTGCGTTATTTTAACTGGCAATTGCGCAGGCGTGCGACACTGTACCCAAATAAAATTGATGTCCTTTCCCCCCCCCCACAAATAGAGCTTTCTTTTGGTGGTATTTGATCACCTCTGCGGTTTTTAATTTTTTGCGCTATTAAACAAAAATTATATTATAATATAATATATATATATATATATATATATATATATATATATATATATATATATATATATATATATATATATATATATATATATATATATATATATATATATATATATATATATATATATAATATATATATATATATTTTTTTTTTACTTTCTGCTATAAAACATATCCAATAACAAAAATGTAAAAAAAAAAATCAAATTTCTTCATCAATTTAGGCCAATATGTATTCTGCTACATATTTTTGTTAAAAAAAAAAAATCCCAATTAGCGTATATTTTTATTTCTTACTAGCAATGGCGGCGATCATCGATTTTTAGCAGGACTGCGACATTATGGTGAACAAATTGGACACCAAGTAACACTTTTTGGGGACCAGTGACACCAATACAGTGATCCGTGTTAAAAAAACAAAAACAAAAAACGCACGACACTGTATAGATGACACTGACAGGGAAATTAAAAAAAGTCAGCAGCTGCAAATACTGGAGCTGCTGACTTTTAATATAAGGACACTTAACTGTCCAGGAAGCCCGCGATGTTGACACCCGAAGCTGACCCATCTCTCAGCTCTGGGTGCAGGGACCGGCATCCTTACTAAGGGAAACCAGAAATGACGCCTTGCAGTTTCACAGCCTGTTTCTTACTGCACATGCACGAGTCACGCTG
Organism: Aquarana catesbeiana; assembly: GCF_042186555.1. Lineage (NCBI taxonomy): Eukaryota > Metazoa > Chordata > Amphibia > Anura > Ranidae > Aquarana > Aquarana catesbeiana. The sequence goes on along the minus strand of NC_133327.1, from coordinate 180,319,447 downwards.
CATGTTCTGAGTGGTCCCTGCTTTTTTTATGGGACCTGTGTGTGTCTCCCAGAGGGCAGAGGGGGGGGGGGGGGGTCCCGGAAGTGGGAGCAGATACCTGGATTTGACAGGTATCCGCTCCCCTCTCCCCCCTGAAAGGTGACTAATGTTGCACCGGGGGGGGGGGGGGGGGGGGAGGAGGAGGAGGAGGAGGAGGAGGAGGAGGAGGAATCCGATCCGGGGAAGTTCCATTTCCAGGTGGAACTCTGCTTTAACATCAGGGGCGATCAAGGGGTTAAATGTGTTCCCTCAGTGTGCTTACTAACTGTGTGGAGGGATGTACTCACTGCAGGAACAGAGAGATATGTGTTCCTGAATGGCAGGAAGCACAGATCTCTCTGTTCCTGTCTCACAGAAGGATGGTTTTCTTTGTTTACATCAGCAGACCGCCACTCTGTCATTGCCCAGGGTGATCGCAGGAGACTGGCGGTCCTCGCAGCCGCCGGGCCTGCTGATTGGCTCTTGCAGTGTACAGGTACAATGTTTCGTGCAGCCGGGCCACCCTGCCGCAGTATATGTGCGGTCTGGAAGTGGTTAAAGTATAAGAGGCTGCAGCAACGTGTTACATCTTCGTCCGTATCAGTGGGAGGAACAGTGCCCCATGGTCCGTATCAGTGGGAGGAACAGTGCCCCATGGTCCGTATCAGTGGGAGGAACAGTGCCCCATGGTCCGTATCAGTGGGAGGAACAGTGCCCCATGGTCCGTATCAGTGGGAGGAACAGTGCCCCATGGTCCGTATCAGTGGGAGGAACAGTGCCCCATGGTCCGTATCAGTGGGAGGAACAGTGCCCCATGGTCCGTATCAGTGGGAGGAACAGTGCCCCATGGTCCGTATCAGTGGGAGGAACAGTGCCCCATGGTCCGTATCAGTGGGAGGAACAGTGCCCCATGGTCCGTATCAGTGGGAGGAACAGTGCCCCATGGTCCGTATCAGTGGGAAGAACAGTGCCCCATGGTCCGTATCAGTGGGAGGAACAGTGCCCCATGGTCCGTATCAGTGGGAAGAACAGTGCCCCATGGTCCGTATCAGTGGGAAGAACAGTGCCCCATCGTCCGTATCAGTGGGAGGAATACCACTGATCTACTGCAAGGGTCTGCCCGATTGTATAAAAAAAAATAGGTATGTCTAGGTAGGTCCTCATGTTACACAATTTTGGTGAATCTAAAGGTTATTGTACAAAGGCTGTTGGTTAGATTTTAATGTGTATAGTGAGCTTAATGTATGTCTAAAAATCTGGAAATTTTTAAAACCTGTTCCTAAATAACTCCAAGTTTGGAAATTTCTCCCAACAAAGTTATGAGTAAAAAGGAGACAAATACCTAAATCGTCTTCCCCGCTGCTGGTTCATTTTTGCCCTGGGAGCAACACCATCCACAGCCATGAAGAAAACCTTCCTTGGCTTGATAATGCGGAACAGAACTTCTAAGTAGTGAAATATATCTGAAAATATCTTGTCTTCTGTAATTCGAAAGTGCACATCCTCATCGTTCGGGTGAGAGCATTGATGAATGATGCCATTCATGTCCAAGTACAGATTGTCGAATTCTGGGATCTAGGAAATGCAACAGTGTCATTTAACATCCACTCTTTCACCAAATGTAAAATAATTTATTACTTGCAGATTATGGTCAGGTTAATATACAAAAGCTGGAGAAAAAGAAAGGAAAGCGTCCTAACAAGGTTTCTTTATTTATTCAAGTGGTTGTAAAGTATCAAGGATTTTTACCTTCATGTATTCATTGTATACGTGAAAATAAAAGATCTCCTAGGTGCAGCAACACCTCCAGCCACCCGTAAAACTTAACCAAGCCCCATCTTGATCCAGTGATGTGCACAAGAGCAGCAGCTTTCTGGAGTCTCTGCCGCTACTGTCAATCACAGCCAGTAAGCCAATGAGGAGAGTGTGGGTGTGGGGCAGAGCCAAGCCGTGCTCTAGTGTCTGAATGGTAGGACAGAGCAGCGGCTCAGGAGCTTAAGCTGCTTGCTATGGGGGCACTCGGCAAAAGGGAAAAGCCAAGAGCTCCGGTGGAGGACTCGAGAAAAGGAGGATCAGGGCTACTCTGTGTAAAAGCACTGCATAGAGCAGGCAAGTATGACATATTTGTTATTTTAAAAGACAAAAAAAAAACACCTCAGCTTTTAACATCAATTTAAAGTAGAACTATAGGCAAAACATTTTTTTTCTTCATTTTGGATAGAGAAAGGGGGGTTATAACCCCTGTAAGGTTTATTTTTGCTGTCTTTGTGGGGAGATTTACCTTTATTTCCTGTTCAATAGCCAAACATGAAGTGATAGATAATCCCTGCAAATTAAGAGCTTCTCTTGGGCCCCCCTCAGGTCACCAGAATGTGTCACCATTGGAAGAGGTCCCCTATATTACTTTTCTGGGGAAAACCCAAAATTTGGGATTTTCTTTTATTTTTACATTCAACGATAGTGGTAAACACAACAAATGGAGAGGGTGAATCTCCAAAAGCATTGGGGTGTCTGCCTTTACACGCACATGAGCTTTAATGGCATCCCAGTTTTCATCTGTAGGGTTCAATATTTAGTTGGCCCACCCTTTGCAGGTATAACAGCTTCAACTCTTCTGGAAAGGCTGTCCACAAGGTTTAGGAGTGTGTCTATGGGAATGTTTGACCATTCTTCCAGAAGTGCATTAGTAAGGTCAGGCACTGATGTGGAAAAGAAGGCCTGGCTTGCAGTCTCCACACCAATTCATCCCAAAGGTGTTCTATCAGGTTAAGGTCAGGACTCTGTGCAGGCCAGTCAAGTTCCTCCACCTCAAACTTGCTCATCCATGTCTTTATGGGCCTTGTTTTGTGCACTGGTGCACAGTCATGTTGGAACAGGAAGGGGCCATCCCAAAATATCCCCACAAAGTTGGGAGCATGAAATTGTCCAAAATGTCTTGATATGCTGACGCATTAAGAGTTCCCTTCACTGGAACTAATGGGCCAAGCCCAACCCCTGAAAAAACAACCCCGTACTATAATTTCCCCTTATTCCCAAAGTTTGTTAAACTTTGTGGACAGCCTTCTCAGAAGAGTTGAAGTGGTTATAGCTGCAAAGGGTTCGCCAATTCAAGGCAGGCGTCCCAATACGTTTGGTAATATAGTATGTATATACACTGCTCAAAAAAATTAAAGGAACACTTTGAAAACAGATCAAATCTCAATGGGGAAAAATATCAGGCTGAATATCTATACTGATATGGACTGACTAATTTGTTAGGAACGAAAGGATGCCACATTGTTTGATGGAAATGAAAATTATCAACCTAGAGAGGACTGAATTCAAAGACACCACGAAAATCAAAGTGAAAAAATTATGCAGCCGGCTAGTCCATTTTGCTGGAATTTCCTTGCAGCAACTCAAAATGGTACTCTGTAGTTTGTATGGCCCCCACGTGTTTGTATGCATGCCTGACAATGTCAAGCCATGCTCCTAATGAGACGGATGGTGTCCTGGGATGTCTTCCTGCCATATCTGGACCAGGGCATCACTGAGCTCCTGAACAGACTGAGGTGCAACCTGGCGGCGTTGGATGGACTGGAACATAATGTCCCAGAGGTGTTCTATTGGATTTAGGTCAGGCTGCATACTCTCGCCACATGAGGCCAGGCATTGTAGTGCACCAGGAGGAACCCAGTACCCTCTCTGCACCAGCGTAGGGTCTGACATGGGGTCCCAGGATTTCATCCCGCTACCTAATGGCAGTCACGGTTCCATTGTATAGCCTGTAGAGGTCTGTGTGTCCCTCCATGGATATTCCCCCCCCAGATCATCACTGACCCACCACCAAACCGGTCATGCTGAACGATGTTACAGGCAGCATAATGTTCTCCGCGGCTTCTCCAGGCACTTTCACGTCTGTCACGTGTTTGGGGTGAACCTGCTCTCATCTGTGAAAAGCATAGGGCACCAGTGGTGGACCTGCCAATTCTGGTGTTTAATGGCAAATGCCAATCAAGCTTCACGGTGCTGGGCAGTGAGCACAGGGCCCACAGGCCACCCTCATGAAGTCTGTTTCTGATTGTTTGGTCAGAGACATTCACACCAGTTGCCTGCTGGAGGTCATTTTGTAGAGCTCTGGCAGTGCTCATCCTGTTCCTCCTTGCACAAAGGAGCAGATACTAATCCTGCTGATGGGTTAAGGACCTTCTACGGCCCTGTTCAACTTCTCCTAGAGTAACTGCCTGTTCTCCTGGAATCTCCTCCATGCTCTTGAGACTGTGCTGGGAGACACAGCAAACCTTCTGGCAATGGCACGTATTGATGTGCCATCCTAGAGGAGTTGGACTGCCTGTGCAACCTCTATGGGGTCCAGATATCGCCTCATGCTACCAGTAGTGACACTGACCCTAGCTAAATGTAAAACTAGTGAGAAACAGTCAAAAAAGATAAGTATGGAAAAAAAAACGTCAGTGGCCTCCACCTGTAAAACCATTCCTGTTTTGGAGGTTGTCTCATTGTTGCCCATCTAGTAATTTTTTTTAAACACCAAAGCAGCTGAAACTGATTAACAACCTCCTCTGCTACTTAAATGACCAGATCAAAATCCCAGGGGTTTAATTGGCTTGATGCTTACTTTGATTAAAAAGTGTTCCTTTTTTAAACAGTGTATATACAGTATCTCACAAAAGTGAGTACACCCCTCACATTTTTGTAAATATTTTATTATATCTTTTCATGTGACAACACTGAAGAAATTACACTTTGCTATAATGTAAAGTAGTGAGTGTACAGTTGTATAACAGTGTAAATTGGCTGTCCCCTCAAAATAACTCAACACAGCCATTAATGTCTAAAAAAAAAAAGTAAGTACACCCCTAAGTGAAAATGAGAAAATTGGGCCCAAAGTGTCAATATTTTGTGTGACCACAATTATTTTGAAGCACTGCCTTAACCCTCTTGGGCAAGGAGTTCACCAGAGCTTCACAGGTTGCCACTGGATTCCTCTTCCACTCCTCCACGATGACATCACGGAGCTGGTAGATGTTAGAGACCTTGCGCTCCTCCACCTTCCGTTTTAGGATGCCCCACAAATGCTCAATAGGGTTTAGGTCTGGAGACATGCTTGGCCAGTCCATCACCTTTACGCTCAGCTTCTTCAGCAAGGCAGTGGTCGGCTTGGAGGTGTTGTTCGGGGACTGGGCCCCAGGGCAGTATTCCAACATAATAACGACCCCAAAGGAAGGAGCTCATGCTCTACTTCAATATGTCATAGTACATGTTGGCATTCATGGTTCCCTCAATGAAATGTAGCTCCCCAGTGTTGGCAGCATTCATGCAGTCCCAGACCACGACACTCCCACCACCATGCTTGACTGTAGGCAAGACACACTTGTCTTTGTACTCCTCACCTGGTTGCCGCCACACACGCTTGACACCATCTGAACCAAATGAGTTTATTTTGGTCTCATCAGACCATAGGACATGGTTCCAGTAATCCATGTCCTTAGTTGGCTTGTCTTCAGCAAACTGTTTGAGGGCTTTATTGTGCATCATCTTTAGAAGAGGCTTCCTTCTGGGATGACAGCCATGCAGACCAATTTGATGCAGTGTGCAGCATATGGTCTGAGCACTGACAGGCTGACCCCCCAGATAGATAGAAGAAAATATTTACAAAAATGTGAGAGGTGTACTCATTATTTTCAAGCACTGCTTTAACCCTCTAAGGCATTAAGTTCACAGGTTGCCACTGGAGTCCTCTTCCACTCCTCCATGATGACATCAGGGAGCTGGTGGATGTAAAATATTTACAAAAATGTGAAGGGTGTACTCACTTTTGTGAGATACTGTATACCGTGTGTGTGTGTGTATGTATATATATATATATATATATATATATACACATACACACACATACATATATACACACACACACATACACACACATATACATACACACATACAGCCATACAGGGAGATCTGTGATTATAACTGCCCCCACCACTGCACTGATCTGTCCCGGGTCCTCCTCCGGGTCCCCCTCTGTGCTCCCCAGGTCCCTCTCTGGTTCCCCCCTCGTCCTGGATCTGTCAAGATAGAGAACGGAGGAAGCATCCAGTACATATGAATTTTACTGGCTCCTTCCTTTTCTGAATACACAAAGTCAGTGCAGATCATTGACTCTGTCCATTCATTACTAAGCAGAGTAAACTGTGTTTACAATGCTTCCGTTTCTGAATGAACAGAAGCCTCTGTCTCCTGCTCATTCATCTTCAGTGTAGCTGAGGCTGCAGAGAAAGGAACTAGGGAATCTGTGTCCTTAGTCCCTTCACCTGTCTCAAAGGGGAGATGTCAGAGGTCAGTACTTGTACTTGGTCTTAAAAAAGTGGTATCTGTGCAACCCTAAAAGGGAATATTGAATTCTCTCCTATAGTGAACACTGTATTCTCTCGTATAGGAAATATTTTATGCTTTCCTATAGTGAACACTGTATTCTCTCATATAGTTATTATATCTCTCCTATAGTGCATACTGTATTCTCTCTTAGGGCAAACATTGTATTCTCTCCGATAATGAACAGTGTTCTCTCATATAATTATTATCCCAAAGCAAACACTGTATTCTCTCCTATAGTAAATATTGAATTCTCTCTTATAATGAACAATGTGGGGTTGATTTACAAATATAACATGCACTGCAAGTGCACTTGCTCCAGAGCTTAGTAAATGAGGTAAAACTTTGCTTTGCAAAGAATACTTGATCATATGCAAGGAAAATAAAAACAGCATTTTTATTTGTATATGATTGGATGATAGACAGTGGCGGAATTATCAGGGTCGCAGCAGTCGTATTTGCGACTGGGCCCTGTAGTTCTGCCACTTTGGGGGGGCCCAAAAGCCCTGGATACGGCTCCAGGGTTCTCTCTTACACTGCACAGACCCCGTGCTTACGACAGCCCGCCTTCCCCTCCCTCCTCGCAGGGACAGGAGAGGAAAGAGATAGAGTGAGCAGGATCTTCTCCTCCTCCTCCTGTGTGTGTACCCGTGGCTCTGCCCACATTTCAATCCCTGGCAGCTCTGTGCCTTTCAAATGGAAAATTTAACAGTCGGCAAGCTACTAGATCGTGGAGGGAAGGCCAGCTTTTACCATGGATGCTGCAACCTTCCACAGGGGATCCACAGCTCTCCAGGACAGCCTTTCTTCCTAATCAAACATCTCAGTTGTTGAAAACAAAGTAGCACACAGGTGGGTCAGTCAATGAGGGGACTGAATAGAGAGTGTGTTGTCACCTCCAGAGTCCCTCTACCAACAGAGCAGCCCGCTGGGGATTCCCTGGTATGGGGCTCTACAAACCCCAACATGCTCTGCCAGCCTGTGTGTATGTATAGCACAGGCTAGTAGGCCTTGCTTGCTGACCATAGTAGCAGAACTCCAGGGCCCAAGCCTGCATCTATGTTGAATGAAGCGTCCCTTCCTTCCTCTCTTCTCTCGCCAGCCTCTCAGCACACCAATGTAGTGGAGAGCTCTGTAGACTGTGTTGTAAAGGGGGACTCTGAAGTAAGTGGGGGCTTTGATGAGCAGAAATCCCCCTACATCAGAGTTCCCCTTTACATTACAATCCACAGAGCTCCCCCTTAGGGCCCTTTCACATAGGTGGACTCTGCCAAGAGGATCTGCCTACTCAGCAGATCCAAATTGAGCAGGCGGATGACAGGTCCGTGTCTGCTCCACTTGCACAGAGCAGACACGGACGCAGCTCACTGTTCTCTATGGGCCAGTCTGACTGTCATCCAATCCACTAGACAGATGGTGAATGGATCTCCATCCATCTGTTTTTATTGGAACAGATCCAGGCAGGTGTAAATGGAAACATGTCCATTTACATCCGCCTCCCCATACAGAACAATGGAAATTCTGCAGACTCTTAAGTAACAGGGGCTCTGAGAACCCTGATTAAAGGGGAATGCTGGGGACATTGATGTAAGTGGGGGCTCCAGTTACCAAGGACCCCCTTATATCAGAGTTCTCACTGTTCTTCCTTAAATCAAAGTCCCCAGAGTTCTCCCTTATATCAGAGTCTGCACAGTAAGGGGGAACCCTTACAGTGTAGGGGAACTCTGCAAGTTCAGATATAAATGGGAAACTCTGTGTATTCAGATGTAAAGGGGAACTCTGTGGATTCTGATGCAAGAGGGGACTCTTGTAATTTAAATATATACAATTAGAATTGTCATTTAATCATAAAATATATGTATAGTGTATACTCCAAAAAGGAATTTGCTGTGTGCTGCTAAAGTCTTTGGGTTTGGCTTAAAGAAAAGGTGGCAACCCTACCCAAGACGTCAGGAAGGGGTTCTGCTGCATGATCATAATCAAGGGCCCCGCGATGGGAGAAAAGGACCCCAGAATCATTGGAAAGGGCCCCGGGACCGATCCTTCATGGTTCCTAGCACCAGGGGCCCTGAAGGTTCTAGTTCCGCCTCTGATGATAGAAACCAGCAAGCTTTAAAGTGCACTTGCAGTGCACAGGATATTTGCCTTTAGTAAATCAACCTCTCCATTCTCTCCTACAGGGAATACCGAATCCTCTCTTACAGTGAACACTATATTTTCTTATGTAATTCTTATTGTATTTCTCCTATAGTGAACACTGTATTCTCTCATATATTTCTCCTATAGGGAACACATCATTCCCTCCTAAAGGAATATTGAATTCTCTCCTATAGTAATCCCTGTATTCTATCACATAGTTATTACTGTATTTCTCCGACAGAGAACACTTTATTCTCTTATAGTGACTGTGATGAGTAGTGGAAGTGACACCAGTGAGGGAAGCAGTAATGGAGAAGTGTAGATGACAAGTATAAGCTGTGAGCTCTGTACGGTACAGACAGTACAGGAAGCAATGTCAGCGCTGGACCATCTGTAGGACTACACAGAGCCAGTAATGACACAGACATGTCACAACATGACACTCCAAGCAGGAAGATGACGTCATATGTCTGCGTCACTCCAGCCTCGGCTTTACCTGATGCTCTTTGACCACCTCGCTGAGGCATGGGTACCGCTCGGAGATCCAGCGATAGAACTTGGGGACGCCCATCTTGTTACAGTCCGGTACCGATCAATCTCTGGCAGCAACAACACAAACGTCACATCCGGCGCAATCCGTGATTCATCCTTCTCCTGCAGGCGAGGGAATAAGACGTCACAGCAAGCGTGCTGCCATGATTGCTTCCTCCGCTTCAGCACAAGGCTGCAGTACATGTAGTGTAAGGAGGGGGCCTGATGATTGCATGGCCTGGACTGGTCTGTGGGTGGATTGATTATATTAGATACATAAATGTCACAGCATAGCCGGCACTGCATTGTGGTTTGAAGCGTATCTGAAAGCAATAAGTTTTAGGGACATACTAAAAGGAATGACAGAATGGAATGTCAATAGAAAAGTATGGAGCAGAAGGGATTACCCATAGAGAATAATGGATGACAAAATATAAACTCATTTGCAGGCAAATCTGTGTCACATAGCAATTTATGCTTTCCCACATAGGTGTTCCCCAAATACAGTAACTGATTGTAAGATTGAAATTATATGGGATCATAGCTGTTTTCTATGGAATGACAGCATGTGTGTGCCTGGGAGCACCCTAATCACCCCATGTTGGTGCAGATTCCCCCTGATATTTCACCAAAGCCCCCTAACAGAGTTTGTAAAAAAAATAAGAAAAAGCAAAAATTAAAACTACTGACACTGTCCTCTGCCCTACTGACACCAATCTCTGCACTACTGACACTTATCTCTACCCTACTGACACCGTTCACTGCACTACTGACACCAATCTCTGCCCTACTGACACCGTCCACTACCCTACTGACACTAATCTCTACCCTACTGACACCATCCACTGCACTACTGACACTAATCTCTACCCTACTGACACTAATCTCTACTCTACTGACACCGTCCACTGCACTACTGACACTAATCTCTACCCTACTGACACCGTCCACTGCACTACTGACACTAATCTCTACCCTACTGACACTAATCTCTACCCTACTGACACCGTCCACTGCACTACTGACACTAATCTCTACCCTACTGACACTAATCTGTACCCTACTGACACCGTCCACTGCACTACTGACACTAATCTCTACCCTACTGACACTAATCTCTACCCTACTGACACCGTCCACTGCACTACTGACACTAATCTCTACCCTACTGACACTGTTCACTGCACTACTGACATCAATCTCTGCACTACTGACACCATCCACTACCCTACTGACACTAATCTCTACCCTACTGACACCATCCACTGCACTACTGACACTAATCTCTGCCCTACTGACACCGTCCACTGCACTACTGACACTAATCTCTACCCTACTGACACCGTCCACTGCACTACTGAAACCAATCTCTGCCCTACTGACACTGTTCACTGCACTACTGACACCAATCTCTGCACTACTGACACCATCCACTACCCTACTGACACTAATCTCTACCCTACTGACACCATCCACTGCACTACTGACACTAATCTCTACCCTACTGACACCGTCCACTGCACTACTGACACCAATCTCTGCCCTACTGACACCATCCACTGCACTACTGAAACCAATCTCTGCACTACTGACACCGTCCACTACCCTACTGACACCAATCTCTGCACTACTGACACCGTCCACTACCCTACTGACACTAATCTCTACCCTACTGACACCGTCCACTGCACTACTGACACCATCCACTGCACTACTGACACTAATCTCTACCCTACTGACACCGTCCACTGCACTACTGAAACCAATCTCTGCCCTACTGACACCATCCACTGCACTACTGACACCGTCCACTGCACTACTGAAACCAATCTCTGCCCTACTGACACCATCCACTGCACTACTGACACCGTCCACTGCACTACTGAAACCAATCTCTGCCCTACTGACATCGTCCACTGCACTACTGACACCATCCACTGCACTACTGACACTAATCTCTACCCTACTGACGTCGTCCACTGCACTACTGAAACCAATCTCTGCCCTACTGACACCGTCCACTGCACTACTGACACTAATCTCTACCCTACTGACACCGTTCACTGCACTACTGAAACCAATCTCTGCCCTACTGACACCGTCCACTGCACTACTGAAACCAATCTCTGCACTACTGACACCGTCCACTACCCTACTGACACCGTCCACTGCACTACTGAAACCAATCTCTGCACTACTGACACCGTCCACTACCCTACTGACACCATCCACTGCACTACTGACACCAATCTCTGCACTTCTGACACCGTCCACTACCCTACTGACACTAATCTCTACCCTACTGACACCGTCCACTGCACTACTGACACTAATCTCTACCCTACTGACACCGTCCACTGCACTACTGACACTAATCTCTACCCTACTGACACCGTTCACTGCACTACTGAAACCAATCTCTGCACTACTGACACCGTCCACTACCCTACTGACACTAATCTCTACCCTACTGACACCGTCCACTGCACTACCGACACTAATCTCTACCCTACTGACACCGTCCACTACCCTACTGACACTAATCTCTACCCTACTGACACCGTCCACTGCCCTACTGACACCGTCCACTGCACTACTGACACTAATCTCTACCCTACTGACACCGTCCACTGCACTACTGAAACCAGTCTCTGCCCTACTGACACCATCCACTGCACTACTGACACTAATCTCTACCCTACTGACACCGTCCACTGCACTACTGAAACCAATCTCTACCCTACTGACACCATCCACTGCACTACTGACACCATCCACTGCACTACTGACACTAATCTCTACCTTACTGACACCGTCCACTGCACTACTGACACTAATCTCTACCCTACTGACACCGTCCTTTGCACTACTGAAACCAATCTCTGCCCTACTGACACCATCCACTGCACTACTGACACTAATCTCTACCCTACTGACACCGTCCACTGCACTACTGAAACGAATCTCTGCCCTACTGACACCATCCACTGCACTACTGACACTAATCTCTACCCTACTGACACCGTCCACTGCACTACTGACACTAATCTCTACCCTACTGACACCGTCCACTGCATTACTGAAACCAATCTCTGCCCTACTGACACCGTCCAATGCACTACTGACACTAATCTCTACCCTACTGACACTCCACTGCACTACTGAAACCAATCTCTGCCCTACTGACACCGTCCACTGCACTACTGACACCAATCTCTACCCTACTGACACCAATCTCTGCCCTACTGACACCATCCACTGCCTTACTGACACTAATATTTGCCCTACTGACCCCATCCACTGCCCTACTGACACCAATCTCTGCCCCACTTAAATCGTCCACTGCCCTACTGACACTAAACTTTGCCCTACTCAAATCGTCCACTGCCCTACTGACACCAATCTCTGCCCTACCAACACCATCCTCTGCCCTACTGCCACTGCCCTACTGACACCAATCTCTGCCCTACCAACACCGTCCACTGCCCTACTGACACTGTCCAATGTCCTACTGACATCAATGTCTGCCCTACTGAAACTGTCCACTGTCCCACTCACACCGTCAGTATATATACACATGCACATACATACATATGTGTTTGAGCTTTGGGTGCACACCTATGAATGACAGATAAATGACAGAAAGGAATGTCCATAGAATATAATGGGAAGCAAGATGTGACCTGGCGTCAGAACCATTCAACATATCAAATAAATCTAGCAGACACACTCTCCAAGGTCAGTGGTGATGTTTAAAATTGAGATTAAGTGGGATTGTTACTGTTTTCTATGGAATGACAATGGTGAATGACAGTGGGGAATGTCCATAAAATATAATGGGAAGTAAGATGCGACCTGGAGTTAGAACTATTCCAAGAAGGCAATGTCCATAGAGTATAATGGGAATCAAAATATAAACTCAATTGCAGACAAATCTGAGAAACATAGCAACTAAAGGTGTAGCACAGGTTTTCCCCAAGTAGAGTAGCAGATTGTAAGATTGAAATTATTTGCGATTAGAGCTGTTATCTATGGAATTAAAAAGGTGAATGACAGAAAAGAATGCCCATAGAATATAAAGTGAAGCAAGATGTGACCTGGAGTCAGAACTGTTTAACATACCAAATAAAGCTTTAGCAGACATGCTCTAAAAATTCAGTGGTGATGTTTAATATGGAAATGATGTGAGATTAATATTGTTTTTTTATGGAATGACAAGGGTGAATGGCAAAAGGGAATGCCCATAGATTATAATGGGAAACAAAATATGAATTTATTTGCAGACAAATCTGTGGTACAATACATAACAAATGACCTTTTCCACAGGTGTTCCCTGAGTAGAGTAGCAGATTGTAAGATTGATTTTTTTTGGGATTATGGCTGTTTTCTATGCAGTGGAGGTCAACTTTCTTGTTATGGAGGGGCCTGAAATGTAGCCCTTCAACATTGCCAAAGGGCTGCACATTCAATGAATATTCAGTGTCAGAGACAACAGACACAACAAGATATAGTCAGAGACAATGGGCATGATACAAGAGATGGTCAGAGACTATGGGCATGATACAAGAGATGTTCAGAGACTATGGGCATGATACAAGGGGTGGTCAGAAACTATGGGCATGATACAAGAGATGGTCAGAGAATACAGGCATGATACAAGAGATGGTCAGAGACTACAGGCATGATACAAGAGATGGTCAGAGACTACAGGCATGATACAAGAGATGGGCAGAGACTATGGGCATGATACAAGTGATGTCAGAGAATACAGGCATGATACAAGAGATGATCAGAGACTGCAGACATGATACAAGAGATGTTCAGAGACTACGGGCATGATACAAGAGATGGTCAGAGACTACGGGCATGATACAAGAGATGTTCAGAGACTACGGGCATGATACAAGAGATGGTCAGAGAATACAGACATGATACAAGAGATGGTCAGAGACTACAGCCATGATACAAGAGATGGTCAGAGACTACAGCCATGATACAGGAGTTGGCCAGACTGCGGACATGGCACAGGAGATGGTCAGAGACTGCAGACATGGCACAGGAGATGGCCAGAGACTGTGAACAGGATACAAGAGATGATCAGGGACTATGAATATGCTGCAGTAGTCTGTCATAGACTGTAAACATGCTACAGGAGCCATTGGAGACTGTGGACATGCTTCTGGAGACAACCATAGACTGTAGACAAATTACCTGTGACTGCTAAAAATCACTGCTATAAGGCCCCTTTCACACTGGGGCGGGAGGTGCGTCGGCGGTAAAGCGCCGCTATTATTAGCGGCGATTTACCGTCATTTTAGTGGCGGTATTCGGCTGCTAGCGTGCGGTTTTACCCCTGCTAGCGGCCGAGAAAGGGTTAAAAACCACCTCAAAGCGCCTTTGCAGAGGCGCTTTGCCAGCGGTATAGCTGCACTGCCCCATTGATTTCAATGGGCAGGAGCGGTGAAGGAGCGGTATACACACCGCTCCTTCACCGATCCTTCACCGCTCCGAAGATGCTGCTAACAGGACTTTTTTTCCCGTCCTGCTAGCGCACCGCTCCAGTATGAAAGCCCTCGGGCTTTCACACTGGAGACACAGCAGCGGCTGTTTGGGGTCGGTTTGCAGGTGCTATTTTTAGTGCAATAGCGCCTGCAAACCGCCCCAGTGTAAAAGGGCTCTAACAGGGCAAATGGAAAGCACGGATCAGTGTCTGCAGGGGCCCTGAGGGCTGCAAAGAAAATGCCAAATAGCCGCAGGTTGGGCACCAGAGATCTAAGGTATTTCCCCTTCGCTCCTCTCCTGGCTGCAACATAAAGGGTTATGTGGGGAGGTGGGGGTGAAGGGTAGAGGAGCTAGGCCAGCACAGGCATCAATAAGACACTTTCAAATGAAGAGAAGGGTATGGCATGCAAGGAAGGAGGGGCTGTGGTAGAGGATTGACTCTTTCTGCTTTCAAAATTTCTAGCATGTTCATAAGCACATTGCAAGTCAATGAAGGTTATTAATGAAAAGGAAAAACACTGCAAGTAAGCATTTACAATAAGCTTTTACCTGCATGTTCTGATGACAGGGTCTTGCCTCTTCTAAAAAGATCTTGAAAAAGCAAAGTGTCCCTTGTAGTCACATTGGAGGCTCTTCCTGTATAGCCTGTACACAGGACTGCACATGCACAGCTCAGTATATCATTTCCGCAATACCAAGATGAACGAATTCCTGCATATGCGCAAGAGTGAGGTCATCTCGACCTAGCCAATGAAACCTGGAAGCCAGCCAGCCAGCCAAAGATGTCTGTGGCTAGTGGGGAGCCCTGGGACACTGCAGCATTGTATTACTGTCTACTTGGGTCATGCTGCCACCTTACTGTGAATAGACACTGCACAAAAAGTCAGGTTAGTTAGGCCTCTGTTTATAGCTAGTGTCCTTATATGATGAAAACGCCTACAAATGTCTCTCTGAAGAATTCTTTACCTGGGCTTAGCACCAGTGTCTTGGTTTTTATGGCCTATTCTTTACACCCCTGTTGGAAAGGGAAAGACTTCATCCTCATTGGTTACCCAAGGCCATGAGATACTGTACATCTCTCCCCAGCCAATGGCTGCAAATGCTGATCTGTGTATTCTGACAGGGTGAAGTCTCCTTGTCAGAATACAATAGAACAGAGGGAGAAATCCCCACATCAACATCGCTTGTGTTGATGCAGGGATATATCTGTTTTTTATGTTCAAACCCGCTGATTGAATGAAAAAAACAAAACTGACTGTGTATTTTGTGTACCTTACTTAAGGCGGAATTCCACTCATTTTTGTGCTTATTAAAAGTCAGCAGCTACAAAAAGTGTATCTGCTGACTTATAATAAACACACACTCACCTGTCCCAAGGTCCAGCGATGCGGCCACCCAAACACTCGCTTCTCACCATCGCCTGTTCACAGTGCTGGCATTGCAAGTGTGGGCACCTAGCTGTGATAGCTAGCGGCTTCACAGCCGAATGCGCACTGCACATGCGCGAGTTGTGCAGCTCCTCCCCATTGTTTAGGCAATCTTCTGGGACCTGTGACGTGTCCAAGATGATTGCAAGGAGGGAGGGGGAGAGGAGATCTTCCATTCAAGCCGCCTAGGTGACCGAGCGGAAGCGGGCGCAGGTACTTGTCAAAACTAGGTACCTGCATCCCTTGCCAAAAAATGACATGCCAAATGGGGCATTCTTGGGGGGGAGGAGTGCTTAAAGCGGAACTTCCCCTTTTGGGTGGAGCTTCGCTTTAAGGAAATTACACTTGCAGAGTCCATAGCGGTAAATAATTTTTTTTTTTTTTTTACACGAGGCTGGGTTGCTGGCAGAGTTAAAAAACAAAATGCGACTTACACCCAGCATACAGAAAATGAGAAGAGATACACTGCATGGTCCATACATAAAAAATAACGACAGATACTGAGAATCACAGCAAGCATAGAGAACAAGAGAAGTATTACTGTGTCCATACATACAGAATAAAAGAAGGTAAGGGAACACTTCACCTTCTCAGGCCCTAATGGGGCCCTGAAATGTGTTGGCTTTACCTTTTGACTGTTTCTCTGATACTGGAATGAAGTTGTATACAGAGTGCAGAGGTGCGGAGATTCCAGGTCCCTGTAAGCAGAGGAGCCAAATCTTTGCCACTCCTTTGGTTGGTCAGCTGACAACTGAGGCTCCCTCAGCACACTATGCTTGTTTACACAGATTACACAGTACTCCAGTGTTGATATCTCTTGGTGACATCTCACCGCCGAACAGGTGCAAGTGTGTGGCCTCTCCTGGCGCTGAAGCCAGGCCCACCCCCTCAATCCTGTTATTCATCAGCTGCTAGCACGTGGCCCTGCCTCTCACTAAAGCCAACCGCCCCCCTCAGTGATGTTTATTTGTCATCTATTATTATTCTGTGCACCAAAATATATTAAAGTGGTTCTAAAGCCTAAACATTTTTTCCCTGAATCATTCCTTGCACTCAGGTAAAAAATGTTTAGGCATCAATTTCCCCCCTCCCCCCCTCCTTTTACTTACCTGAGCCCTCATTCGCTTCAGCACTGTGCACATCTGCAGCTGTTCGCCCCTTTCACTTCCTGGTCTCACTGGCCTTGCTGAGGCACCGGGAGCCACTGGCTCCTGCTGCTGTCAATCAAAGCTGTCTATCAATGGACACAGCAGTGGGACGCAGGAGCAAGTGACAATCAATGTGTGTAAATTATCAATAAAAACAATTTCCCTCAAATAAAATACAATGTTCAAAAAAAACAAGTGCTTAAAGCGGAGTTCCATCCAAAAGTGGAACTTCCACTTTAAGCTCTCCTCGCTCCCTTACACGCCACATTTGGCATGTAATTTTTTTTTGGGGGGGGGGTGCTTAGCTTTGAGTGGGACTTCCTGTCCCACTTCCTCCTTCTGACTACGGGTCGCCCAGGCGACTCCTCCTCTCCCCCTAGGCAGCCCTTCCCTCTCAGCAATCTTCTGGGACAAGTCACAGGTCCCAGAAGATTGCCTGTCCCCTGGGAGAGCGCAGCGCCACTTGCGCATGCGCAGTGCGCACCCGGCTGTGAAGCCACAAGCTGTCACGGCTGGGTGCCCACAGCTTCAAAGGAGGCACTGCGGAGAGGAAGGGGAGAGGTACGAGGCTCCGTGCGGCCGCATCGCTAGACTGTGGGACAGATAAGTGGCTGTTTATTTAAAGTCAGCAGCTAAACTTTTTGTAGCTGACTTTTAATAGACAAAAAAAGCCTGGAACTCCGCTTTAATGTCCTATAAATAAAGTACAAACATGCAAAAAATGTAGTTTCTGTGTCTTTTGTTGTTCAATTTCTTCCAGATGATAAATATTGTGTTCACCTTTGATTATTTCTCTGAAACTGGGATGAAGTTGTATACAGAGTACAGAGGGATGGAGATTCCAGGTCCCTATAAGCAGAAATCTGTGCTGCTCCTCTGGTTGGTCAGCTGATAACTGAGGCTCCCTCAGCACAATATCCTTGTTTACACAGATTACACAGTACTCAAGTGTTGACATCTCTTGATGAAGTTTCATTTCACCGCCAAAGAGGTACAAGGGTGTGACCCCACCAGAGCCAGGCCCACCCTCTCAATCCTGTTATCAGTCAGCTGCTAGCACGTAGCCCTGCCTCTCACCAAAGACGCCCCCCCCCCCCCCCCCGCAGTCATGTTCATTTATCATCTATTATTATTCTGTGCTCCAAAATACATTAAAGTGGTTCTAAAGCCTAAATATGTTAACTTTAAAGTGGGAGTAAACTCCCATGTATGATATTTAGCTACAGTGCCTTGAAAAAGTATTCAGTATTCATACCCCTTGAAATTTCCCACATTTTGTCATGTTACAACCAAAAACATAAATGTATTTTATTGGGATTTTATGTGATAGACCAACACAAAGTGGCACATAATTGTGAGGTGGAAGGAAAATAAAAGATGTTTTTCACATTTTTTTACAATTCAATATGTGAAAAGTGTGGGGTACATTTGTATTCATCCCCCTGGGTCAATACTTTGTAGAACCACCTTTCACTGCAATTACAGCTGCAAGTCTTTTTGGGGATGTCTCTACCAGCTTTGCACATCTAAAGAGTAAAATGTTTTCCCATTCTTTGTAAAATAGCTCAAGCTCTGTCAGGTTGCATAAGGAGCATCTGCGAACAGCAATTTTCAAGTCTTTCCACAGATTCTCAATTGGATTTAGGTCTGGACTTTGACTGGGCCATTCTAACACATGAATATGCCTTGATCCAAACCATTCCATTGTAGCTCTGGCTGTATGTTTAGGGTTGTTGTCCTGCTGGAAGGTGAACCTCCGCCCCAGTCTCAAGTCTTTTGCAGACTCTAACAGGTTTTCTTCTAAGATTGCCCTGTATTTGGCTCCATCCATCTTCCCATCAATTCTGACCAGCTTCCCAGTGAAGAAAAGCATCCCCACAACATGATGCTGCCACCACCATGTTCCACAGTGGGAATGGTGTGTTCAGGGTGATGTGCAGTGTTAGTTTTCTGACACACATAGTGTTTTGCTTTTAGGCCAAAAAGTTCAAGTTTGGTCTCATCTGACCAGAGCATCTTCTTCCACGTTTGCTGTGTCCCCCACATGGCTTCTCACAAACTGCAAATGGGACTTCTTGTGGCTTTCTTTCAACAATGGCTTTCTTCTTGCCACTCTTACATAAAGGCCAGATTTGTGGAGTGCAGGACTAATAGATGTCCTGTGGACAGATTCTCCCACCTGAGATGTGGATCTCTGCAGCTCCTCCAGAGTTATCATGGGACTCTTAGCTGCTTCTCTGATTAACGCTCTCCTTGCTCGTTCTGTCAGTTTAGGTGGACGGCCATATCTTGGTAGGTTTGCAGTTGTGCCATACTCTCTCCATTTTCCAATGATGGATTGAACGGCGCTCAGTGAGATGTTCAAAGCTTTGGATATTTTTTTATAACTTAACCCTGCTTTAAACTTTTTCACAACTTTATCCCTGACCTGTCTGGTGTGTTCCTTGGCCTTCGTGAAGCTGTTTTTTCACTAAGGTTTTCAGACAAATCTCTGAGGGCTTCACAGAACAGCTGTATTTATACTGAGATTAAATTGCACACAGGTGGACTCTGTTTACTAATTAGGTGACTTTTGAAGGCAATTGGTTTCACTAGATTTTAGTTAGTTAGATATTTATTTATTTTCCTTCCACTTCACAATTATGTGCCATTTTGTGTTGGTCTATCACATAAAATCCCAATAAAATACATTTACATTTTTGGTTGTAACATGAGAAAATGTGGAAAATTTCAAGGGCTATGAATACTTTATCAAGGCACTGTATATAAGCCTATAATAAGGCTTACCTATAGGTACAGTAAATATCTCATAAAACGTGCACTGTTTAGGAGATATTTACTTTAGATGCAGCTGGTGATGACACAGGCAGATGCGCTCTGAAGGAACAGCATACCCGTGCCGTTCCTTCAGATGCGTGGAAGTAACATCATCGTCAGCTTGGCCATTCATATCACAGAAAACCGGGTGAAGATGGAAGATCCTTCAGTGGTGACAGCGCACTGCTCGAGGGCTTCATTTAAGGTAAGTCTGTCATAATGTTTTAGTATGCACGTATAATAGCACAGAATGACTAAACTGTCCTGGACCAATTTTATTTTTATCTTTTAGCGGATTACTACTGCTTAAATGCATTCCTTGGATTAATGTAAAAAATGTTTAGGCATCAGTTTCTCCCCTCACCACCCCCTTACAGGCACTTACTTGACATCACAGAGCCACTCCAGACTCTGCAAGCATCCCAACAGTAATATCTGGATCCACCCAGATGCCTGATTGCTAGATGGCTCAGCCTCTCTGCACATCGATAAGAGCCTGAACCAGCCACTACCCAGTGAGCTTAGTCACTATTCTGAATAGACCGAATTTTGCAGGTAAAACAATGTGCATTATTTTCTTACCTTGGAGCCTGCAAAATATTGTACCCACAATTAGTAGATCACACGTACAATGTGAGGCTCCTGCAACATATTACTAAAGCTGAACTTATCCTTGAGAGAGCTTAACCGCTTGCTGACCAGCCGCCGTAATTTTACAGCGGCAGGTCAGCATGATCCTGTGAGCTGTCGTAG
The DNA here is from genome assembly GCF_042186555.1 of Aquarana catesbeiana. Lineage (NCBI taxonomy): Eukaryota > Metazoa > Chordata > Amphibia > Anura > Ranidae > Aquarana > Aquarana catesbeiana. The sequence continues at coordinate 180,298,740 of NC_133327.1, read as the reverse complement.
CTAATACGTCATGGTCGGACATTGATCAGATATTCCGACAACAAAATCCATGGATTTTTTTTCTGACGGATGTTGGCTCAAACTTGTCTTGCATACACACGGTCACACAAAGTTGTCGGAAAATAATAATAAAAATGCTATAAATCTATCCCCTATTTTGTAGACATTATAACTTTTGCGCAAACCAATCAATATACACTTATTGCAATTTTTTTAACTAAAAATATGTAGAAGAATACATATTGGCCTAAACTGAGAAAAAAATTGCTTTTTTTAAAAAAAAGTGGGGATATTTATTATAGCAAAAAGCACAAAATATTGTGTTTTTTTCAAAATTGTCTCTTTTTTTGTTTATAGCGCAAAAACTAAAAACCGCAAAGGCAATTAAATACCATGAAAAGAAAGCTCTATTTGTAGGGAAAAAAGGACGTCAGCTTTTTTGAGTACAATGTTGCATGACCATGCAATTGTCAGTTAAAGCGACGCAGTGCCGAATCGCAAAAAATGGCCCGGTCATTCAGCAGGCAAATCTTCCGGGGCTGAAGTGGTTAAAATCTAAGGCCCTGTCTCACATATATAAATCCCTGTACACACACTGACTCACAGGGTAGAGCCCCACCTGTCCACACAGACAGCAAAGGGGAGGGTGAAGAGCCACTGACAGTGGCTGCTGTGCAGGTGAAGGACTTTGGGCTGCCATCACGCTACTCAGGAATGAGAAGAAGACTGACATCATTATGGTGGATCGGTGGTGTTGGGGTTCCATTGGAGCACTGGATTAGCGCTCCCATGTACCAAAACTGGCAGCAATGGAGGATTTCACAGGGGAAGATAAATAGACTGTCAATGCACACTAGAGGGTGTGGGAGGGAGGGAGGGAGGGGGTTAAAAATTTTGTTTTATCCCTGAGTGAGGCTTTAATATACAGTAGCATGCTGAAGATTGAAAGAAGATAATAATAGATGGAAGCTAATAATAGAAATACATAATAGACATTATTATCATTTATTATTATTAGCTTCTGATATCGCTATCTATTATTAGTTTGTTTTATAGCCATCATTATTAATAAGTAATACAGATAATGATATTGTCTCTTTCATCGTAAATATACAAATGGAAATTATCACTGTTGGTAACAAATGGCGATTTTTTTTCTTCTTACACTGGTAATAGAACATGAGGACTGGAGGATGGTGGTTGGTGTTTGATGAAGAAAATGTCCCTATATAATGGTTAACCCACACAACCCCCCCCCCCCACGCCACAGGCGGTGTCTGTATCCATGACAATGTCTTACAGCGTGCCTCTGCTAGGACTCTTCAGCCATTTTTTTTCCTCTTTATGGACATACAGAGTATTTATGTTATTATTTATAATAATAGGTAATGCTTAATAAATAAAGAATGAAATAATGCCAGCTGTGCCCACCCCCCTGCTTTGGATAGAGTGGAGATGGATTAGAACACTTGTCAGGTTAGTATTGCTGTCTGTGTCCCCATTCAGGAGATTCACTATCTCAATTTTTTCCTGTTTACCATTAATACCAAGAGTGAAATATAATCCCAAATTTTGGGTTGACACCAGAACTGGATTAGAGGGGAAATCTTCCAATGGGGACAATACTGACAACCAGCAATTCCCTAATGTTAGAGGAATTTTGCTTTACTTCCTGTTGTGGTTATGAAACAGGAAGTGAAGGGTACTCTCCCCGATGGAACACAGAGGGCAAAAAAACAAAACAAAAACAGAGGGTTATTACCCTCCTTTACTTTAGCCAAAATGGGGGAAAAAATAAGTTTTGTTTTTAGTTCTACTTTAACCACTTGCCAACTGCACTATAGCCAAATGTCAACTACAGCTCAGAAGGCCAGTTCTGAGAGGGCATCATATGACATCCTCCCGTAATCATGCCCGCTGTGGCTCGTGGATGGCACTCTCTGTGATCGCTGTGTCCTCGGGACACAGCTGATCATGGATCGGGGTAAAGAGCCAATCAGCGGTCCTTTACCATGTGATCAGCTGTGTACAATCACAGCTGATCACGATGTAAACACAAGCCAGTTATCACAATTCCTTTCATCACGCTGTCACCATGAGGAGAGGAGAGCTGATAACCGGCTTGTGTAAAAGGGACATCTACACTGATAATCAGGGCACTGATTATCAGTGCAGTCCCAACAGTGCCACCTATTAATGCTGTCTATCAGTGAAGCCTCATCAGCGCACATCAGTGAAGGAGAAAAATTACCTGTTTGCAAAATAAACTTTTTTTTTTTTTCAAAATGTTGTGGTTTTTCATTTATTTAGAAAACAATAAAAACACCAGTGGTGATTAAATACCACCAAAGAAAAGCTCTATATGTCTCAAAAAATGATACAAATTTCATATGGGTACAGTGTTGCATGACCGTGCATTGTCATTCAAAGTGTGACAGTGCTGAAAGCTGAAAATTGGCCTGGGCAGGAAGGGAGTAAAGTGTCCTGTAGGCAAGTGGTTAATGTAAGCACATAGACAGGACTAGCATGTGGATCAACGTGAGTGTGTGGCTAGGATTGGATTGTAGATTCCTGTGACAGCATAACTGGGACTGGCTTGTGGATGGATGTGAGGGTATAGTCGGGACTGGTTTGTGGGAGAAGATTGCTCAAACTGGATGGTGGATGGATGCGAGAATGTAACCAGGACTAGCATTTGGATTGATGAGAAAGCATAACCTGGAGTGGATTGTGGCAGGACATGAAAGCATAGCCATCACTGGCGTGTGTACAGATTTGAGAGCATAGCCTGGACTGGCTTGTGTATGCTTGTAAGAACATAGTTAAGCTTGTAGATCTTTCTGAGAGCATAGCCAAGACTGGCTTGTGAATACAGCTGGGACTTACTTGTAAATATGGTTATGATCTAATTTGCAAATACAAACCAGTTCAAGCTACTTCTGTATGGAACTGCCGGTCAGTCGCAGGTATATTCACATGGGGAAGTTCCACTTTAAGGGCTCGTCCCCTGCTTCTCTTAAAGAATTGACACTTTTGAGGAGGGGGGGGGGTGGAGTAGGAGTAGGTACCCGATTTCTGACAGATACCCGCTGCACATGTGATCAGTTATGACACCAGCCATTTAATGGTTCGACAGTTTGCTTGAGGACACAAGTGAATGTGACAGTTAGCAATCCCAGCATTCCAGGAAGTAACTGTTTTTTGAAACCATTAAAATCGATGGGTTTAGTTCCACTTTATGATTTACTGCTGTTCAGGGGCTCTGGGCTTCAGCAAAATGTTAGCGTCATGCAAAAAGTAACAGGAACAATCAATGCTTGAGGCAATTTACAGCATACACTAGTTTGGGTGGCATAATTATTCATGTGAAATGTATGTTCCTAGCTAAAGAACATTATTTTTTATCAAGTTGTTATGGATAAAGTTCCATTATAAAGTGTAACTAAAGGCAAAACTTTTTTTTTTTTTTTGATAGAGTGGAGATGGATTACAACATATGCCAGTTTTTATTGCGGTCTGTGCCCCCTTTGGGGAGATACAGCCTCCCTATTTTTATATTTGCCGTTATCATCAAAAGTGAAAGTAAAAGAAAATCCCAAATTTTGGGTTGACAAAACACATATGCCCCGTAAACACGGTCGGACATTGATCAGATATTCCGACAACAAAATCCATGGATTTTTTTTTCCGACGGATGTTGGCTCAAACTTGTCTTGCATACACACGGTCACACAAAGTTGTTGGAAAATCTGATCGTTCTGAACGCGGTGACGTAGAAACACGTACGTCAGGACTATAAATGGGGCAGTAGCCAATAGCTTTCATCTCTTTATTTATTCTGAGCATGTGTGGCACTTTGTGCGTCGGATTTGTGTACACACGATCGGAATTTCCGACAACGGACTTTGTTGTCGGAAAATTTTATAGCAAGCTCTCAAACTCTGTGTCGGAAATTCCTATGGAAAATGTGTGATGGAACCCACACACGGTCGGAATTTCCGACAACAAGGTCCTATCACACATTTTCCATCGGAAAATCCTATCGTGTGTACAGGGCATAAGATTGCAAATCTGCACCCTGTCAGGCAGATTTGTGAGAGAGCTGCAGCGGACAGAGGAAAGTTTTTATTGTGTGCACAGGGAGTTAACGCTAAGGCTTCATGTACACTGCTGCTGGTAAACAAACGTTTAGGAGCAGCTGGGTGTTTTTTGCAACTTCCTCAGGACTCTCCTCTGTTATCTTATCAGTAAATGTACACAGGGTCGTTTATAGTTGTTTCTAGGCAGTCGAGTTTAGAACCATTTTTTGGAAAGAAAAAAAATGCACTCAGGACGGATGTGCATAGGCATTTGAAATGCCAAACGCCTGTAACAGCTTGTAAACGCGGTAACTTGCGTTTAGCCGCGTTTCATTTACAGGCATTTTTATTTTTTGACTATTTAAAAAAGACACTTCTAAACGCAAACACGGCTAAAAGGACATTTTTAAACATCGGTTACTATCTGTCAAGTTAAATCGTTCAGGAGAGGTTGTAAAACGTCCTGTGTAAATTAAGCCTTAATTAACCAGGACAAGCTCTTTTTTTTGTTTACTACTCAACCCTTTAATTTTAACCCGTATAATCACTGTTTAACAGTTTAATCTCCTGTTCCATGTTTCTATTTTAAATTATTTGCTGGAAACATTTTTTTTATAAAGCACATGGTTATCTTTAAAGTGGATGTAAACCCAATGTCATCCTTTCTAAATTACTGCCATAGGGGTTATCTATAAGGATATACATGCCTCCTGCATGTATCTTTACCTGTCAAATGTCTCCCCTCTGTCTGTTATGAGACCTGAAAAACTGCATATTCTGTGGGTGGGTCTGTTGTCTGGAGTTCGGTGGGTGGAGTCGTGATGTCAGTAGACTCCCCGCCCACCTCTACACTCCCCTTGTCAATATGCATTTTCTCCTGTGTATTTCTTACACTGAACTTCTGCTATGATCTCTAACATCCAGTGAAAAGACAGGAAAGTAACCACATGACTTCAGCATGCCAAATCATGCTGAAGTGCGGAACAGCCAATCCTTGCAGAGCTGCTGAAGAAAGGGGTGGGGGTGGGAATTAAAAAATAATGCATGTCTTAGGCTTGTGCACAAGATATGTAAATCACATGTCACTCACAGCAAGGGGGAGGATTTGACAAAGTTTTTCTCAGTTTGTCAAGATTTATCTCACTGAACAATAAAAGAGGATTGCCCAGAGATGGATTAACTCTTTGTGGCAAGACTGGGCTCAAATGATAGGAAATCTTGTACTCTACATCAGGGATATGCAATTAGCGGACCTCCAGCTGTTGCAGAACTACAAGTCCCATGAGGCATAGCAAGACTCTGACATCCAGAGGCATGATGGGACTTGTAGTTTTGCAACAGCTGGAGGTCCGCTAATTGCATATCCCTGCTCTACATTATGACACCAAAAAAAAATAAAAAATGTTTTCGGGTTTACAGCCACTTTAAGGATTTACCGTTAAAAACACATGGTTTAGGGTATATCTGTTTTACTTTAAATCAGTAAGAACTATAAATTACTGATGCATTATGAAAAAAATGAAATCTATGAAAAAAACAAAAAAACTATTTCATTTGTAATTAACTTTAACATGCTTTGTACAAAAAAATTTTAATTTTAATGTTGCAGTAAGTAGAACAAGCAGCAGAATAAAATGTATGCTTTCCTCACATTTATGGTACTTGTGTTCAAAATATTACTGATCAAACGTTGAAAAAAAAATTTTTTTTTTTCAGATTTTTACTCTTCCCATAAAATGCAAACAAATTAAAAAAAATTCTCAGAGGACTTTAGGGTCACGAGAAAGCCCAGTTTGTCCCCCCAAAAACAATATATGTATCAATTCTTTATCATGATTAATTACAAAGTTTATCCCCTATGGACTATGCATTAAGATAAAACAAAACTTGTGTGTGTGTAGCAGCTGCCCCAGCACCCCTAAGTACTTACCTGAGCCCCATCTCTCTCCAGCGTTGTCCGCGAGTGTCTTAGCCGTCCAGGACTCTCCTCCTGATTGGCTGAGACACAGCAGCGGCGCCATTGGCTCCCGCGGCTATCAACCAAAGTCAGTTAGCCAATCAGAAGAGAGGGGGAACGGGGCCGGGTCAGGGCTCCATGTCTGAATGGACACACGGAGCTGTGACTCAGCTCAGGTGCCCCCATAGCAAGCTGCTTGCTGTGGGGATACTCGACAGGAGGGAGGGGCCAGGAGCAGCAAAGAGGGACCCGACAAGAGGAGGATCCAGGCTGCTCTGTACAAAACAAACTGCACAGAGGAGGTAAGTATAACATGTTTGTTTTTTTATTTTTGAAAAGGAGACTTTACAATCAATAACTTAATGCAGTCTGTGCATTGAGGGAAAGAAACTTTTTTGTGCAGCTTGCCCCAACCCCCCTTCCCCTTATACTTAGCTGAGCCTGATATTGATCCAGTGCTGTGCCTGAGAGCAGTGATGCTGCCCTCTCTCTCCCTCCTCACTGGACTCAATCAGAGCAGTGGAAGCCATTGGCTCCTGCTGCTGTCAATCAAATCCAGTGACAAGGGAGCAAGAGGCAGAGCCGAACTGAATGTGTCAATTGACGCACAGTGCGACTCAGGATCAAGCCCACATGACTGCCCCCATAGTAAGCGGCTTGCTATTGGGGCACACGGCAGGGGGGAGGAGCCAGGAGTACCAGCAGGGAACCCCAAGAGAGGGGGATTGGGACTGCTCTGTGCAAAACCACTGCACAGAGCAGGGAAGTATAACATGTTTGTTTAAAAAATACCTAAAACATTATTTTAAAATCACTGCATCAGCCCAATTTTGTTTTGTTCTGTACAAAATAGACCTTACATAAAAATTGCATTTTTAACAATATATTTGGCATTGTCATGATAGGTTTGCATGCTGAAAGTATGGCCCACCTACTCTGCAACTTCTCTCCAGTGATCTGCATGTTATCAAGAGTCATTTAGCAACTTTGAAGGAAATCTGCCATCAGATTAAACCTTTCTGATGTAAGCTGTGACTGCTGACATCTAAAATGCTAGTTGCTTGGTTGACTCTGGTCTCAATACTTGGAGTGACTAAAGTAAAACTTGCATGCTTGAAGTCAGAACTCCTAATCTGAATACCTGTTCCAAGACAGTGACTCAAAGTCTTGAAGCCTTTGGACCAAATTAACTACTTGCCGACCGTACTATAGTTGAATTATGGCTACAGCGTGGCCGGCTAGTTCTGGGACGCCATCGTACGGTGCACTGTGTGATCACAGTGTCCAGAGGACACTGCTGATCACAGATTGAGGTAAAAAGCCAATCAGCGGCTCTTTACCACGTGATCAGCTGTCTCCAATCAGCATGAGAGGAGAGGAGAGGAGAAGAGCGCCGATAACCAGCTTCTCTAAAAGGGACATGTACACTGAATATCAGTGAAGTTCCAACAGTGCTGCCATTCTGTGCTCACCAATGCTGCGAATAAGTGCCCATCAGTGCCTCCTCTTCAGTGTCACCTACCAGTGCCCATCAGTGCAGCCTCTCAATGCCCATCAGCGCACATCAGTGAAGGAAAAAAAATGACCTGTTTGACAAATTTTATAACAAAACTATGAAATTGTTTTTTTTCGTTTCTTTTTTTTAAAATTTTCGGTCTTTATTTGTTTATTTAGGGGAAAAAAAACCTCAGTGGTAATCAAATATCACCAAAAGAAATCTCTGTGTGAAAAAAATGATAAAATTTTTCATTTGGGTACAGTGTTGCATGAACGCGCGCAATGGTCATTTAAAGTGCGTCAAGAAGGGGGGTAAAAGTGCCCAGTAGGCAAGTGGTTAACAGGCAAGTACTTTCAAAAGGAGTTCTGTAATGACAGCGTACGTAAACAAACAGCTGCTGCTTTACAGGTTCACAAAACTATAGAACAAGCTGTCTTTATGCATTCTGTGAATATGCAATTATAGAAGTTCAAGATCACAAGCTACACAGGGAATATATGGATTTATTTGATCATAATGTTAGATCTCCTGGAAGTATTTTGTTTCAGCAAATATTGAGGTTTATCTGCTCTGGAGCCCACAACAGAACACAGTAGTGCCACTTCTCTTCCATGTCCCGTGTCTTCTTTGGACACATGCCTGCAATTACAAATTTTACCCTTGGCCAGGGCTGGACTGGGACAAAAATTTGGCCCTGGACTTCACCCAGACTGGCCCACTTTGACAGGTCTTGCCACCCAAGCCCCCCCCCCCACTAGCTATTAGCCGTTTTACATTATTTCTCTTATAGGCAGTATCAGTGGGGAAGCTAGACATTATTTCACCTGGGGCAAAGAATCAGTTTGGCGCCCCCCCCAATGGAACAAGATTAGGCAGGAAAGTGAGGCCGCCCTCCTTCCAGATCGTATGATGAGCTTCTAAGTGTTGACTCCAGAGCATCATGTCTGTATTCAGGCGCGCTGCATAACTAGCCAGGGAGAGGAGGTGAGCACTGTGGGGGGGGGGGACAGAGGACTGGAGGGAGGCAGCGGTCCACTGTCACTGAAATCGGCCCACTGAGCCATCGGCCCACCGGGAAACTCCCTGTAGTCCCAATGGCCAGTACATGCCTGCCCTTGGCATAACCTATTTTCAGTCTGTTACTTCAGCATGTCCTTTCTCAAAATGATTTCTGATTGAAGGGCCAGTCTTCATTTTACCACCTGGTGCCATCTCAGGAACACTAGAGGGTAAAGAAACAAGTCATCTGTTTCTACAGTGTTACTCCCTGCCTGTCTGGGCCGGCATGATGCTAAAGAGGCAGATTCTGCAGTGTTTTGGCCAGTGAGGACACTGATGCCATAGAATCAGGTGATGAAATCTGGTACAAGTACTCCTGTGCTATCAAATATACTAGTGTAATAAGTGATAGTGTGTGAACCAACAACCTTAAATGTTAAGCTTGCTGCTAGTGAATAAATCGAAATGGTGTAAAATGCTGGGCTACTTTAAAGTGCAATAGTGCAACTATAAATTATACCTGTGTAAAATAATTCATAATAAAACACACAAAAATTATACTAAACGCATAATAAATCATTGCATAAATAAAATGGAAGTGTGATAATAAAAACGTGACTAAAGTCCATATTAATGTTAGATGATCAATAAGGTAGTGATTTCTGTGCTGTTATCTTGGCCCTCCACAGATAAAATTCAACCAAATGCGGTAAATACAGAACACCACGCGTTTGTGGGCTCCCAGAACTCTCACCTCAAATATCTGTAGATTGCACTTAAATCAATTAATATTTCCTTTTGGATGGGCACCATTCTCTCCTCCTGTCCTTAGGGGTCCCTCTCCAAAGTGCTCCTCTTTGCTAAACAGGATAGGTGTATGACTCCTTTAATTCATGCTGCTAATCTGCATTGCCCTCAATAGAGAAAGTGGAAATACAAACCTCCAATAGTAATCAGCAATAAAAATATTTAATTCCTGGACCTCTTACTCATTGCTAATAGCCCATCAATATGATAGGCTTGACAGGCTGCTTTTACTGACCAATAGGAATGTGCATAAGGCAGGACCCTGCCTCTCTCCTGAGCACTTTGGAGAGGGAGGTGCCCATCCGAAAGGAAATATTAATTGATTTAAGCGCAATCTACAGATATTTGAGGTGAGAGTTTTGGGATCCCATGAACAGCATGTGGTGTTTTGTATTTACCGCATTTGGTTGATTTTTATCCGTGGAGGGCCAAGAGAACATCACAGGAATCACTACCTTATTGATCATTTAACGTTAATATGGACTTTAGTCTTGTTTTATTAGGACACTTCCACGTTATTTATGCAATGCTTTATAATTAATTAGTATAATTTTTGTGTGTTTTATTATGAATTATTTTACACAGGTATAATTTATACTAGCACTATTGCACTTTACAAAATTTAGAGAGAATCAGATGATGCCTTCTCTAGACATCCTGTTACCTCAGAGAGCATGTCACCAAAAGTGTATCTCTTAATGCAGGGAATGCCAGAAATTTGACTTCACATGTACCTTAAGGCAGGGGTCGTCAACCACCGAGCCGCAGCCCCCTACCGGGCCGTGGCTTTTCTGCAGCCGGGCCGGCATGAGACAGCCGAGCAGCCGGCATATGAGAGCTGGGTGGACGGAAGAAGCGAACGGACGGATAAGCAGAGATGACATCATCTCTCTCCGCCCCCCGCATCACTGCTCTTCCGCCCTCACAGCTGGTGTTCTGTCAGCCTCAATGTCGGAGAGGTGGCGGAGAGCAGAGAGATGACATCTCTCACCGCCCACCACACATCGCTGCTCTCCTGCCTTCATTCGGAACCCACCACTGCACAGAGGCCTGCCTCTGCGCTAAATGAACCAGTGCTGCCACCAATGCAGTGGTAGGCAGGCAGCGTGGCAAATGACATTCCGCATATGGTGACAAATGATGTGACAAGTGACATTCTGCATCTGGTGACAGGCAACATGGCAAGTGACATTCCGCATCTGGTGACAGGCAACATGGCAAGTGACAATCCACATCTTGTGTCAGGCAGCGTGGCAGGTGAAATTCCGCAACTGGTGACAGGCAACGTGGCAGGTGACGTGGCAAGTGACATTCTGCATCTGGTGGCAGGCAGCATGGCAAGTGACATTCTGCATCTGGTGGCAGGTGACAGTGGCAAGTGACATGCTCATGGCTCCCACTGATTCTGCATTATTGAGAGTTGAACTATTACATTTAATACTACAATGTAATAGAAATAATGCGCTTTAATCACCCTGACACCATATCAAGCATGGTGTCGTGATGACTGAAGCGCTAACACCAGCCATTGCCTGCGAAAAATCATTTACACCCCGCGTGACGACCCCCCCCCCCCCCCCCCCAGTCCTTGGCACAATTTTCTTCCACGCAGCCAGTCCCCGGTGCCAAAAAGGTTGAGGACCACTGCCTTAAGGCACATACACATATTACAAAACAGAGCCCATTGGCTTGACACTCCAACCTTGTGTTAGTGGGAGAACTAAGTCATACACTTGTCGCAGAAGCATGAATTACATTTCATACACCATGGGCAATGTGGCTGATTTACTAGAGGAGTAGAGCACGTTCACTTTGCAAAATAATTTTTCACTTCGGTTAATGAAGACAAAGCTGCACTGACTCCAATCATGCACATCATCAAAAATCCTGTATTTTAAATTTTCCTTGCACATGATTGGGTATTCATTGCAAAGTAGATTTTCTAAGTTAAGTGAAACATAATAAATCAGCCACAAAATATCTGAAAAAAAATAAAAGAAAACTCCTGCAGCATGAAAAATACAATTACCAACATTACCTACTGAACAGAATAACTTTATTCTTACAAACCCATTTTAATTAGATTGTCTCAGTACAGTCATAAGAAAATTACAACAAATATAACAAAATATTTTTTAGTCTATTTGTGGTAAACGTTGTAACAGAAAATTGTATACCTAATCACTGCTTAAAACAGCAGGTTCTCATCTAGGACATTTATAAACTTTTTACATGGGTCCTTAGAGAAAGTCCAACATAAGGACTTTGAAAGTTATCTCCTATCTGTTAGGAGATTGTAGTAAACTATTCAAAAATAAAAAAACAAATACAGCCTGGACTATCACACATTACATCGTGGTCTGTTACAAATTAGGTCATAAAGCTTAATTTAGGAATTTAGAAAGTGGCAACAACCCTCAATATTCAGTATTATTCACTGGGGACACCCATCACATTAATAATCAGGCTTAGGCAGGGCCAAATCAACACGCCTGTATCTGCACAGACCACCCAATGTTTTTGGGCTTGCTTGAGGATGAAAGAAAAAATTGGTGAAATGTAAAAGCTGCCAATAAGTAAGTCTGCTAAGCTTCCAGCAGTGATCACATGTAAGGTGCCCAGCCTAGGTACATTTGGCTCAGAAGGTTTTCATCAGTAGCTTCTTGAATCAAATAGTGAACATGTCCTTCAATAGACAGTGGAAGGCCTTTGATACGATTCCTTGTCTTTATGACACCCTGCAGTCTTTGTTCGATGTCAAGCACATGAGTTTTAGCCTGAAAACAATGTGAAAATATTATTTACTTTCTTTTATAAAAGACAGAAAAGTATGCCTTAAAGTGGCTGTAAACCTCAGACATGAAATATGAACAAAGCATATCCCTCTATAGTGTGTACTCAATCCAGAGCACCAAGTGTAATTTCTGTCTGCTGCCTCATTCCTCTGCAGGAGTCACTTCAGACACATTTTCCCGACACCAAGAGGTAAAAAGGTGGCGGGGGGGGGATTTCAGCACACAGCCTGTAATTGACAGCCTCAGCTCTGTTCCTGTGAACTGAGTGAAGGGAAATGTGTCCCTTCCCTCCAATCAGCTCTCACTGAGGTCAGCAGAGAGTAACTTCGGCTCCCCGCCCCCCTGATTTCTGGAAGATGAGACAAGCTGTATAATCTCTGGACTCTGAACAGATGTAGGGATGAGAAAACTGCAGTCAAATAGGTAGCGCTTATGTAGGAGAATTGGTTTCATCTCTGTATCACCTGAGGCCAATTACTTCACTGGGTATATGTAAAGGTTTACAACCACGTTAAAGCAAACATTACTATTTTATTAAAAACAACATTCTGTGGAAAATAAACAATATACACTCTAGAAGGGAAAATTAAATAAGATAGATTACTGCCTGCATTGCCTAAACAAATAGTAAACCACATCTGGGAATCAATAACAGACACCTCCAGTTGCCTGCAAATATCTATCGAGGACATCCCCTAAAAAAAGGGTGTAAAAACTGACTTTATCTAAGAAGGCCAAACATGGCTCAACTCAATATGTCAGTATTGGCCAGTGAAGCCACCCATTACTTTAATATGGCAGAAGTTTCAAGCAACACCTTACTTTTCTGCAAAATAGACCACCCCAAGTTTGGAGATACCTGGACACTCCTAAAGGAAACACCCCAAAGTTCCTGAGATTATTCCAAAAGGTTGTTTACATTTAAGTTACTCCAGGGGTAATTTAAATAGTGATTTAGTAATTTAAATAGTGCCACAGATATGAAAGAACAGGCACCTGACATTTGACATTTTTTTTTTTTTTTTTTTTTTAAGATTTGTCCATAAGCATGAACTGTACAGCCACATTGAAAAATATTCTGACTACATGCATTATACATACATCTGCTGGTAGAGACACATTTTCACAGTACAAACCTTTTCATTGACAACTTCTCCAGTCTCATTAGCTTGAACTTTAGTACCCCCACGGGCAGGTTTACTCCATTCCACCAAAGGATCATGCAGGAATGGTTTCAGTACACTGGAAAACAATCAATGTGCTAATATTTAATATATATAGGAAGAAAGCATTACTTAAAGTTGCTCTAATAAGGGTGTGACTTCTGTTTATGATAACTGTTTTCTAGGAAACGGTGCTGCCAATATACATAAGTACAATAGACAGTCATTGTCTACAAGTAATATGAGTTTTAGATGAATTTAGAAAATTTTAATCACACGAGAGAGGGTACACAATACAATAGCAGACACATATACTAATAAGCTAAAGCTGAAGTTTTGATCAGGTCTTTTAGCAGGAAAGATAAAACAACCCAAAGGGCCCTTTTTATAAAGTAGCAAACAAGTAAACTATGCCATTTATATTTTCATGGATTGCAGACATTTATAAAATAGAATTTTTGTACTTGCTGTAAAATCTATTTCTTGGAGTTTGTTGAGGAACACAGGAATCCAGACATAGTCCGGTTATACTGCGGCCCACAGGATGATGGGATACTGGCAAACAGAAAATTGTGGGTCAGCCCATTATAACCCCTCCTACTGCCAGAATGCCTTAGTTTTGTGGCAAAGCAGTACCAAGAGTATGATCATAAACACAGGGACATAGGAACAACTGCTTATAAACTCCAAGAAACTGTTTTTTGTTAAAAAAAAAAAAAAAGTACAAAAATCCCCACAGCATGGCAATCTCTCCCTGCCTATAATGACCACATCTTTTTTTGATTCCCTTACTAAAGTGAATGAACCTAAAGGCTCCATTTCAGAGACCTATACACATTTACTGAACTCACACCTGTGTAAAAAATTCCTTCTCTGTTGCAAATTGAAAGAGGGACATGGGGCCTATTTCTGATTATATCTAGGAACAGTCCTACAATCTGTTTAGTTGATGTTGATTACCCCCTTTGCATTGGCTGACTCAACTACTTATTTTACATTTTTGTACAGTATTGGCCTATGTAGCAATTTGTGCTGCAATAGATGTAATCAACCACATGGCACTCTAATTTGAATCCTGTGGCCTTGTCCCAAGCTTTAAAGATATTGTGAGGATGTGGTTTTGACTCTCACTGGAGTCTTTGTTAAAAACCTGGTAGCTGACCCAAGACATTTTGACTTAACACCCGATGACTGCATATCACCTGCCATACTTAGATTTCTATTTGTGAACTGCAAAATGAAAGATGTGTCTAAAGGATCTATGCGTTTCACCTATATTAAGGGGTCTTCAGGCTCCCTCTATTGGTTAAGAAAGAATCAAAGGTGCAGCTAAAATAGGATTTTTATAACAGATTCAAACAAATGGCCCCTGCCCCCACCTATAACTGGCCTTCACAGCAAGGAGCACATGGAAGGGCAAACACATGAAAGACAAAAACAGAACATTCCATAGCTCAACTCACCAACCAGTCTGCCAACTGACCAAATTAACCTGTCCAACAGTCTGCGTTAAAAACAGGGGTTTAGTTAGCACGCATTTGCAAACGCATGCATAAGCTGCAAGGCCTCTTCATGGCACCCTGTGTATGCTTGCAGTCCTAACGCTACTGAATTTATAAGCGTCTCCACAATGGAAGCAGCTTACCTGTAAAATCCTTTTCTTGGAATACATCATGGGACACAGAGCCATAGTATTAACTTAATGGGTATATAGGCACCTTCATGTGATGGACACTGGTATACCCAATACAGGAAGTTCACTCCCTATAAAACCCTCCTCCTTCCAGGAGTACCTCAGTTTTTGTAGCAAAGCAATATATCTAAACCCCAAAAAGAGGGGAGGGACCTCTGTGTTCCATGATGTACTCCAAGAAAAGGATTTTTACAGGTAAGCTGTTATAAAAATCCTATTTTCTTTGTCATACATCATGGGACACAAAGCCATAGTATTAACTTAATAGGACGTCCCATAGCAATGCTATTTGAGGGGAGGGAGAGACAACCCGCAGGGTACCACCAGACTTAAGGACCTATACTGCTGCCTGCAGCACACTGCGCCCGAAGGCGATATCCTCATACCTCCTTACATCCACCTGATAAAATTTGGTGAATGTATGTACTGAAGACCAAGTTGTGGCCTTACAGATCTGAGCCATGGAGGCCTGTTGACGCACTGCCCAAGAAGCACTAACTGACCTGGTAGAGTGCGCTTTGACTTGAAAAGGGGGAATCTTATTCCTTAAATCATAAGTCTGAACTATAACTTGCCGAATTCACTTAGCGACAGTGGATTTCAACGCTGCCTGTCCTTTCTTAAGACCCTCTGGCAGAATAAATAAGACATCAGTCTTCCGAATCTGAGCAGTCGTCTTTAAATAGACTTTGACCGCTCTCACCACATCAAGACAATGTAGTGACTTTTCTTCCCTGGAACATGGTTTTGGAAAAAACGATGGCAGGACAACATCTTGGTTTAGGTGAAAACCTGAGACCACTTTTGGCAAAAAATCTGGATGAGGGCGTAACACCACTCTGTCCTCATGAATAATCAAGTATGGCTCTTTATAAGAAAGAGCAGCCAATTCCGAAACCCTCCTTGCTGAGGATATAGCAACCAAGAACACCAGATTCCTTGTCAGAAGGACTAAGGGAATATGCTGTATCGTTTCAAATGGCTGTTTTTGTAAAAAAAAAAAATAAATATATTGGCGAGACTGGATATGACCCAGTGAATGTTGTGAGAAAAAATGTCCACAAGGGCGTCGAATGGTATATCCCTCAGGTGAAGGTAGTCCCAATCGTAGGAAAATGGTGTAAGGCTTGTCTGTAGTCAATAACAAGGAAATTGTAATCGGGAGGACTGTCACGGATGGGTCTCTGTTGTGGTGGTCGCCCTCTTTGGTGGTTCTTTGTGTGGGGAAGTTTATGGCCATGTCTGGTTGCCTTTAACAAGCATGTGATTTGATTCCATTTTGTTGCTCAATTTCACTTTATCTGTTTGAAATATATCTTGTCATGGTTTTTCTTGACTACCTGTTTTTGTGTTTAAGATTCAGGAAAATTACACAGGTATAACCAACTATCCCTGAGGAAGCCATTGTTGGCGAAACATGTAGGGTTCTCATACCTGATAATAAGACCCGCTGCCGCACTACTGGCTGGGTTCCTGTGATATCACTGCATACTGACTGTTTTGTACCTTTTCAGTGTTTGTTCATACCCCTGTCAAATGTATTTATTGTATATTTCCTTTTTAATTGTTCATCAATAAAATATACTTTTTATAGTTTTGTATTCTAATAATTTATTCTGGGCACCGCTATAATCCCCTTACTCTCCTCCTACTACGATCATTAAATTTATTGGGATGAGGTGCTATATTATATTGAGGACTCTCCAGTCAAAAACCTTCCTTTTCAGGTAATTGGTTGTAATGCGAGCCAATGACTGGTCTATTAGCAATAGATCGTCTAGGTACGCCAAGACTGTTATGCCCTGTGGCCTTAACCTGGCCAGAGGCGGGCACAGTACTTTTGTGAACACCTGGGGTGCTGTGGCTAGCCCGAAGGGCAAAGCTACAAACTGAAAGTGCTATTCTACTTCGAACTGCAGAAACCTTTGGTGAGCGGAAAATATAGGGACATGCAGATATGCATCCCTGATGTCGATAGACGCCAGAAGTTCTCCTTCTTGTAGGATAGAAACTACTGACCAGATCGACTCCATACGAAAGGAGCGGATCTTCAGGAACTGATTTAGATTCTTTAGATCTAGAATGGGTCTGACATCTCCATTTGGTTTTGGTACTGTAAAGAGGTTTGAATAAAACCCCAAACCTTGCTCTTCTGTGTGGATCTGTATGATCACCCCCTGAGCTAGTAATCGGTCTAATGCCTGAAACAGAGATTGCAAGGCTGAAAAAGGTTCATCTACTGTTGTTTCCTCCGCAGAGGAGTAATTGGTTTGCCCCTTTTCCTGAGGGTAACCCCTCATCCTCTACTCACTGTTCCCTTGATAAGGGGTCTGAGGTGGGGGAGGAAGATCTAACACGCTTCCTATCCTTTTGGATAGCGAATGCGATTAAAGTCGCTCTTGCCAGACTTCTGAGCGTTGCAGAAGTCTTACCCCATCTCTGGCGGGGGGGGGGGGGGCGCCTCTTCATAATGAGGCTTTAGTATTCTGCTTTGCAGATTTCCTGCCCCAGGTCTTCTTCTGGGCCTGGGCCTGACCCTAAGGCTTTCCTCTAGAATCTGATGGTGGAGGCCGTCACCACTGCCTAGAGGCGGATGCCCCGGCGCAGGGGAAGGAGTCAGTTTAAATGAAGGATGTTTATACTTTCTTTTGGGCAAAAGAGTAGAGTACTTTTCCCACTAGAAATCATTTGGATGTATTTATCCAAATCCTCCCCAAATAGTCGATCCCCATAAAAAGGGAACTAGTCAGAAGCCTTTTGCAAGGTTCTTCGTCTGACCAATTTTTTTTGTTTTTTTTAAACACAGGGTCCTACGCATGTGTACTAGCAGAAGCGCAAGGCGGGACGCCTGGTGAATAGAGTCTTTCATGGCGTCTATGGCAAAACATAGCGTCCTTGGTAGTTCGGCCAAA
Source organism: Aquarana catesbeiana (assembly GCF_042186555.1). NCBI lineage: Eukaryota > Metazoa > Chordata > Amphibia > Anura > Ranidae > Aquarana > Aquarana catesbeiana. The sequence goes on along the minus strand of NC_133327.1, from coordinate 180,280,837 downwards.
TCGCGGGCCTGTTGTGCAGGGACCTCTTTAAGGGCCTGTTTAAACTGATCCCTTAAGGACTGACAGATGCCTATTGCTGCAACTGCAGGCTGAGTAACAGCACCTGTAAAAAAAAAAAAAAAAAAAAAAAAAAGAGGTTTTTAACAGAAATTCCATTCTTTTATCAGTTGGATCTTTAAGCATTTGTGCATTGTCTACTGGACAAGTTAGATTATTATTCACACTGGAAATCGTAGTGTCAACTGCTAGTACCTTCCATCTTGTGGTGAATTTTTTCTCCATTGGGATAGAGTGCTGTGCATCTCTTTGGAGGGAGAAAATGTTTATGTGGGTGATCCCATTTAGTATAAATAAGCTTTTCTAACAATGCATGTACAGGAAACGCATGAAAAAAAGGCTGTGAAGTTTTTAAGGAACCTAAGAAGAAACAAAACTATCAGATGACTCTGCTAGAGGTAGCTTGAAAGAGGAACGAACCATCTCTATAAGAAATTTGTACCAGCAATCTCTCAGATTGAGAGGCTGAAAAAGGTTCATCTACCGTTGTTTCCTCCGCAGAGGAGTAATCGGTTTGCCCTTCTTCCTGATCACCTGAGAGTAACACCTCATCCTCTACCCACTGTTCCCTTGGTAAGGGGTCTAAGGTGGGGGAGGGGGATCTAACAGGTTTCCTATCCTTTTGGATAGCGGATGCGATTAACCACTTCATTACCCGCCCATAGTCATATGACGTCCGCAGGAGGGATCTCCCATCCTGGGCGGGCGTCATATGATGTCCTCGGCTTCCTGACTGTCTAGGGGGTGCGCTCACCCGCTGCGTTGCTTGGGACCCGCGATGTCCACCGGGCACCCGCGATTGCCCATGAACACAGCAGGATCCACGTCCTGTCAGGTGAGAGACCGATGATGTGTTCTCAGTACAGAGGAAGACCGATCGGCCTCCTCCCCTTTCCAGTCCCCGCCCCCACAGTTAGAATAACTCCCTAGGAAACATAATTAACCCCTCGATCACCCCCTAGTGTTAACCTCTTCCCTGCCAGTCACATTTACAGAGTCATCAGTGCAATTTTATAGCACTGATCGCTGTATAAATGTGAATGATCCTAAAAATGTGTCAAAAGTGTCCGATATGTCCGTCGCAACATCACAGTCACGAAAGAAAATCGCAGATCTCTGCCATTACTAGTAAAAAAAATAAATAAAAATGCTATAAATCTATCCCGTATTTTGTAGACGCTATAACTTTTGCGCAAATCAATCAATATACGCTTATTGCAATTTTTTTTACCAAAAATATGTAGAAGAATACATATCGGCCTAAACTGAGGACATTTTTTTTTTTTTTTTAAATTTGGATATTTATTATAGCAAAAAGTAAAAAATATTGTGTTCTTTTAAAAATTGCCGCTCTTCTTTTGTTTATAACGCAAAAAATAAAAACCGCAGAGGTGATCAAAAACCACCAAGAGAAAGCTCTATTTGTGGGGGAAAAAACATAAAAATTTCAAATTGCGACACCGCTGAAAACTAAAAACTGGTCTGGGCAGAAAGGAGGTGAAAATGCTCTTTGGGGATAAAAGAATAAAACTCAATACAAGCTATAGTTGTACCTCCCTCCCCCAGGGGGGAAATGTTCTGATGAGGATCCCCCCTGGCTTGCTGAAACCACACATGTGCTGTTTAGCTGGGACTTCTGAGCTGACTGAGAAGCAACGTACTAAGGTATTAGGGATGAGCTTCGACTCGAAAATGGGCTGTTCGCAAGTTCGCTGAACAGCGAACAATTTGCCGCTGAACACCCTTTAAAAGTCTATGGGAGAAATCAAAAGTGCTAATTTTAAAGGCTTATATGCATGGTATTGTCATAAAAAGTGTTTGGGGACCTGGGTCCTGCCCTAGGGGACATGTATCAATGCAAAAAAAAGTTTTAAAAAACGGCCGTTTTTTTCGGGACCAGTGATTTTAATAATGCTTAAAGTGAAACAATAAAAGTGTAATATCCCTTTAAATTTCGTAGCTGGGGGGTGTCTATAGTATGCCTGTAAAGGGGCGCATGTTTCCCGTGTTTAGAACAGTCTGACAGCAAAATGACATTTCAAAGGAAAAAAGTCATTTAAAACTACTCGTGGCTATTAATGCATTGCCGGTCCGACAATACACATAAAAGTTCATTGATAAAAACAGCATGGGAATTCCCCACAGGGGAACCCCGAACCAAAATTTAAAAAAAAAAATTACGTGGGGGGTCCCCCTAAATTCCATACCAGGCCCTTCAGGTCTGGTATGGATATTAAGGGGAACCCTACGCCAAAATTGAAAAAAAAAAACGTTGTGGCGTCCCCCCAAAAATCCATACCAGACCCTTATCCGAGCACGCAACCTGGCAGGCCGCAGGAAAAGAGGGGGGGACGAGAGAGCGCCCCCCCCCTCCCTGAACCGTACCAGGCCACATGCCCTCAACACTGGGAGGGTGCTTTGAGGTAGCCCCCCAAAACACCTTGTCCCCATGTTGATGAGGACAAGGGCCTCATCCCTACAACCCTGGCCGGTGGTTGTGGGGGTCTGCGGGCGGGGGGCTTATCGGAATCTGGAAGCCCCCTTTAACAAGGGGACCCCCAGATCCTGGCCCTCCCCCCTGTGTGAAATGTTAAGGGGGTACAAAAGTACCCCTACCATTTCACTAAAAAACTGTCAAAAATGACAAGAGACAGTTTTTGACAATTCCTTTATTTAAATGCTTCTTCTTTCTTCACTCTTCCTTCATCTTCTTCTGGTTCTTCCTCCGGTGTTCTCGCCCAGCATCTCCTCCGCGGCGTCTTCTTCCCTTCTCCTCGGGCCGCTCTGCATCCATGGCATGGAGGGAGGCTCCCGCTCTTCTCTTCATCTTCTTCTCCGGGCCGCTCCGCATCCATGCTGGCATGGAGGAAGGCTCCCGCTGTGTGACGCTTGTCCTCTTCTGACGGTTCTTAAATAACAGGGGGGGGCCCATCCGGTGGCCCCGCCCCCCTCTGACGCACGGGGACATGACGGGACTTCCCTGTGGCATATCCCGTGACGCCACAGGGAAGTCCCGTCAAGTCATCGTGTGTCAGAGGGGGCGGGGTCACCGGGTGGCCCCGTCCCCCGTTATTTAAGAACTGTCAGAAGAGGAGAAGCGGGAGCCTCCATCCATGCCAGCATGGATGCGGAGCGGCCCGAAAAGAAGATGAAGAGAAGATGAAGAGAAGAAGATGAAGAGAAGAGCGGGAGACTCCCTCCATGCCATGGATGCGGAGCGGCCCGAGGAGAAGAAGGGAAGAAGATGCCGCGGAGGAGATGCTGGGCGAGAACACCGGAGGAAGAACCAGAAGAAGAAGATGATGAAGGAAGATAGAAGAAAGAAGAAAGAAGAAGCATTTAAATAAAGGAATTGTCAAAAACTGTCTCTTGTCATTTTTAACATTTTTTTAGTGAAATGGTAGGGGTACTTTTGTGCCCCCTTACCATTTCACACAGGTGGGAGGGCCGGGATCTGGGGGTCCCCTTGTTAAAGGGGGCTTCCAGATTCCGATAAGTTAATTAAATTTTTGGTTCAGGGTTCCCCTGTGAGGAATTCCCATGCCGTTTTTATCAATGAACTTCTATGTGTATTGTTGGATATAGAAAAAGCATAGGTGGACTTTTTACAGTTCCTAGGCTTCTTCCCTTACCTTTTCCTCGCTGCAGGATACTGCTGTAACAGGCAGATCCAAGCTTCACCCTTCACGGTGGGCTGCATTAGCAAACCTTCAAGGACCAGGTCCCTATTATAGGGGGTCCACTGCCTTGGACCTGTATAGCACCCCTCAGGAAAACTTTAGGTAATGTGGCATGACCAAAAAAGTCCTGGGTCCTGCCCTACAAAGAGAGGTGTTACAGGCAAAACCTCGTTCTTCTTATGCAAGGCCCAGGTACCATCCACTTTGGCCTCAGTGGCTTGGATGGATCCGGTGTGGAGGCTATTTCAATCCAGCATGGATCCCTCCAGTGGAGCTCTTCAGGGGCAAAAATCTAATCTACTTGTAATGATTAAAAAAAAATACATTTTTAAAAACCAAAGGGGCTTTATAGCGAATTAAAGTTTTAATGTTTTTTATTTTTTGGTGGAAAATTTCTTAAAACCCCCAAACAAAATATATTTTTTTAAAGCAGAGGCCCTGGAGAATAAATTGGTGGGTGTTGCAAATTTTTTTATGTCACACAGTATTTGCGCAGCATTTTCTCAAACGCAATTTTTTGGGAAAAAAATTCACTTTAAATTTTAATGCAAAAAAACCCACCACAATACATAACCCAATTTTTTGGTGAAACATAAAAGGTGATGTTACGCCATGTAAATAGATACCAAACAAGTCACGCTTTAAAATTTCGCACGCCCATTCAGCATCAACAAAAGACGCACATTTTACTATCTAGAGGTGACTAGAACAGCACAAACAGAAAAAGAAAGTAAACAGGCTGTAAAAGTCCAACACCCACTTTACCCCCTTAAAGTGTTTGTTACCCTAAAAAAAAAAAATATATAGATCCTGTTCCTTTAAAGCATTTTATACAGCACAGTGCTTGTGCTGTGTAATGTGGTCCCTTGTATCACCTGAAATACCTGGCTGACATTCCTGGTTCCGCCCTCTACCCAGTAAACTGACCATGGTATATTATGGCTGCTAAGCCCTGGCACCGTGGTCAGTTTACATGCCTCCGTCATCTACAGCCCTGCTCTGTCCTTCTCTGCCCACAACTCCGTCCTCTCCCCCCTCCCTCCCTGCCTGTCAACTCCCCGAAACTCCCCTCCTGCTGTAAAAATATGTGTTTGCTTTCTATAGATCAGTCTGTTAGATAACACGATTCTCCCCAGTGTATGTGATTTCTAAAAATATTCTGTATAAGACCTTATTTATTTCCAATCACTGCTCGGCGCTCACGCGACTTCCCACTGGTCTCCTATTCTCCTCGTTCCAGTTGATGTCAGTGGGGGATACTCAGCACCTCCCTCTTCATCGATCAGATCAGGAGAGGAGACCAGCAGGCAGTCACATGAGGGCCGAGCTGCGCTCGGAAATAAGGTGTTATACAGCATATTTCTATAAATCACATACACTGGGGAGAACCATGTTATCCAACAGGCGGAACTATAAAAAAGAAAAAAAAGTGGCTTAACAATACTTTAATAGAGATAAAGAACCTGCACACGGCAATCCCCTTCAAGACAAATTTATTTCAAATATAAGTGTCAACAGGATTAAGATGTTACACTTAAAATAAATATACCTTAAAGGATATAACATTGTGCTAAGCTCATCATCTACATACATAAAAAGAATGTACATTTTTATCATGGATAAAACTAGAGAGAAGTACACATTTACCTCATAAGTGGTTCTCTCTGGTCTCTCATCAGTCTCATGGTGACTTCACAGGCACGTCTGAAAAGACCTTCTGTACCCATAGGACCCATTCCATTAACCATGTTATGTGTCATCCGGAATGGGACAATTTCTGGAACTTCAAATGTTTCACCCTAATAAAAACCAATAACTTATTAATACATAACTTAATAATACATACAACAAGATAATTTATACAAACATTACAATCTTTAGAACTTCATTTAGGACCAAACTCTAAAGAGTTTATATGAATTGCCTTACAAAGTATTGGGATCTCTGCTACTGTGGTAAATTTCTGAGGGATTAGATGTGATATGACAGGGCCACACATTTCCATTTAAGGACCATGTATGTAGGCATGACAGACAAAAGTTGTTAGTGCCCCTTTATTTGTTTTTTTATTTTGTTAGTGCTGCTGGTAGAAGAACTAAGCAGTAGGCTGGTTGCACAACACTATGCAAAGGCAATGTATTCCTTTCTTTTGTGCCACGCATGGCAAGTGTTCTTTATGTGAAGGTACTGTAATGGTTATAGCTCCTCAACTTGATCTGTCATGTACATCAAGGGACTATAAACTAACAAAGTGCAAGCACAAAGCACCCCTGTTTGTCTACAAATCAGATCCTTTGTGCTTGGGAGGACCCAAGATCCAGGGTAGAGGTCACAAGAGTAAGTCATGCCCTCTTTCAATGCAAACTCAGCCCCTTCATTAAAGGGGTAAGTTCACCTTTACAGAAAAATCTGTAAGGTGAACTTACACAGGACCCCCTTCCCCCCGGTCCCGCTGATCTGGAGCGCAGCGATCACCCGCACTGACACACCGGGTCGCCACCTCACCGCTCTGGGGCTTTGAAATCCCCTTGGCTTATTCTCCAAAACGAAGCTCATCAGGAGGTATGTTTAGGAGCAATCCAACTGGTTGGCGCCGTCACCCAATTAGAACCCGCGTAGCCTGTCCTGTCACCACGGGCGAAGAGGAGAGGAAGCTGCAGGGATTTCAAATACCCTGACTGGTAAAGCAGCTATCTGATGTGTCAGAAGGAATGATTGCCAAACTCAAGGTTAGCAGGACCTGGGGGGATGGGGACAGGGTCTAGTGTAAGTTCACCTTACAGATTTTCTGTAAAGGTGAAATTGCACTTTAAATTACTGCCTGTGCTACTTGACCGTTAAATGAAAGCAGCCCAGGCATAGCATCGGGAGGGGTTTAAACCCTTCCCACTCACCCCAGTGTCCTTTTAAAAAGTTATGAATGCTGGAGGGTGGAAAAAATTGGCCAATCACATAAGCAATTTGATTGGTTGTCACAGTGGTTACATGATCGAAAGCGGGTCCTGCCGGCCCGGCTACCGATCATTAGCGGGGACCAAGAGCTTTTTACAGCTCAGTCTCTGTGCTGGGAATGTGCTCTTAACACAGAAACATTGGCCGCCCAGCAGTGAATATGTGTGGTGTGTGGGCGTTAAAGCACACCCGTTTGCCGCTACACATGTGTTAGGCGGTCGTAAATGAGTTAAGCTCAAGTTGCATCTCGGATACAGGTCCATGCAAGTTACAAAGACACTAATCTTAACCACTTCCTGGTGCCTTTACGGGCTCTCCCGTGTGATCAGGAAACCGAATTACCATAGAGCTGGCCCTGGACCGGATGGTTCCCGGCAATCTCTATTACCCTGGGAGGCTGGAAGCGACGTCATGGCGTCACTTCCAGCACTGGCAGAGACATACACTGCCAGCTTTTTTTTTCTTGTAAAGCAGAGATCAATTTTTTTTTTTGATCTCATGCTTTACAGGGTAGAGATATCTGGGGTCTCATTGTCCCCAGATATCTCCATAAAGAGGACCCGTCATGCCTTATTCCTATTACAAGGGAGGTTTACATTTCTTGTATTAGGAATAAAAGTGATCAAAAAATTAAAAAATATAAAGGGACAGTGTAACCATAAAAAAAACAAAACAAAACATTTTTTAAAGTGCCCCCATCCCTTCGTGCTCGCAGGCAGAAGCAAACGCATACGTAGGTTGTGACTGCATATGTAAACCGCCTTTCGTGCCACACAAGTGAGGTACCACTGTGAATGTTAGAGCAAGAGCAATAATTCTTCCACAAGACCTCCTCTGTACCTCTAAACTGGTAACCAGTAAAAAAAATTAAAGCATAGCCTAGGGAGATTTTTAACCACTTCAATACCGGGCACTTTTACCCCCTTCGTGCCCAGACCAATGTTTAGCTTTCGGTGTTGTCACACTTTAAATGACAATTGGGCCCTCATGCAACACTGTACCCAAACTAAATTTTTATCATTTTGTTCACACAAATAGAGCTTTCTTTTGGTGGCAGTTAACCACTTCCCGCCCACCATATAACAAAATGACGGCCGCAAAGTGGTTATGTTATTCTGACTAGACGTCGTATGACGTCCAGCAGGATAAGCCGTGGGGGCGCGTTTCCTGGTGTGATGTGTCAGTCTGACACACCGCATCTCCAATCCTAGTAAAGAGCCTCTGACGTAGGCTCTTTACCATGTGATCAGCTGTGTCCAATCACAGCCGATCACAGTGTAAACAGGAGGAGGACGTTTATTGGCTTTTCCTCTACTCACACTGACAGAGGAGAGCCGGGAGACTGTGCTGATAATCAGAGCATTGATTATCAGTGCAGACCTATCGTGGATGCCTACTGGAGACCACCAGGGATGCCTACTGGAGACCACCAGGGATGCCTACTGGAGACCACCAGGGATGCCTACTGGAGACCACCAGGTAAGCCCACCAGGGATGCCAATCAGTGCCCATTAGGATAGTACTTAGTGCCCATCAGTGATTGCCTGTCAGTGCCTCCTGAATCAGTGCTGCCTATCGGTGCCGTCCAACTGTAGCACCCACCAGTGTCAACTATGAGTGACCATCAGTGACACCTATCAGTGCTGCATATCAGTGCCTCATCATCAGTGCCAATCAGTACTGCCTCTTCAGTGCTCATCAGTGAAGGAGAAAACTTACTTATTTACAAAGTTTTGCAACAGAAACAAAGAAAAACTTTTTTTTTTGGTCTTTATTTGTAGCGCAAAAAATAAAAACCCAAATGGTGATCAAATACCACCAAAAGAAAGCTATATTTGTGGAAATATAAATTTGTTTGAGTACAGTGTTGCATGACAGAGCAATTGTCATTCAAAATGTGACAGCGCTGAAAGCTGAAAATTGGACTGGGCAGGAAAGGGGGTGAAAGTGCCCTGTATTGAAGTGGTTAATCACCACTGGGTTTTTAATTTTTTGCTAAGTAAATTAAAAAAAAAAAAAAAAAAAGACTGAAAAATTTTGAAAAAAAAAACAAAAACACATTTTTCTTAGTTTCAGTTATAAAATATCTTTCTTCATTAATTAGGCCAAAATGTATTCTGCTACATTTCTTGCGCAATTTTAAAGCGAGACATGTTAGGTATCTATTTACTGAGCGTAACATCATTTTTCACATTATACAAATAAATTGGGGTAAATATTCAGTTTTGTTTGTTTTTTTAATGAACTGCTTCCCGACCAGCGCACGCCGATTTACATCGGGAGAATGGCACTGGTGGGCAAAAGGGCGTACAGGTACGTCCCCTTTAAGAAGTGGCGCAGTGGGTTCTCCGTGACCGCGGGTCCTGCGGACTCGATGTCCGCCGGGTGCCCGCGATCGTGTCACGGAGAGGTAGAATGGGGAGATGCTTTTGTAAACAATGCATTTCCCTGTTCTGTCTAGTGACAGGACAGAGATCACTGCTCTCTGTCATCGAGAGCATTGATCGCTGTCATGTAAGTAGTAGCCCCCCCCCCCAGTTAGAATCACTCCCTAGGACACACTTAACCACTTCATCGCCCCCTGGTGGTTAACCCCTTCACTGCCAGTGTCATTTACACAGTAATCAATGCATTTTTATAGCACTGATTACTAGTAAATTTTGCACAAACCAATCAATATACGCTTATTGCGATTTTTTTTTACCAAAAATAAGTAGAAGAATATATATTGGCCTAAACTGAGGAAAAAAAATAGTTTTTTTTATATATTTTTGGGGGATATTTATTATAGCAAAAAGTAAAAAAATAATGTGTTTTTTTAAAATTGTTGCTCCTTATTTGTTTATAGCGCAAAAAATAAAAACCGCAGAGGCAATCAAATACCACCAAAAGAAAGCTCTATTTGTGGGGAAAAAAAGGACGTCAAAATTTTTTTGGGTACAATGTCGCACGACCGCGCAATTGTCAGTGAAAGCGACACAGTGCCGAATCGCAAAAAGTGCTCTGGTCAGGAAGAGGGTTAATCCTTCTGGGGCTGAAGTGGTTAAAGTGTATCTTTTCCAAAAACATTGCAACATCTACCATTTTTTTTACTAGGGCCTCTGCTTAACCACTTTAGCCCCTGAAAGGATTTGCTCCCTAATGACCAGGCCATTTTTTGAGATAAGGGACTGCGTCACTTTAACTGACAATTGCGCGGTCATGCGACGTTGTACCCAAACAAAATTCACATCTTTTTTTTCCCACAAATAGAGCTTTCTTTTGGTGGTATTTGATCACCTCTGCAGGTTTTATTTTTTGTGCTATAAACAAAAAAAGAGTGACAATTTTGGAAAAAACACCCTTTTTTTACTTTTTTGCTATAATACACATCCACAAAAAAATAAATATAAAAAAACAAATTTATTCATCAGTTTAGGCCGATATATATTCTTCTACATATTTTTGGTAAAAAAAAAAAAGAAAATATCGCAATAGGCGTATATTGATTGGTTTGCGCAAAAGTTTTCGCATCTACAAACTACGGGATAGATTTTGTTTTTTAAAAATGTTTGTATTGTTTTACTGGTAATGGCAGCGATCTGTGATTTTTAGCGGGACTACGACATTGTGGCGGACAAATCTGACCCCAAATTACACTGGCAGGGAAGGGGTTAACACTAGGGGGCGATCAAGGGGTTAACTGTGTTACCTAGGTGTTTTCTAACTGTAGGGGGGATGGGCTGCCTGGGACATGACAGAGATCACTGTTCCCGATCACTGGGAACGGTAGATCTCTGTATTGTCACCTGTCATAACGGGGAAATGCCTTGTTTACATAGGCCTTTCCCCGTTCTGCCTGTGTACAAGGCGAACGCGGGACGTAGTCCACCCAACCCGTGGGCATGCTCCGGTGGCATGCAGCGAGCGTGCACCCTGCCCACACAACTGCGCGAGCCGCTGTACAGGTATGGCAATTCGCAAAGGAGAGCCGACCTGCCGCAGTATATCTGCGTGAGCAGGTCGGCTAGTGATTAAAAAATATATATATAATGTATAATAAGGGTTCTGAGTAATTTTTTTGCAAACAAATGATGATTTTTTACATGTAGGAGAGGAATGCCACAATTTGCCTGGGCTGGGAGTGGTAAAAGTATAACTAAAAGGCAAAACTTTTTCTTTAGTTTTGGATAGAATGGAGAAGGATTAGAACCTCTGTTAGTCTTTATTGCTGTCTGTGCCACCATTACGGAGATTCCCTGTGTCTATGTGTTGTGTTTACTATTATCACTGAAAGTAAAAGAAAACCCCATATTTTGGGTTGTCCCCAGAAAAGTATTAGAGGGGAATCTTCCAAAGGGCACACAAGGATATATCCAAGGAATTTCCTTAATTTGCAGGGATTTTCTCTCACTTCCTGTTTGGCTATGGGACAGGAAGTGAAGGGAAATCTCCGTAATGGGACACAGATGGGGAAAAAAAAAAAAAAAAAATCTGACGGGGGTTATAAACCTCCCTTTCTCTATCAAAAATAACAAAAAAAGTTTTGCCTAGTTCTACTTTAAAGCAGAGCTCGAGTCTCTGAAGTGAAAATTAGGTCAGCAGATACAAAAACTGTAGCTGCTGAATTTTAATAAACAGCCACTCACCTGTCCCAGGATCCAGAGGTGCACTCAGCCCAGTTGTGTTCTCCCTCGCCGGCATCTCACTATGGGCACCCGGCTGTGAGGTGCCCACTGAACATGCACGAACATGTGTCCCAGAAGACTTCAGGAGAGAGGGGGGAAGGAGAACTTCCGCTTCTGATCACCTAAGGCGACTGGAGCAGAAGTGGGAGTGGGCACCTGTGAAGCTCCCACCTCCCCAAAAGCTCCATTTCACAGACAGGAGCCAGAGAGGAGGCAACTTCCCCTTTTGGGTGGAACTCCGCTTTAAGGTAAGCGTAGAAAAGTGTCTGTATTTTGCGATTGAAATTACCCAATGTATGGTGCAGTATATAGTTATAACCTGTAAAACGGCTATTTGTCCTCTGGTAACCAAGGGCTATATAAATCAATGTTAACCACTTGCCGCCCACCAACCGTCAAATGACGGAGGGACGGTGCAGCTTTCGTTCTGGGTGGACGTCATGACGGCGCACCCGGATGGCTGCATGGGAGCGCGCAGCGCGGCGACCGAGGTCACACCTTTTTGCTAGGACACGTCGCAACCCCGATCTCTGTAAAGAGCCGCTTATGCGGCTCTTTAATCATGTGATCAGCTGTGTCCAATTACAGCCGGTCACATGTAAACAAGGAAATGCCGGTAATCGGCGCTCCTCGCCTCACACTGACAGATTGTGTGGCGAGGAGAGCCGATCAGCGGCATCTCCTCGCAGGGGACAGTAAGAGATGTAATCAGGGCACTGATGATCAGTGCCCTTATTACATTAGAGCACCAGCAATCAGTGCCCATTAGTGATTCCAGTCAGCGCTGGCTTTCAGTGCAGCCCATCAGTTCCCGTCGGTGCCAACTATCAGTGCAGAATATTAGTGCCACCTCATCACTGCCACCTCATCAGTGCAGTCTATTTTCAAAATATTCTGCCTTTTTTTTTTTTTTTTGTAAAAAATAAAAATCCGAGCAGTGATTAACCACTTGCCGACCGGCGCACGCCGATGTACGTCGGCAGAATGGCACAGCTGGGCAAATGGACTTACAGGTACATCCATTTGAATTCCCCGCCGTGCCATTGCGTGCGTGCCGCCGGCCGGGAGCTCCGTGAGTCGGGTTGCAGGTCCCGCGGACTCGATCGCCGCGGGCATACCCGCGATCGCCTCACGGAGAGGACGAACGGGGAGATGCTGATGTAAACAGCATCTCCCCGTTCTGCCTAGTGACAAGTGTCACTGATCACAGCTCCCTGTCATCGGGAGCAGTGATCAGCGTAAGGACACACACAGCCCATCCCCCCTACAGTTAGAATCACTCCCCTAGGACATACTTAACCCCTCCCCGCCTCCTAGTGGTTAACCCCTTCACTGCCAGTGTCATTTACACAGTAATCAGTGCATTTTTAATCACACTGATCGCTGTATAAATGACAATGGTCCCAAAAATGTGTCAAAAATATCCGACATGTCAGCCATAACGTCGCAGTCACAATAAAAATCGCTGATCACCGCTATTACTAGTAAAAAAAAAAAAGATTAATAAAAATGCCATAAAACTATCCCCTATTTTGTAAACGCTATAACTTTTCCGCAAACCAATCAATAAACACTTATTGTGATTTTTTTTTACCAAAAATATGCAGAAGAATACGATCGGCCTAAACTGAGGAAAAAAAATTTTCTTTATATATTTTTAGAGGATATTTATTATAGCAAAATGTAAAAAATAATGCGTTTTTTTCAAAATTGTCGCTCTTATTTTGTTTATAGCGCAAAAAATAAAAAAATCGCAGAGGTGATCAAATACCACCAAAAGAAAGCTCTATTTGTGGGAAAAAAAATACGCCAATTTTGTTTGAGAGCCACGTCGCATGTCCGCGCAATTGTCAGTTAAAGCGACGCAGTGGCGAATCGCAAAAAGTGCTCTGGTCAGGAAGGGGGTAAAATCTTCCGGAGCTGAAGCGGTTAAATACCACCAAAAGAAAGCTCTATTTGTGTGAAGAAAATAAAAATTTCACATGGTTACAGTGTAGCATGACCGTGCAAGTGTCATTCAAATTGCGACAGCGCTGAAAGCTGAAAAATGGCCTGGGCAGGAAGGGGGTGAAAGTGTAGGTATGTGGTTAGGCTCCTCAGATAATTACTACTATACCCATATTACTTTCATAACTTGGCTAAATAATGGATTGCTGATCCAATCAAGAAATCACATTCCCACAGTATAACACAGAGAAATTGTCATATAACATGTCATATAGGTTCTGTTCATGACTTGTGTACCTTGTTAAAGAGACAATTAAAATCTACGTGGACACACTCTCCTGTGAGGGAATCAAACAGAATATTCTCTCCATGGCGATCTCCAAGGCCTAAGATATAGCCAACCATGGACATCACAGCTGTGGAGCGGCAGTACGCTGATCTGCTGTTATACCTAGAAACATTTCACAGTCACATTAGAATAGCTTCATAAATTAGTCATCAGAGCCTTTAAATAGTTTGTTTAGAATTATGGTTCAAATTGATTCATAAATGTCCTGGCTCAATTAACACTCAAATATCTGTATAGGTAAGATGATTAACAATGTACAGATAAATAGATACATTACCCAGTTGTCCTTTTTGTCCTTTGAACAAGCCATCTACACTATAAAAATATATCAATGGAATAATTACCGTATATACTCGAGTATAAGTCGTTCCGAGTATAAGTCGAGGCCATAATTTACCACAAAAAAATGGGAAAAACTTATTTACCCGAGTATAAGACATGGGTGAGAAATGCAGCAGCTACTCTAAGTTGAAAAAGAGGGTCAACAATGCCCATCTGCAGCTGTATACCTCCCTGCGTCCTGTGCATATGTCCTGTGCATATGTGCATGTGTCCTGTGCATGTGTCCTGTGCATGTGTCCTGTACCTGTGTATATGTGCATGTGTCATGTGTATATCTGCATGTGTCCTGTGTATATGTGCATGTGTCATGTGTATATGTGCATGTGTCATGTGTATATGTGCATGTGTATATGTGCATGTGTCATGTACCTGTGTATATGTGCATGTGTCATGTGTATATCTGCATGTGTCCTGTACCTGTGTATATGTGCATGTGTCATGTGTATATGTACCTGTGTCCTGTGTATGTGTGCATGTGCCTGTGTATGTGTCTGTGTGCATCCTACCTGTGTCCTGTGCATGCCTCCGTGTGCCCCTCTGCACAGATCAGCGTGTGCTATTACTATTAGGCTGCCATTCATTATTCAAAAGCCGCGCCTCCTCCTCGTCCATGATAGGCAGAAAACTCCATTTCCCAGCAGTCAACGGTCAGCCTATCACGGACATTCTCTCATCCTCAGATGAGGATGAGAGAATGTCTGTGATAGGCTGTACACTGACTGCCTATCACAGACGAGGAGGAGGCGCGGCTTTTGAACAGTAATTGGCTGCTGAATAGTAATAGCACACGCTGGCCGCCGTCTGCCTGCATGACACGCTGATCATGTAGGCAGACGGCGGTGACTCGAGTATAAGTCAAGGGGGGCACTTTCAGCCCAAAAAAAAGGGCTGAAAATCTCGACTTATACTCAAGTATAAACGGTATGTCTAGTGCAGCTGCAGTTTACAATTCAGTACTGGAAAGTATAGAATGTATTCCTCAGGAGAAAAACTGATCCCAGTAAATGATTTAAAGTGTTACCAAACCCAGGACCCTGCATTCATTATATCTGGTCTCCCACAGTATACAGAACATGGAAATGCAATTATTTTAGTAAATATGAACTGCTAAATTCATTTTCTCATCAGCAGTATATAGCAGTCTTGTGACTTCTATCAGTGCCTGGTTAAAGTTTGTAGGAGGAGTTTTCATACTACACTAGCTGTCTTATCAGGATGCAGGAACACTGACCCTCTGTCTGGACAGTGCTGATTGGCCTTGTGCTGATCACATGCACTCTCCCAAGAAAAAAAAACAAACTCTCTAGCAATACATACCAAACTGAGCATGTGCAGCCTGACTCCACTAACTCTGTCTTATCCGGACCTGTTTTAGAGTTAGTGGAAGAAGGGGGGGATCTGTGCATACAAGATCAAAACAGTCTTTTCACACAATGCAGAGGATTAACCTTTTAGATTCCACAGTGAGTATAACAAGCATGCTTTACTGCATATACAGACTGATTTTACTGTTGTGGGTTTAGTAACAGTTTAAATTGTAGCAGAAGCCTATTAAAACTCTTTTATTTTATTTTTATTTTTTTTTGAGGCTGGTAACATTGGTCTTCTATTTATTATTCTATACTGATACAAAGGACTAAACCTTGTTATGAGATGAATTTTGATGACAAGTGCATTGCACTACATAACATATCTGATAATACCATGATGTTGGATCAGCAAATGTCCTTAAAAACCAATCATGGAATACAGGTGGGTGACGAGGCAGGAGAGTCTCCTTATATATCTTCAGCTTATCCTGCAAGGGAGCTCCCTTGGGCAACATACACTGGCGAAGTTCTTTCCCACTCATGTATATGCCTGGAAAAAAAAAACAGAGAGGGACATCGCTGCCATCAATGGACTGGCTGTTTTGTGATTACTAGCAAAAGTTGAAGCACAATCATATATAGAAGATCAGGAATACCCTATACACCAGAAATGCAGACCATGTTAGCAGCTGATGGTGGCACCCTTCATTATGGCAAGTCACTTCAAGATAAGAATATAAATTATTAAGATTGTATTATGATTGCTTTCCAAAAACACAAAGTGCTCTTTAAAGGGTACCTGTCATGGCGATTCCTTGGTCTTGACAGTGCAAATCTCATACGTACAGATATTCACACATTCCACTCAACCAATCCATAAACCATGCCATGAAATTAACCATTTAATGCCCCCCTCCCAAAACACAAACCTGAAATGTAAACTTTACTTGATGCTAACATCAATCTAAACCAGTGTTTTCCAAACTTTTTTTCAGTCACGGCGCCCTTGAAAAATATTTTCTCAAGGCACCCCAGTCTAAGGCTTGGTTCACATGACCGTATGTTGGGAATGTGAGCCAAATCACATGCATTCCTGACATGCAGATAAATGTGCTGATCTTTAGCAGGCAAATACCATCCATTCTTAAAAGGTACCCCCACTTATTGGCAAATGCTGCAAGTTTTATTGTCTGCCAGATTGGTTCAACGTGGTTTTAAATAAAGGGTTGGGGACTTATTTTCCTGTGTTTGGCACCAATTACAGCCTCAAGTCTTTTTGAGTTTAATGCTACAAGCTTGGCACACCTGTTTCTCCCATTCTTCTTTGCAGGACCTCTCAAGCTCTATTAGGTTGGATGGGGAACGTCGGTGCAGTGTCATTGTCAGATCTCTCCAGAGATGTTCAATCGGGTTCAAGTTTGGGCCACTCAAGGATATTGACAGAGTTGTCCCATAGCCACTCCTTTGTTACTCCTTGGCTGTGTGCTTAGGGTCATTGTCCTGTTGGAAGATGAATCTTTGCCCCAGTCTGAGGGCAAAGGATGTCACTGTACATTGCTGCATTCATCTTTCTGTCGATCCTAACTAGTCTCCCAGTTCCTGCCACTGAAAAACATCCCCACAGCATGATGCTGCAACTACCATGCTTTACTGTAGGGATGGTATTGGCCAGGTGATGAGCGGTGCCTGGTTTTCTCCAGACATGAGCTTGCCATTCAGGCCAAAAACGTTCAATCTTTGTTTAATCAGACCAGACCATTTGGTTTCTCATGTTCTGAGAGTTCTTCAGGTGCCTTTTACCGAGAAATGGCTTCCGTCTGGCCACTCTACCATACAGGCCTGATTGGTGGAGATCTGCAGAGATGTTTTTTCTCCTGGAAGGTTCTCCTCTCTCCACAGAGAAACGCTGGAGCTCTGTCAAAATGACCATCAGGTTCTTGGTCACCTCCCTGACTAGGGCCCTTCTCTCCTGATCGCTCAGTTTGGCAGGGCGGTCCTCTCTAGGAAGCGTCCTGGTGGTTCCAAACTTCTTCCATTTACATGTGATGGAGGCCATTGTGCTCATTGGGACCTTCAATGCTGCAGAACTTTTTCTGTACCCTTCCCCAGATCTATGCCTCGATACTATCCTACCTCGGAGGTCTACAGACAATTTCTTGGACTTCATGGCTTGGTTTGTGCTCTGACATGCACTGTTAACTGTGGGATCTTATACAGACAGGTGTGTGCCTTTCCAAATCATGTCCAATCAACTAAATTTACCACAGGTGGATTCCAAAATAAGTTATAGAAACATCTCAAGGATGATCAGTGGAAACAGGATGCACCTGAAATCAATTTTGAGTTTCATGGCAAAGGCTGTACATACTTATGTACATGTAATTTTTTTTTTTTTTTTTTTATAAATTTGCAAATATTTCAAACAAACTTCTTTCACATTGTCATTATGGGGTATTGTTTGTAGAATTTTGAGGAAATTAATGAATTTAAGTCATTTTGGAATAAGGCTGTAACATAACAAAATGTGGAAAAAGCAAAGCACTGTGAATACTTTCCGGATGCACTGTACATACACATGCGAACATACACACACAAATACATAGATATAACCATTTTAAAAGTTGTAGTACTGTACCTTCACCCACACTGCCAGGTATTGCACTACACAGTACTTCCCTGTAGGAGGCGGAGAGCTCAAGAAGGCACCTTCCCCTTCCCAGCTCTGCGCTTCACTGTCCTTACTGAGCTTCTGCTTTGCTGAAACACAGTTCGACAGAGGAGTGGGAGCTCGAACAGCCTTTCTAAAGCAAGATACCATGGCAACCCTGACAACCTCAGATGGCACCCCGGTTGAGAAAGGCTGATCTAAACCTTAAAATGAACCTTTAACACAAGTAACCTGAAATCTAGATTGTAACAGATATTGTCCTAAATCCTAACATGAGCCTTACCTCAACATTAACCCAACCAACAACATTAATCCTTGCAGAGCCATACTCGGAACCATGTCAGACTACAAAAGTTCTGGGCAGTCTTGCACCCAGATTGGCACTGAAAACTTTCTGAAATGTGCCAAGATCCACACACTGAGAGCAACTGATTCAAAGTGCTGGGGCTGTTATTGTGATTCTGGCTTTACTATCTAATGTGTGTCACTAATCTGGGAAAAAGTATACAGGTTGAGTGTTCAAATGTTTCATGGTCAATGACTCATTAGGTAACAAAGTCAGAATCAGGATAAAAGCTCCGGGGCCTCTACCTTTAAAAACAAGTTAAAGTGGTTGTAAACCTCAGACATGAAATATGAACAAAGCATATCCCTCTATAGCAGGGATCCTCAAACTACGGCCCTCCAGCTGTTGCAGAACTACACGTCCCATGAGGCATTGTAAAACTCTGCCATTCACAGACATGACTAGGCATGATGGGAATTGTAGTTCCTGAACAACTGGAGGGCCGTAGTTTGAAGACCCCTGCTCTATAGTGTGTACTTGTCTCCATCCAGAGCACTAAGTGTAATTTCTGTCTGCTGCCCTGATCCTCTGCTATCTGCACGAGTCACTTCTAATAAGTTTTCCTGGCACCAAGACAAAAGGTGATGGGGAGGGATCTCCAGCTGAATGACAGCCTTAGCTCTGTTCCGGTGTGCTGTGTGGAGGGGGGCGTGTCCCTTCCCTCCAATCAGCTCTCATAGCTCTTCTCACTTTTCTCTGCAGAGTGTAATTTCAGCTTTGCACGCTATTTTTTTTGACAGCTCAGACTTTAAATGGATGTGGACAAGATTGCAGGTAAGCAGGTACAACCTACGTAGGATTTATTTCTGCTCTGTGTATCACCTGACTCCAGTCACTTCACTGGGTATAAAGAGTTTACAATCATTTTAACC
This sequence comes from Aquarana catesbeiana, assembly GCF_042186555.1. Lineage (NCBI taxonomy): Eukaryota > Metazoa > Chordata > Amphibia > Anura > Ranidae > Aquarana > Aquarana catesbeiana. Next base: position 180,261,647 of record NC_133327.1, on the reverse strand, counting down.
ACTTGCCTACGTGCCAATTCTGACATTTCTCTCCAACATATAAAAATCAGCCTTTCTTTTGCTATAAAATTACTTAGAACACTCAAACATTATATATTTTTAAGCAGAGGCCCTAGAGAATAAAATGGTGGGTGTTGCAATTTTTTATGTCACATTATATTTGAGCAGTTTTTCAAATGCTATTTTTTGGGAAAAATACACTTTAATTTTAATGCACAAAAACACAATATAATAACCAATTGTTTGATGAGAAAAAAGATGGTGTTAGGCCGAGTAAATAGATACCCAACATGTTACACTTTAAAAATGCGCACACTCGTGGATTGGTGACAGCTTACAGTACTTAAAAATCTCCATAGGAAAAGCTTTAGAAGCCTTTGCCGGTTACCAGCTTAGGTTTACACAGGAGGTCTGGTGCTGGAATGGATGGAACGTGAGAGCCCAGGAAGGCAGCACAATGCGATTTAGTGGTTATACTGAGGCCATGGCTGCAGTCTTTTTTTTTTTTTTTTTTTAGCTGCCGATTCTGAATAAAGTAAAAGCGATCCAAGCAGATAAATGGTGCTTGGATCACTTTTACTTTATTCAGAATCGTCAGCTGAAAAAAAAAAAAACCCCAAAAAACAAAACAAAAAAACAAAAAACACAGCAGCCGCCATGGCCCTGGTATAACCACTGAACTCAAGGATGTACAGGGACGTCCTACAGGTGGGAACAGGGTCAACTATGGCAGCTCCTAAACATCTCTGCTCACATGCTTTCCTTAATACATTAAAAAGACTAAAAATGTTCCTCCCCCCTCTCTATACTGCATACCCTGTATAAAAAAAACAAACTGTGTGCTTACCTTTTTCAGTCCAGTCTGATCAAGTGATCCTGCAGCTCTGGCTCCCCTGTTCAAGGAAGCACTTGCCAACAGCTGTGATTTTCTGGAGCAATGACTTCATTCATAGGCTCCCATTAACCTCCAACAGGAGAGCAGGAGCTGCAGGATTATGTGACAGGTTCAAAAGCAAAAAAAAAAGGAAGGTGCACATCTTTCATTCAGGTAATGAAGGGAAGATAGCAGGAGGGAGAACATTTTTAAGAAAGAAAATGACTAGCCTCATCTTACACTTTAAGCTCTTTGCCTACAGAATAAGTGAGTATATATAAAATAAAACATTTATTAGAATAAACTGTAAATGAAATCTATAAAAGTATTGGCTGGTGAAAGACACAGTAATATACTTTAGCATTTATAAAAACATATAAATAACCTATCACACTGACCTCTTTCTTTGTATAGTTTGATTAGTATGTTTCTCAGTCCTGCTGTGTTATTCACCCATTCTATTATGCCACACTCATCATTCAGTGGGATTACAGCATAGGTTCGAATATGAAGTTCTCTCCTTCGAGACTCTGCATCCTTTCGCAGGCACTATTGAAACACACACACATAAAACATTTGTATTTCAATACAAAGTCCTGAAGGTGTACAATGCATTGCATGTACAACGCATGAAACATAAAACCTTTAGTGCATAGCACACACAGGAGAATATTTATAAATTCTACTTAGTCAAAGAACAACCATCTTCCAAACATGTGAACCAAATCAAGCAGAAGAGCCGTAGTGGCTATTGAACTTCATTTTTCTCGGCTCGTCGTACGTGTTGTATGTCACCGCGTTCTTCACGTTCGGAATTTCGGACCAACTTTGTGTATACCAGACAAGTTTGAGCCAACATCCGTCGGAAAAAAACATTGATTTTGTTGTCGGAATGTGGGATCGTCTGTACAGGGCATTAGAATGTCTCCACTCTGGATAGAGATACAATGGAGACATCCCTGGGCAACAGCATTGTTATTATGGGCAGAAGGTAGTATTAGATGCACCAGCAGATTTAGATGGACTGGAATAACAAATTAAAGCTGAACTCCAGATAAAACTTTTTAAGCAGTTAAAGCAAGTTTTTTTTTTTTTTTTTTTTACAGAACGGTCAGCTTTTACAATGAAAGCTGACCATTGTAAGCACCCATCAGTGTTAAATGGTTTGTCTTAACCCTCTAAAAGTTATGTTTGCTGGACAGCTTGGTTTGATGAATAAAATTGAAAAACAGATTTACTGGCCAGGACAGACAGCACATGAAAATAAAGGTTAAACAAGCCAAAAAAAAAAAGAAAAACGAATGCAGCTACCTCAGTCAAGAATTGATAAACTGCAATATAAATACATTTTATTTTTGGACTGAATACAGCCCTGAATTACCCTGTACAAGTTTGCAGAAACATTAGGTGATGTATCTCTTGTAAGCCCTTTTAATGACTTGAAACATCAGCTACCTGGATATCATTTTAGACACTTACTTTGTTAATCAGGGAATTGAACTCCATGAGTCTACAGTCTTTCCTGAGATCATCTTTTGGTTTACACATCATAATGTAGGATTTTCCATCAGATCCTTTCAATGAAATTTTCTTGGGCTTTTGAAGAGATGGTAATATTTCAACCTATAACAAGCAAAATTATGACTGAACAGGTTTACTAACAGGTAATAACGGAGGTTATAACTGAGGTTAACGGATTAGTGATTCTTTGGAGGAAAAAGCAATATGAAGCTATGACATTTAACAAAAACAAGTTAGTGGAAATGTATAATGTAAGTAGCTGCATACTGCTATTGATTCTGCATACTGACAGATGAAAAAGATACCAAATAAGCATAGAAACACTGAAGAATGACAGCAGAAAAATGACCAAGAGATCCATTGAGTCTGCCCCATTTTTTTTATTTATACATATTTTTTGCTTGTTTTTTTTTTTTTGTCTGAGTATAGAGCTAGGTTTATCCCAAGCATGTTTAAATCTACTTACTGTTGACTGGCTCACTACCTCTGCTGAAAGTCTATTTTAAGTATCAACTACCCTTTCCGTAAAATACTTTCTAAAATTAGTTTTGAACTTCCCACCTGCTAGTATGAGGTCACGTCTCCGTGTTCTTGATCTTGCCTTTATATTGAAAATACTGAACTCTTGAACCTTATTCAACCCCTTGATGTATTTAAAGGTTTCAATAATGTCTCCCCTTTCCCTTATTTCTTCCAGACTATACATATTAAGTTCCTGAAGTCGCTCTCGATGTGTTTTATCCCCCAAACCTTTAACCATCTTTGTTACCCGTCTCTGGACTCGTTCTACCTTATCAATATCTTTCTGTAAGTGAGGTCTCCAGAACTGGACACAGTATTCTAAATGAGGTCTTACTAAAGAACTATATAGGGGGAATCAGGACCTCCTTCCTCCTTCTGGTGATCCCTCTAGTGATGCATCCTAGAATTATATTTGCTTTTCTCACTGGCTGGTCACACTGCTTATTTTGCAATCATCTGAAATGAGTACCCCCAAATCTTTTTCCTCTCTGATGCTGTCCAACACTGTAGCCTCAATGTTGTACTGTGTCAAGGGATTATTTTTCCCTAGGTGTATTATTTTACATTTAGAAAGATTGAACTGCAGTTTCCACTGCTTTGACCAATCTTCCAGCAATGCCAAATCATGTTTCATGTTATAGACACCTCCAGGGATATCAACCCTATTACACACCTTTTTGTCAACAGCAAAAGCACATACTATCCCCAACAAACCTTTAGTTATATTACTTACATATGGATTAAACAGAACAGGATCTAGTACAGAGCCTTGGGGAACACCACTAGTGACTGCTCTCTGTTCCAAATTAACTCCATTTACAACCACACTCTGGTATCTATCTTTTAGCCAACTGCAAATCCACTGAACCACCCAAGGGTTAAGTCTTAGCTTGTATAACTAGTCATCCTCCAGGAAAGCACTCCCCCTCCCAATAGAATAGGCTGATTGCTGAAGTAAAGAGACAAAACCTATGTTAAAGCCGAGTAAACATGAATACTAATGTCATCTTACACGAAACCAGCTGACTATGGCAAAAATTTGTGTTTCCAAATCAAAATTATAAAGCCTTCGATTAAAGAAAAAAAAGTGGGTAAATAAACCCATTGTTTCAAAGGATGAAATTATCTCCTTAGTCAACCCCAATGTTGACTCAAGCAGTCCCTCAGTCAGAGAGGCCCCTTTCACACTGGGGCGGTGGGGGCGTCGGCGGTAAAACGGCGCTATTTTTAGCGCCGCTTTACCGTCGTTTTAGCGGTGGTATTCGGCCGCTAGCGGTGCGGTTTTAACCCCTGCTGGTGGCCGAAAAAGGGTTAAAACCGATCGCATAGCCGCGCTGCCCCATTGATTTCAATGGGCAGGAGCGGTGAATACATCGCTCCTTCACCACTCCAAAGATGCTGTTTGCGGGAGTTTTTTTTCTCTCCTGCCAGCGCACAGCTTCAGTGTGAAAACCCTTTGGGCTTTCACACTGGAGAAACAGCAGCGGCAGTTTTAGGTCGGTTTGCAGGCGCTATTTTTAGCGCAATAACGCCTGCAAACCGCCCCAGTGTGAAAGGGGCCTGACTGAGATGCGAGGTTTATATTACACCAAAATGTCAACAATCCCAAATGTATGAACAGACTATAATGATATTGACTAAAAGGGTCTATAAGGAGAAATTGTTTGTACAGCTAAACCTTTCTCTAAACCCTCAGTAAAGCCTGTCCAAAGTCTATTTCCAATACTCAAGGTGCAAATATATATATCAGACTCCAGGTCACAGATAACGATCATAATTATTATATCCACTGACCCCATGAGTAATCTGCCATAGATAGAGATAGAAATAGAAATTTTGAGGTAGAACAAATGAAGAACTGTGTCTAGATACCATCATTGTTGTAAAGACATAGAAACCGTGACCACATCTACATGAAAATACCCATATAACATGTGTTGTCCAAAGACAAATTGGTTTTCATAGGATATGCAGGACTCATGCATTTATCCATATAAACATCTATTGTGTGTGATATTAATTAATCAAATGTATACTAAATGTATTATATTTTGTACCAAATGCGCAGTGTTGCCAACCGCCGTGTTTTTATGGGCAGCCTGTAAAAACGGGGCTATTTTTTCATGTCAGTGAAAACCCGTAAAGAAAATTTCTTGCCCGTAAAAATGACGGTCCCAGCTCGGAACTGCGCATGTGCAGTCCCGAAGCATTGCCGAGAATCTCCGATCATCCCTAAGATCATTCTGTGACTGCTGCTACTTGTCTTGTACCCTCCCCCTTCCTCCGACAGCGCGCCTTATTTGATTCTGGGAGATGCTGGGAGGGGGAGGGGAGGGGAGGAGTGGAGTGGAGTGAGCCTGCAGTGGAGCGCCCGCCCGGACGGACTTCAGCCTAGCAGGGGGTAAACTTAGCTAGCCTAGCTATTAGCTAAATGCAGTTGTGTCTTTACTTGTCTTAGTGGGCAGGAGGAGGGGGGGCAGAGGATGGGCTGTGTTCCAGGCTTCTGTAGCAGGCTTGTGTGCACTGTGCAGATCGTTTTTTTGTGTCAGATCTGCTTTTCTTCTAAAGGGAGGACGTTTTCTCCCCAATCTGCTATTACCTGCAGTGCTTACCACCAGTACAGGCACAGCCTCCTCAGTCCTCTCCAGAGTTACCAACTCATGTGTCCGGGGCACTACAAATCCAAGCATGCCAGGAGAGGGGAGGCAGCAGCAGCAATATGATTTGGCTGGTATTTTCTGATGAAAAGTGCTGCTGTATATTGTGTTTGTACTGTATGGTCATAATATAATTGGTTATGTATTGTGCTTAATGGTCTTGAGGTGTTTATTCATATATTTTTTTTTATCTGAGTAAGTAGTGAGCACATTTGGTCTCCTGTAGCATGTCCGCAGCCTATGACTGTCTCCTGTAGCATGTCCGCAGCCTATGACCGTCTCCTGTAGCATGTCCGCAGCCTATGACCATCTCCTGTATCCTGTCCACAGTCTCTGACGTCTCCTGTATCCTGTCTGCAGCCTCTGACCGTCTCCTGTAGCATGTCCGCAGTCTCTGACCATCTCCTGTAGCATGTCCGCAATCTCTGACCGTCTCCTGTATCCCATCTGCAGTCTCTGACCGTCTCCTGTAGCATGTCTGCAGTCTATGACTGTCTCCTGTATCTTGTCTGCAGTCTCTGACCGTCTCCTTTAGCATGTCCGCAGTCTCTGACCATCTCTTGTAGGATAAAACCCAGAGCCACCAAGCTGGAGCCATTTGACTGAGCCCTGCATGGTGCACCTAAGAGGAGGTCAGTGACAGCGCCGCCAGGCCAATCTGAGGGGGAGTCACTGATGTAAGGGGGCACCGATATAAAGGTTTCCACCCTATATTAGTAAACCCCCTTACCTTAGTGTATTCACTGAACGGAAGGTGGTCTCTGGTCACCAGAGTGCCCCCCCACATCAGAGTTTCTGGCGTTCCCCTTTACATCAGAGTCTGCAGGATTCCCCCTTACAGTGCAATGAGGAACTCAATCTGCGGACCCTGATGTAATTGGGAACTCTGATGTAAAGAGAACAAAGTGGACTCTGGTCACCAGAGCCCCCCTCTACATCAGAGTTCCACCTTAGATCATGATTTGCAGCATTCCCCTTTACATAAGAGATTCATTTCACTGTAAGAGGGAATCCTGCAGACTCTGATGTAAGGGGGAACTCTGTGCTAGCCAGGTTATAGTAACCTGACCTTCGTGTCAATGCAGAAATATGTTTTTTTACTTTTGTTAAACTTAAACACATTGCTAATAGCACTAGATATAGGTTTATAGTTTAAATATTGATATTTGCACTGTTTAGCACTGAAAACTGTAATTCTAGGTACTTTTTTGTAGTGTCAGTAAAAAATTGGTGCGGTTTGTAAATTTTTGGCATCCTGCCAGTAAATTTTGCCTCGGAAGGTTGGTAACTCTGCAATTGCAGGGGTCCCTGAACAATCTAAACATATATTTATAAGCCCCAAAATATAGATAAATACCCATTATAAAAAAAACATTTTTTCTTTTAACAAATAAGTTTAGAACACATTTTCTGTCCTCAGACACATCTAGTGACTAAAGATGATATTACCTGAGCTTACCAGGTAAATAATTAAAATTCTCCAAACCAATGGAGAATACGCCAAACCTTCTGGGCTGAGCTTATGATAATTTTATAAGCGTATTGTCCCAGTTGGTATAAAGGATGTGAGGACCATAGAGAGAAGTTTGCTGATACTTGACCACTCCCCATCTTGCTGGACCTTGTGACTGGAACCACTCGATGTACTTAAATATTGGCGGACATCTTCCCCTTTTACACTGTTGGTAAGATACAGATCATACAATTCTTAATTATATTTTCTCTTAAAATTGTAGGGATTATTTTTGATAGTTTATGTATTTTCATTAATTGATTGTCTACCCCGTGTATTATTGTAGCCGTGTTTGGGGGAATTCAGACAAACTTGTTTACATCAATTTAAAATTCTGTGGTCCCATGGAGAGTACCATTGCCCCATTTAATTTTAGTAGCTCTGTTGGTTTAATATTTATTTCAAATTAGCAATATTTTCCTGTTGACTCCGTGAAACATACTTTGGATTCCTTCCAGCCGGAGAAGTTCAAAGGACTGTTTCCTCGAGCGACAAGGGATATTGTGTTCTTGAATATAAAGCACGATTACCGCACATGTTTTTCTAACAGACCAATTTGGGCTCCCCTGAGTAAATTGTAATATTTAGATATATAGTTTCATTGCCATGTTGATGTTTTGATAATATGTGTCTGAAATATCAATCACCAGAAAATTTAGTTCTGTATGAAATTGTATAACTATACTCGTTAATTAAGTCAAATTATTTACTTATTAATTTTGTTGGGAGATACTTATACATTGGTAAGAAAACCCCATAAATTAACAAACTCAGGAAAGAATTGTGGAATGTACTGATATTCTGAACTAGGGTCACAAAATTACTGTAAGGTTGGAGGCACTGAGAAATAAAACACTGAGATCTTAATTAGGATTTCATACCACACTCACAACAGAGTATTATTTATTAGAGGTTACCAGAATTATTATCTGATCTCTGGCTTCAAGTCCTACACAGCCTGCCTGAGTGGGAGGCAAGCTCTGAATGCCTACATGTACTCACTGCTGCAGTAGATGAAGTAGAAGGATGAGATTCCTCCAACCTCTCCACAGACCTCCTCTGTTGATGCAGGAGTACACTCCGGCCACCTGTGGTGTTGCTAATGACAGTGTCAAGAGCAGATCCTAACAGACAACGTCCCTTGAGAAGTAACTGAATCAAACGCTCATAATCACATAATCAGCACCCCAAGCCCAGAGCCAGTATACACTACATAGTTTGCCTGTTAAGATGGATGACTTATGCATCTACAGTTGGAATGGACCACTGTTTTATAGATTCCCTCTCTAAGGGAATGAGTTCCAACACACTCTCAGGTAGGACGCAGGAACATCAGGGTGTTTCAAGTCCTACCCAAATAATGTGTGTAGAAAGAAGGTCTTTGCAGCTGTAGGAGATCTAAAAAACCAGAGGCCTGAAACAGCAGGCTGATTCTCCAGATTCAGAGTAGCATGCCCTGCATTAATATGATTTGGAAAAAAAAACCCTGTAAACATGAATCAACTGCAGGAGACTAGGGTGCCTCAAAAACAGTCTCTCCAGTAATAGATTGTTGAGAGATGGAAACAAAGCTACGGGCCAGGTTTGGCTTAGAAGGGTCTGCAGAGGATAGCACCAGAGCATGCTTAGAACATCTATAGGTAGAGTGTTCCATTATCTTAGCACAAGCAGCCAGGAAGTCCAGAGAAGACTTGGAAGTTCCTGAGGACATGGGAAAGGCCATGGCCACCCCCTAGTGGGCTTAAGTGGACTCTGATGAGGGCAACCCTATGACAATAAGAAATCCAGGTTCTGGGGGTCAGTTCCTTCTTGGCAAGTCAGGTAAAGGCCCCCCCCATCCCTTGAGTTGCTAGGGAATTAAGGCCTGGATGTCCCCCGAAGCAGTGGGACTGTCCTGTGTGTGTCTTAGCAAAGACATTTTGGATCTACACAGCGGCGATGCAACTAGAACCAGTGTACTCAACTAGATTCAGTGCGAGGCAAGGCCTCAAGCACTTACAAAATGGGGCAGCAGATTCTAATGAGTTTCAGGGTGCCAGAGGTGACCCTAGGTGGGCAGTGGGAACAGACCAGAAGATCCAAGCGATGCTTCAGGAGCAAGAGAAGGATGCTTCCTCCAGGCTGAACAGTAGGAAACAGAGGGTGGAGCACTACACCTCACAGAAGATGTAAGCGCTTGAACCCCCAGCCTTAACCCGTACCATAGTTAAACCAGTAGTTGCAGGATATCTATAATGGCAAATCAACAGTGCAAATAGTGAGGAAGCTCCTAGTTCTTTAGCCCATCTGGTCTTACTAAGTGAGTCTTCAAGGACAGGGTCGCACCTGGGGCTGTGCAACAGCTTTGGACCTGGAAAACTCTCCTTAGCTAACACAGAACACTGATCAGAGCCCAAAGGTCACATTTAAGGCCAGTCCAGGTATGGTCTCCAAAAGATTGTGTTGAGGAAATGCTGATCCAGATAGCTGTTATATAGAGACTAGCTCAAGCAATCAAGAAATCTTGATTAAAGTCACCAAGAAAAAAAAAAAACACATAGTGAGAAGGTTAGCAAAATCAAACATTTTCAGAAGATTTGAAGGCAAAGGCAAATATTAAGGCATGCTGAGTAAACGTGGGTTTTAATAAGGGCTGGTTTGAAAATGTGTATGCTTGCATATGCATTGTCCCCACTTGCTGTAGGCAACAATATAACCGGATTCTGAATTTCTGTGCACTTGGATAGAAAGAAAATATTTCTTACTGGAACCTACAATGGCTCATGTAACATGGTACACTTTAGCAAGCAAAACACTTTCTATCGTGCAAATGAGTAACAAAGTACTACATTGCAGTCTGCAAAATGACAACAGACACACCATGAATGTACTGTCATTCATCACATAGATGTTTTGTGAAGGGGCAGTGCAACTTATAATTATTTTTTAATTGTTACAAAAAATGATCATCATGAACTAGCTGAATAGCTGTATACTTACAGCATCATCAAAGCCAGCAATATACGCCCAGTGTCCAGGAAAGGGGTCATGATTGGCATGGTCACGCTTTCCAACAGTGGATGGCAGTGTAGGGATCATAACAGACTGTAGTGGTATTAGAATCTCACTAAACGTCGACTCCTCCACCAGCTTCTTAAGCAGTTTGAAGTGGACACTCATGCTTAAAGCGCCAGTGTTTCCATCCACCTAAACAGGGCACAAATAAAAAAAAAATGTGACATGCATGCATTTTAGAATGTGGCAATTCATGTAAACCAAATAGATTTTACCTAAGCAGCAGAAGTGAAGTTCCCCCACATAAAACATGACATTACCAAGAAATGCTTTCTCCTATAAAGAGTTACATTTACTGAAATCACACTCTGTATAAATTAGGGGTTGGCCAATATCGGTTTTTCAGGGCCGATACCGATTTTTTGGCCGATAGCCCATACCAGGTGCCAATATTCTGTAGATTTACAGTTTCACATGTAATGTGCTAGTGCCATAGATGGGTGTAGACAGAACTGGTGATATTGAGTTCACTATACTTGCCTTTCGAGGCCCATCTCTGACATGTTCATTGTGGGCTTGAATGGAACATACCTGTCTGGTCCCAAGGGCCTATTCCCACTATCCATTGTGGTTGTGTTAAATGGTCAGCCGGGAGTTTAAGGCCCGCGGCATTGGTGTGTCTGCAACTCAGAGAGGGCTGGAATGGACACACATGATATCCAATGGGGCCACGTTAGGCAGGAATTAGGAGAGAGGCAGGACCTCCATGATAGGAAGATTCATGCCCCTCCTTTCCCACATGACCATTGGAACTGTGTCTGTGACTCAGAGAGGGCTGGAATGGACACACATGATATCTAATTGTGTTAATTGTAGCCAAATTGTCTTTAAATTGAGGCTTGAATGTGAAAGGAGGGCATGGTGGACGCTGACATGTGTTGATTGGAGCCTGTGTAGGTGAGTCCTTATGGGAGAGAACCGTTATATAGAGCTGTTTGGACTTTGGTGGTAAATGACAGTTTCCTTGATATATTGGCTTCGGATATTCGGCTAGTAAGGAGTGAACTTTTCAATGGAAGTGTGGCTGTTTGGATGTGGAGACTATGTTGCTGCATGATTTCTGGCATAAGTTTGCTGGTAAGCGTTTCATTCCTCTGTCTCTTTTAGATAAAGCTCTATATGGGAATATTATAATGAGTGGATAAGCAAATGGACATTATCTTATGTTGTTCTATTGTCATCCTTAGGTATTGTTCCTTAATTATATATGTATATGGAAGTCTCCCATTTTGCATATCAGTAGCACCCCCAGTGAATATGTGGAATATTACCCAGGTAAATAGTAGCAGATGTACATTTGAATGTTGCTCAGTGGTGAGAAAATTGTTATAGAATTCCCCTTACCCTAATTTTAGACTGTGTATCTGTTGGGTATTATAGGTTATGTCATAATATATAGAATAAAAGTGAGGTGAGACCTACAGCTAACGTCTGTTTGGGTGTGTTGGCCCTATATCCTGGAATCTGCATATCCAGTATGTGCTAATTATTATCACCATCTGTGACTGGTGTTTGTTGCAATAGTCTCTCTTTATACTTACCAATTGGTTTCCTTTGCTCCTTGCTCCCTGATATAGGAATATTCAGCTGCCTCCTACTTTTGGATATTACAGCGTCATATACCAGGCTGCTCTCTGATGACATATATGACACACTACTCTTGATTGTAAGTGGTCCTTTATACATATGAATAATATGTTTCTTCCTTTTTATTTTTTTCTGACGTTTTGATACAGTATTATTAACAGCTATACCTTTCTCTTTGGATAGGCCATCTCTATCTATGGTCAAGATATAGAGGTCCTAAGGAAGCTATAATTGTGAAACGCGTCAACCTCTTGACATAGCAGTAATAGAGTCACATAAGATTAATAATTGACATGTTATATATGTATTATAATAAATTGTTTTCTTGAAGAAAAAGTATGTTAAACGATTTTAACCTTTGTAATAACCCTTTCCCGCCCAGCCGCTGCAGTTATACTGTGGCAGGTTTGCACTGCTGCGTAAGCCGTCGTAGCTGTACGTCAGCTCTTTAAGACGCTGTAGCAGGCGTGTGTCTCCGGGTACCTGTGATCGACTGTGACAGAGAGAGAACCGGGATCTGTGTGTGTAAACACACAAATCCCAGTTCTGTCAGGGGAGAGGAGACAGATCGTGTGTTCCTACCAAGTAGGAACAGCGATCTCTCTCCTCCTCTAGTCAGCCACATTCCCCCCACAGAACACACATAGGGAACACATTTAACCCCTTGATCGCCCCCTAGTGTTTAACCCCTTCCCTGCCACTGACATTTATACAGTAATCAGTGGCTATTTTTAGCACCGATCGCTGTATAAATGTCAGTGGTCCCAAAAAAATGTCCGATTTGTCCGCCGCAATGTCTCATTCCCGATAAAAATCGCAGATCACCGCCATTACTAGTAAAAAATAAAATATTAATAAAAATGCCATAAATATATCCTCTATTTTGTAGACGCTATAACTTTTGCACAAACCAATCAATATACGGTTATTGCAACTTTTTTTTACCAAAATATGTAGAATACATATCAGCCTAAAATGATGAAGACATTTTTTTTTTTATATTCATTATAGCAAAAAGTACAAAATATTGTTGTTTTTTTTCAAAATTGTCACTTTTTTGTTTATAGCGCAAAAAATAATATGATCAAATACCACCAAAAGAAAAAAGAACATACATTTTGTTTGGGTACAACGTCACATGACCACGCAATTGGAATTGGCAGTTAGAGCGACGAAGTGTCGTATCGCAAAAAATGGCCTGTCAGGAAGGGGGCAAATCCTTCCGGGACTGAAGTGGTTAAAGACAACATTTTATCTATTGGATTTTCATTGTCCTCTTCTGGTACCGCTAAAGTCCGTCAGGTGTTCTTTTCCAAATTTCTAAGTTTTTATTTTTACACTGTTCTGTCCTCATTTTTATCACTTATTGCAGTCACAAGGAATGTAAACATCCCTTGTGACAGTAATAGGCAGTGGGAGGTACTCTTTATGGAGGGATCTGGGGACTATAAGACCCTAAAACCCTCCACTACACTTAAAAGTATTCAAAACGCCAAGATCGGCGTTTTTGAATACTTTCTATTTTTTTAAAACTGGCTCCTTTAGGATGAGAGTAAGCAATAGGCTTTTTTCGGGTCTCTGGCCAGCCGGCGGACGTGCCAGCTGGCCGCTCGGGCCTCCCGTTGGGACGGTAGACCTGGGCAGAGTGGCAGAAGGCTACTTGTGATAACAGCCGAGCGGCTGCTTAGCCATATCGGTTGTCATTACAAGAAAGCTGACTGTCTGCTCTAAAGAATGGTACCCTGGTATAGAATAAAATATGGACTGCCCTAGCTCCACCCAAATTACTAATGTAATCCTATGTGCATGTTTATCTTGATTTAGATATATAAATATTGTAACTTATAAACAATATCAAAAGCTTTTGGCAATGTTGCATTCTTATGATGGAACGCGTCAAGCCGACACTCTTACGTCACTTCTGGCCTGAGATTGGAACGCACGCAGAACGTACAGCATCCATCTCTTACACTAGGCCGATGTTAGAGATGACGCTAGTCCTGTCAGATTGACAGCTTTTAATCTTTGTAATTTTTAATAAACCAAGGGATTTTACTCTATGAGAAGCCTTTCTCTCATTATTTTCCCGCTACACACCATCTGCATTTGAGAACCGGAGGACATCATTATAGGTAATCAAGCACAGAGACCCCACCTGGAGGAGATTGTTGGGATTGCACTGTGTCTAGAGGATTAACCTGGAGGAGATCGCACTTGGATAGGGCCCTCCATAGTGACCTACAAGCACGATTGACTCCTTTAGCCATAAGGCAAGGGAGTCCAACCTATCTGGTGAGTGCAGACCTGTTACCATTAACCCCACCAAGAGGTGGAAGCATGGACACCGATGGAACACGGAGCACTATAGCACTTTGTGCACTTAAATAGACATTCAACTGCACTATTGTCACTTTATAGCACTTACCATTTGTCACTTTATAGTACCTTCTTCTATGCATTGTTTGCACACTGACATATCTATGTATGTATTTAATATTGTTTATAAGTTACAATATTTATATATCTAAATCAAGATACACATGCACATAGGATTACATTAGTAATTTGGGTGGAGCTTTCATTTTTTATTCAGTTTCTTTGCCCCCATAGGGGACAATACTAGACAGCAGCAGCTCTAATTGTAGCCACATAGTACCAAGGCACGAGTATTCCACATAATCATCACCCCGGTACAACCACTTGAAGCAATATCGGTAACATCGGTAAGTTACAATTCTTTAAAAAAAAAAGTGGATATTGGCCGCACTGATAATCGGTCTACCCCTAGTATAAATGGATACCAAATGGGGATTTCCACTTCATTGTCAAAGTAATTGTCAAGTCCTAGCAGCCATGTTTTATGAAAGAAACTATCTCCTCCAGCAACTGGTGTGAACAGAGATTCTTATCCTGATTCATCAAGCTGCATTTTAGACCTGCAAAAGTCACCCTTCAAGCAATGTTAATGCATGCACTATTTATTGAGATGTCACTTTAAGTGCGCCTTGACAAATCAGGTCATTTGTCTAAACAAAATTACTCACAGGTTTGTTGCAGAGCTCCAGAAGCTTATCTGTAAGTCTTGTGGCATCTCCAATAAATTTTCCAAGTGCTGGCTTCATGTGAATGGCCTTATCAAGTATCTCTTTGCATCGATTTACACGCATTGGATAGGAAGACTGTGGAAATATGGCAGCACAATCATACAAATGATATTTAAAGTAAATATAATCTCTACATTGGTTTTAACATCACAATGTTAGTGGCAGTTGAAGGGTGTGAGTACAAGAGACCTGAAAAAAATGTATATTCATCCTTTTAAGTGGAAACAGCCACAGATGTAGAAAAAAAATGAACAAAACACAGAATGTCTAAGGCCCCTCTCACATGGGACCAATTCCATTCCAATCAGCAGGGGATCCACTCACAGATCCCCTGCTGTTTGGTGTGGGCGGATGACACATCCATGTCCGCTCAGTTTCTGCATAGCAGACACGGACACAGCCCACTCTGCTCTGTGGGCGGGTGGGAGAAAACAGAATCCGCTGTCCGTTTACACCCAACTACCCTCTAATCAGCCTAAACGGAAGATGACTGATCCCCTTCTGTTTTTTTAGGCGGACCAGATCAGACCCAGAGGTAGGCAGGACACAAGTTCGTTTACATCCATTTGTCCATAGGAATGTATGAACCTTCCAAACAGGTCCGCCTGAAAAACTGACAGGAGCACCCGATCAGATCGCCCATGTGAAAGGAGCCTAAATATGAACAGATCAATTTTTAGAGGCCAACACAAGTCCATATTGAAGAGATTTCCTCTCACTTTCTGTAACAGAAATACATCAAGAGGTGCCAGGAAAAGTGTCCTGTTAATGAGATTCCCATTATGTCTGTAGCACTTATTTTCCCCAAGACAAAAATCAAATTAAAAATAAAAGCATAACAACATTTTTATTCCTTCCTAAAACTAGAAAAATGTGTACTGAAAATCAATTTAAAGAGAAATTTTTGATCAAAGCATTGAAGTTTGTAAAGTTTTGAAAAAAAAAGTAAGGAATCTTTTTTTGTGATCCATTTTCACAAAAAATATAGAGTGGTATAGAGGAAAATAACAGTCTTATAAAAGATAAAGTAAACCTGTC
The DNA here is from genome assembly GCF_042186555.1 of Aquarana catesbeiana. Taxonomy (NCBI): domain Eukaryota; kingdom Metazoa; phylum Chordata; class Amphibia; order Anura; family Ranidae; genus Aquarana; species Aquarana catesbeiana. Next base: position 180,245,777 of record NC_133327.1, on the reverse strand, counting down.
ATAGAAGGACCATGGCTAATCTTTACTGCAAAATCAGGATTTTGATACTCATTGTAAAATCTTTTTTATTAGAGTCCATTAACGGACAGTACAAGTCATATACTGTTGCCTACAAAAGAACTGGACACTAGCATGCCTTAGTTTTGTAGCAAAGCAGTAGCAAGAGAATAATCATAGACACAAGTGGGTGGAACCTGTCTTTCAAAAGACTCAAAGAAGAGGATTTTACAAGCACAAATCCGGTTTCCTTTCTGGTACTTTAACAGACATATGAAGTCATATACTGTGTCACCCACAAAAGCACTCCCACAAAGGGGTAGGGCTGGGGAAAAAATCGATTTAAATCTTGAATCGAGTTGAGAGGTCAAATCGATTCAAAATTTAAGCAAATCGTTTTTTTCCGATTTTTTTTTTTTTTCCCACCGCGCCGGTCCCGAGGAGCTGCAGGCAGGAGTTTTTAGACTTCGGCCGCGGCTTCGGCCTAGTCTGCGAGACCGGACGATGCATACTAGGCCGAAGCCTCGCCTAAAAATCCTGCCTGCAGCTCCCGAGGACCGGCGCTGACACTGCGTCGCTCCCGAGGATCTGCGGGCAGGAGTTTTTAGGCGAGGCAGCGGCTTCGGCCGAAGCCTCGCCTAAAAACTCCTGCCCGCAGCTCCTCGGGACCGGCGCGGTGTCCACAAAAAAAGAAAAAAAACTTGATTCAAATCGTGAATCGAGGTTTTTTTTTTAGGAAAATTGCAGATTTTTTTTTTTAGAAAATCTCCCAGCCCTACGAAGGGGTGGGCAACACAGCAAACAAAAGTAACAGGCCAACAAAAAAACAGCTCAAGCGAGCTCAAAGAGGCACCTGAAGGATTGTAACTCCTGAATATTCACCCAATAAAGCTTGGTGAACATGTGAAAAGAAGACCAGATGGCAGCCTTGTAAATTTGAAAAACAATAGCCCGATACTGTACAGCTCAAGAAGCACTTAAAAATCTAATAGAGAGTGCCTTTACAAGAAATGGTGGCTTCCAATTCCTTAGACCGGCAGGTGATGGGTAGACCACTATCCTTTCTTGCTGACTCTCAGAAACTGGAGAGGAGGGGTGGCATTTACTGGAACCGATCCCCTGTATTTACCTCATGCAGCAGCTGAAAGCCAGATTTTCCTCCTCTCCCTCCCACTGGCATTCAGCTGCTGCAGGAGGAAAATACAGGGGATCAGTACTAGTAAATGCTACCCCCACCACCCCTCCTGTCCCTGTACCTCTTCTTCCTGCTTCCATCCTCTTCACTGCCATCCCTTCCACGATGCGCTCCACGCCTCGCTTTCAGATCGCTCTACTGCAGGCTAGTCTTCCCGTTTACGATTGTTGACTGACAGCAGTGAGGAGGATGTCTCTCTTCTTTTTTATACTCTAACTCCTGCTGGATTTGTGGCGTGACATTGCTATAATCTTTTTAAATGGACTATAGACTGAAGGGCTATAGGTCTCTATAAATAAATGGTTGTGGAACGAATCATCCGAGTTTCCATTATTTCTTATGGGGAAATTTGCTTTGATTTACAAGTTCTTTGGATTACAACCACATTTCAGGAACAAATTATGCTCACAATCCAAGGTTTTACTGTGATATTTAAAAAATGCCGACAATGTCCACTGCCCTACTGAAACCCTCCACATACTGTTCATTGCGCCACTGACTGACACTGTTCACATTTAAGGTAGGGTAAGTTTATATTTTTCTCTAAGTTTTCCTTACTATTTAGTTAGGCCTTGCTAGTTAATTTCTCTAAAGAAAAAAGGTCACCAAACCCTGTCGATCTTTGATCTCTTTTATGTTGTTCAGGTAGATCATCCCCTCTCAAAGGTTACCAACCTCTGCTTTAGACCATAAGCTTGGATAATGGTTTACTGGAGCCTGTGAGAAATAGTGGAATGAAAACAAAAACCCTGCTCAAAAATCTTGACCAAGAATGGGATGCTAAGGGTCTCTGGAACAAGATCAGAGATTTGACATTTAATAGTTTTGAGGGCCAAATGCTGTTCCAGATTATTTGTTAAAGAGAATTTTTTTTTGTCCTACAGAGAATTCCCTGGGCGAAAGCCTTGCACCAATGTATTGCTTACACAAACAGTGACAGACCTTGCGAGAAATCGACATCCTAGTTTTTAACATTTTATGAAGCATTGTATGTTTCCCTCGGAACCTGGGCTTCAATAGCCATGCCAGTAAAGCGAGTGACTATGAAGTATATCGTTAAATGATCAGATGATCTACAAAAGCCCACAGAACATCTTCCAAGAGTCTTATCAATCCGGAGTGTACCACATCCACTTAGGCTATTCCAAAGCTATGAGAGCCCTCGATCTTGATCCTGCGTAGCAGGCTAGGAAGCATCTGGTCCACGGGGAGTGGTCCCTTGGACCAGATGCAGGAAATCTACTTTTAGCATCCCCCACCTATGATGTGGACCAGGACATGTGTCATAGGTGGGGGATGCTAAAACAAGATTTTTATAACAGCTTACCTATAAAATCCTTTTCTTTAAAGTACATCACGGGACATAGAGCCATAGTAATTACTATGTGGGTTATAGGCCACCTTCAGGTGATGGACACTGGCACACCCTAAGACAGGAAGTCCACTACCTATATAACCCCTCCCACTACTGGGAGTACCTCAGTTTTGTAGCAAAGCAATACACGTGAATACCAGAAAGAGGGTAGGGACCCCTGTGTCCTGTGATGTACTTCAAAGAAAAGGATTTTACAGGTAAGCTGTTATAAAAATCCTATTTTCTTAATCGTACATCACGGGACACAGCGCCATAGTAATTACTATGTGAGATGTCCCAGAGCAATGCCAACTGAGGGGAGGGAGACACAACAGAAATAGGGCAATATGAGACTAGAGGAGTTATACTGCTGCCTGCAGCACACTATGCCCAAGGGCGATATCCTCATGCCTTTTTACATTCACCTGATAAAATCTGGTAAATGCATGGAGTGAAGACCAAGCTGAGGCCTTGCAGATTTGAACCATGGAAGCTTGGTGATGCACTCCCACGAAGCACTAACAGTCCTAGTGGAGTGCGCTTTTGATTTGAGAGGATGGAAGCCTCCTCATTAAACCATAAGCCTGAACAGTTACTTTCTGAATCCATTTAGAAATAGTAGATTTCGATGCTGCCTGTCCTTTTTCTAGGACCTTCAGGCAACACAACAAAACATCAGTTTTTTTTAAATCTGAGCAGTCGCCTTAAAGTAGACCTTGAGTGCTCTCACCATATCAAGAGAATATAGTATTTTTCCTTCCGTAGAACAGGGTTCTGGAAAAAAGGAAGGTAGAATATCCTAGTTCGGATAAAACTAGACACTACCTTCAGTAGAAAGTTAGGATGAGGGCGCAATACTACCTTATCCTTGTGAATAATCAAATATGGCTCTTACAAGAAAGAGCAACAAACTCTGATACCCTTCTTGCAGAAGATATGGTTACCAGAAAATTAGATTCCTTGTCAAAAGGACCAAGGGAATATGCTGTATCGGCTCAAAAAAAGCTGTTTCAGCAATGCTGACAGAACTAAATCCAAGTTACAAGGGTTCAGGGGTGACTTAACCTGAGGATTAAGCCACGTTACCCCCTGAATAAGCTACGAACCAAAGAATACGAAGCAAGTGGTTGTTGAATTAATACAGACAAGGCCGAAACCTGGCCTTTGATAGTACGAAAGGCCAGCTTTATTTCTAACCCCATCTACAGAAAGTCAAGGATTCTACCTATGACATACTTCCTGGGGTGCCAACCCCTAGATTCACACCAGGAGACATATGCTTTCTAGACTCTAATCTATGATTCTGGAAGCCAGTTTCCCTGTACTCCCGGCACGAGGCCGTTGTGACTGCCTGAAAGCAGATGCTTCTGGCACTGGAGAAGGAGCTTGTTTAAATTAAATACATTTACTCCTCTTCCAACTAGCAAAAGGATACTTTTTGCACTAAAAATTTTTTGGATGTATTTATCCAAATCATCCCTAAACAGCCGTTTACCGAAAAAAAGGAAAACTAGCCAGGAGCTTTGCATGATGCTTCGGCTGACCAATTTTTCAACCATAAGATTCTATGCTTATGCACCAGCCAAGCGTAAGACGCGAGGCTTGAAGAATAAAACCTCTCATGGCATCTATTGCCAAACATAATGCCGCTGGTAACTCGGCTAAATCCTAGCCTGCTGATCAGGAATAACCTTGAGCACCTGTTCAGATTGGTCTCTCAAGGATTGACATACACCAATTGCAGCTAGCACAGGTTGAGACATCAGACAAAAAAAAAAGAGTTTTTTATTTTTAAGGGGAATTTCCATCTTTTTATCCGTTGGATCCCTAAGCGTTATCTATCGGACAAGTCAAACTTTCATTCACAGAGGATATAGCAGCGACAACTGCTGGTATCCCCACGTTTAGTGAATTTTTCCTCCATAGGAAAAAGTGTTAAAACTTTATTGGAGGAAAAAAATGTTTATCTGGATGATCCCATTTAGAATATATAAGCCTTTTCAGCAATGAATGGACAGGAAAGGCATGCGCAGCTTGAGGAGGCTTTAGTGAACCCAAACAAGAAGTGGGCATATCAACCGACTCAATGAAGAGTAGCAAAAAAAGTGGAGCGGACAAATTCAGTAAGAATTGCACTATCAATCTTTCAGATTGTGAAGCTGATCCCCCCCCGCATTTTTTTTTTTTTTTTTTTTTTTTTTAGATTTCTCTTTATTGAAAATTTTCGTTTGCAGTACAAAACAGGGCCATTGGGGCAATCCCCCCCGCATTTGACCCCTCAGAAGAGGAGTCATCAGCCTTCTCACGGTCCCCTGAGGGAAATCACATTTTATCCCATTCTGGGATGCGATTAAAGCCACTAGCCAATCCCATCATGGCTTGAGGAAAACCCTCTTCAGTAATATAGCAAGGAGCTGCAGTGTTGAAAAAAATTGCAATATTTGATAGCCCTGATCACTTACTCTGACCGGCCACCACAGAACTTTCAGGGGAGGATGCCAATGTAGAGTGTTTAGAGCTTGCAGGAGTCCCTTCTAAGCCCCCTTTATTTCTACCCCCCCCTTCTGACCATAGCCCGATGTACAAACGCAGAGGGACTATCAGAAGAAATTGCATCCACTGCTTGAGCAAATAGTCCAGCAACTGCCGCTGCTATTTAACGCTCAGCCTGATGCTTTTTAGGTAAATGTGCCAAAGGAAAACCTGTGTCACCACTTACATGCCTCTTTTAAGCTTTTGTGTCTGTCCTACAGCCGCAGTTAGCAAAAAATAGAGTCTTTTAAAAGCACCCCCGCGCTGGACGTTGCTGCATGCCAACGCCGCGCTAAACCAAGCTCACTCCGTGTTCCCACCATGCCCTCCTCTTTTAAAAAAAAAGAGCGTTTTCCCGCGCGAGCGCGGGCCTCCGATCCGACGGGATTGGCATGTGTGTGGGGGGAGGGCGGTGAGGAGGAGGGCTGTGACAAACCCCCATACAGAGGTGGTGGAGAACGGAGCGGCATCCGCTGATCTTTCTGCTTATCCCTCTACTCAGAAAGAGGGGAGAGCTATTGTCCGGGTGGGGGGGTGTTTTTTTTTAGAGAAACTCCCCCCAACATCTTACCGGAGTCCTGTGACTGCTTGCCAGAGATCGATCTGTCAGATCTGACACAGCATGTGAGAAAGCATGACAAGGTACGTGCTCTATACAGCCCCCAGTGGTGACCTTTAGGCATTACAACGTTTACCTTTTAAAGGAGACAATTCACAAGAAAGTTTAATTTTCTTTAAAGTCTCCACTTACCTTTCCCACCACAGGGTTTTCTGTGGTAAAACAAACAGACCCAATCTTCACCTCTCATGAGCTCCATTTAAAAAACCTTCAGGAACTGGGGCCCCCTTTTTTTAATCGGGGGATCCGCACTCCTGGACCCGTAAAACACCCTGCCAGAAAAAACTTATGGCTGATATAACCAAAAGCACTGGATCCCGGGGTCTAGCTCTCTAGAAAGAGAAGCATTACAGGCTAAACCTTGTTTCTTCCGGCATGAGGCCCAGGTACCATTCAAATCGGCCTAAAAAGACACTTCGAATGGATCCGGCTGCATAGCTAGCCCCAGCAAGGATTGCACCAGTGGAGCTCAGCACAGCACATCTTTACTCATGACCAACACCTAAGACACTGGCGAAAAAACTGAAGTACTCCCAGTAGTGAGAGGGGTTATATAGGGAGTGGACTTCTTGTCTTAGGGTGTGCCAGTGTCCATCACCTGAAGGTGGCCTATAACTCACATAGTAATTACTATGGCTCTGTGTCCCGTGATGTAGGATTAAGAAATGTAGATTTCCTGTCCTCTAGGCTCAACAACAAATGGGACAGGTTTACTTCCTGCTGTAGGGAACCTCTAGCGCAGTGATGGCAAACCTTGGCACCCCAGATGTTTTGGAACTACATTTCCCATGATGCTCAACTATACTGCAGAGTGCATGAGCATCATGGGAAGTGTAGTTCCAAAACATCTGGGGTGCCAAGGTTCACCATCACTGCTCTAGTGCAGGCAGTGGATACTCTGGTTACCCCATGGGATCAGTACAGCATAACTTATATCTTTCCTTCTATGTCTAAAGTCAGACATGTTGCAACCACATGATGGTAAAGCAACACAGCTCAAGATTTGAAGCAAGGCCATAGGTGCTCACAAAACCCATTGGCTGGTAGAAGGTGTAGGGTCAGACAGCCAGAGGTAATCAGGACACTGTTTAATAAGAAACTAAACATTGGAGTTCCACGTAGCTCTGCAAAGCAAGAACAGCACCAGCGGGGTGTTGCCTTCTCTCAGCAGATGACGCAAGTGCTCAATCTCCAATGTTAACTACTTTTACAGTAAAAACTGGAAGTAGCTGGAAATTCAGGTGGTGTCTAGTGGTGCTAATAATTAGTAAGCTTCTGGTGTTTCGCCCAACTGGCCTACTCACAGTGTGATTCTAAAGAAACAAGGAAAGCGTTGCCTCGATGCCACCTAATCTGAACTTAGAAAGCACTCAGCGCCCATCTTGTTACCAGAATGGAGTCTGTAAAGCACCCAATGTGGAACACAGTGCCCAAAGGTCACTTTCACGCTAGACTGAGAAAAGGCCAATCTGGATAGCTGCCATGTTCAGACCAGTTTAAGCAGGGACATATCAGGAATTCTGATTAAAGTGTAAGTAAACCCTCCTATCGTTTTCAGCCAAGGAAGCGGCCATCTTTGCCTCTGTTTAATCTACAACTGCCATGATGCTGCACATGTGATCAGGTATGACACCGGCCATTGGATGGTTTGACAGTTTGATTGAGAGCACAACCAATGGGAGTGTTACATTTCCGGCACGTGCCGGAAATGAAACTGTTTTATGGATGGGTTTACTTCCGCTTTAAACTTGATTTGTTGTAGCCGTATTAGTGCAATTGTGACAGAGAAAATTGAGTACTGTCCGTGATACTTTTTTTATTTGCACTAACATACAATTTTTCAGGACAAGCTTTCGGGGTATGTCCCCTTCTTCAAGGTCCAAGCAGTACTGATTCACACATTTTTAAGCAGAATGTTAAAGAAAAAAAGGAAAAAAAAAAAAAAAAAAAAAAAAAAAAGAAAACAAAACACATACAAATCAATGGTAATAAAGATAGCAGCAGAGTTAGTGAGATAAGACAGAGGGAGAGCTAGGAGGGAATGCAAGGGGGGGAAATACTAATCACAGAGCGGTCGTAAAACTTTAGCATAATATGTAAGGAAACCAATGTCTAAATTCAGGCCATTATTCTTTGTGTCAAAAAGAAGTATCATTCTTAGTTCAAACGTTTTCCTTTCCTGGATAGTTCTGAAATTCCCTTTAAGAACTAAGACATTGAGGTCTTCTATAGTGTGGTCCGATTGTGAGAAATGATGTCCCACAGGTGTGCATAAACTGTCTTCTTTGTGTTCTTTGATGGTATGTCTGTGCAAATTCATCCTCACTTGCAACTTCTGTCCTGTTTCACCAACATAAGATCCTTTGCTGCACCTTTTGCATTGGATGAGGTACACAACATTACTTGAGGTACAGCTGTACCTCATCCAATGCAAAAGGTGCAGCAAAGGATCTTATGTTGGTGAAACAGGACAGAAGTTGCAAGTGAGGATGAATTTGCACAGACATACCATCAAAGAACACAAAGAAGACAGTTTATGCACACCTGTGGGACATCATTTCTCACAATCGGACCACACTATAGAAGACCTCAATGTCTTAGTTCTTAAAGGGAATTTCAGAACTATCCAGGAAAGGAAAACGTTTGAACTAAGAATGATACTTCTTTTTGACACAAAGAATAATGGCCTGAATTTAGACATTGGTTTCCTTACACATTATGCTAAAGTTTTACGACCGCTCTGTGATTAGTATTTCCCCCCCTTGCATTCCCTCCTAGCTCTCCCTCTGTCTTATCTCACTAACTCTGCTGCTATCTTTATTACCATTGATTTGTATGTGTTTTGTTTTCTTTTTTTTTTTTTTCCTTTTTTTCTTTAACATTCTGCTTAAAAATGTGTGAATCAGTACTGCTTGGACCTTGAAGAAGGGGACATACCCCGAAAGCTTGTCCTGAAAAATTGTATGTTAGTGCAAATAAAAAAAGTATCATGGACAGTACTCAATTTTCTCTTCCGCTTTAAAGAAACATATCAAAGGAAACTGCAAGCAAAAATGGTGTTCTCCGTGAACACTAACAAAAAAACTGAGACATCCTGGAAATAGGAGGGGTTATCCTGGTCTGGCCTACAATGATGTTTTTGCCTGCTAGTGTCCAATCCTCCTGTAGGGGCAAGTATAACCTGACAATATATAAATCCCAGTGTCCCTCAATGGATAAGAAAGAAATACTATTTATCTGGCTGGCTGTGACTTCAGTGCTTTGATCCCATAACAAGAACTAAACACATAAATCAAGTGTCGGAAAAAAGGATGGGAATTTATTAGTTCCTCATTCCAGGACAGTGATTTAAAGTACTGATGCCAGAAGGTCAGCATGACAGTTACAGCAAACTAATATTCACAGAATAAGGAGTCAGCCATTGCAGTCTTCATGTTTCTCTCATAACAGGTTTTTTTAAAGCTATTGTAATAACCCTGTATTAATGGTGTATTTATAAAAGGGACCTTTCCTCCCATTCAACATTACCTTAGACACGGCAGTCATCATCCACATTGCCTGCTGGGGATAAGCCACAAACACTTTTGCAACTATTTCCATCAATACTGCAAACACCTCATCATGAGAGTGACAGATCCTAGATATTAGCTGAGAGAAGGCCGTCAGGAACTGGTATGGAGCTAAATAATTTTTATGATCTGTTATAACCTTGTTAATTTTGATCAAATCGTTTTTCATTTGCAGACGATCAGCACGGCCAGCTGAAAATGACAAAGTAAAATTGCATAATAAAACAGTGAAAGAAAAGCTTAGGAATTCTGGTCAACAATAATCATAGTAGTGCCAAATTGGAGCTCCAAAAGAAAACAAAATCTTAGCATGTATAAAAGTGAGAAAAAGAGAGCATGCAGATAGTATTGCCTCTTTATAAATACCTGCAGGGTCACATCTAAAATATATGGCTCAGGTTTTGACAGTATACTATAATTGGAACATAGGAATGCCACCTAAGATTCAATGGTGAACTAAATAAATAAATGGAACTATCTGTAAGATATTAGAAATATTGGGTATGGTCAGTTTGACTCCGACATCTAAAAAGGGCCCACGACCAAAAACAACTGTATTCTGAGAACTTTATTTATTACAGGTATTTATATAGCACCGTCAATTTACGCAGTACATTTACATCAGTCCCTGCCCTCAAGGAGCTTACAGTCTAAGGTTCCTAATTTATGTTCATACATACTAGGGCCAATTTAGACAGGAGCCAATTAACCTACCAGCATTTCTTTGGAGTGTGGCAGGAAACCTGAGTACCCGGAGGAAACCCACGCAGGCACAGGGAAAACATGCAAACTCCAGGCAGGTAGTGCTGTGGTTGGGATTTGAACCGACGACCTTAGTGCTTCTAGGCAGAAGTTCTAACCACTTAGCCACTGTGCTGCCCTTTAAATAGGTAATAAATGTAATGATAGTATTCACAGTATTACTTTTTTGAAACGCTTTTATTTATTTTTTAATGTAGAGCAGTATTAAACCCAAAATCAAAAATGTTATATTTTGCAGTTTACCAATTCTTAAATTGTGGTGGCTGCATTTGCTTCCTTTTTTTAGGACTTTATTCTTACCTGGTGATCCGGCCACACTTCCTGTCTTAGGGCGTCTCCACTTGGTGAAACAAAGGCAATACCCTTGGACAGCATTGTCAAATTAACAAGTTTGGATGGACTTTAATAACAAATTAAAAACCAAACTCCTGCTAACACTTTTTAAGCAGTTACAGTTATTTTCATTTTGGGACAAAATGTTTTACAGAAATAGATAACAGATGATCATTGTAAGCAAACCTATCAATGTTAAATGGTTTATCTCAATTCTCTAACTGCCACTTTTGCTGGACAGCTTGGTCTGTTAAATGAAGTTAAAAAAAAGCACACTAATTGGATCATGAGGTTAAAACAAAGGAAAAGATGCCTAAAAAAAAAAAAACGCCCAAAAATAAAAAAAAAATAAAAACAAAACAAAACAAAAAACTAATGAAACCACCACATTTAAGAATCAACTTATGTATACAGTATATAATAATGTACATTTTTGCTTTTAGGTTTTAACGGGCAAACCAGGAAAAAAAAAAATTGCAACATGTAACAGGGTAAAAAAAAACAAACAAAAAAAAAAACATACAAGTAACACAATTACAGCAACTGTTTGCCTGTAGTATAGTTTGCCTAAGTAGTAAAATGGCAATAGTGGCTACTATTATTGTAACTGCCTCTGAACCAAAACAGTAGGAATTGGAAAATGTTAAACCATCTGATCCACATTAGTCTTTTTCCCCTTTTTAAATATGTATAAACAACTAGTAAAAAAAAATTTTACAGAAAATAATTTTACCTTTTTCCCATTCATAGACTTTAGCTCCAAAGTCAAGCCACAGAGATAGCATTCGAGGCATTGACTGGTAAATGAATTGATTTCCATATTGCAGAGACCTAATAAAAGTTGAATTTTACATTTAGATTTCTAATAAGTAATACAAAATATGTCAATATAAAAAACTCAAGTTGTGAGTTCCCTGGAGCACACAGTACCATGTAATATATGCCCTAGCTACAAAAGAATGTTATTATTGGGTAAATATCCTGACTACAAGAGGAATGGCACTATGATGTATATAAATTATAGCAAATTGTTTTAATGCTCTGCATATTATTGTCTGTTGTCATTTGAATATATCTTTTGTTAAAGAGGTATGTATGTACCCTCAATAGTTAAATAGCAGCATGGTGGTAATATATATATTTTTTTTACTATGAAGTATATACCCTGGGTACAAAAGGAATGTCACTATGGCCTATATGCCCTGGCTATACGAAGAATGGCACTATAAGGTTTATTCCCTGGCTACAAGATGAATGGCACTTTTGGGCATATACCCTGGCTATCAGAGGAATGATACTAGGGGGTATATACCCTGGCTACAAGAGGAATGTCACTATCAGGTATATGCCCTTGCTACAAAGAGAAATAGCACTGGGGTTATATAACCAGGCTACAATAGGAATGGCAATTTTGGGTATATGCTGTTGCCACAAGAGAAAAGGCAATATGCAGCTGTCGTCCAAAAGAAGCTCCTACTCCTTTTTGAATGACAAACTTTGCGCGTTGTGATTTTGCCGGTGCCCATGTCGCTTTAGTGGTGCTTCAAAGCATCTTCAAAGCCTCCATAGAACTCTATGACAAAGCTCGCTCGAAGTATCTGAAGCTTTTGAGAGGCTTTAATTCAGCTTTGCTTTGTTTTGGAGAAATTGCAGGTATGAGATATCCACACACAAACACAGGGCACCTGTCAAGCTTCAACAAAGCTTCAAAAGAGCATCACAAAAGCATCACTGACGCTTCACCTACACTTCATCGAAGCACCACCAAAGAATCAAAAACACATCATACAAGCATGTTGAAGCTGTAGACGCTTTAATGTGTGTTGACGCCAAAGCAAATGTAAATGAGCCCTAAATGTGCCAGCATCCAATGTCTAATGCAGGAGAGTCAATTCTGAAGAGGGATTGACTCATTTGTCAAAGATTGAAGATGGCCTTGATTGGGTTCTCCAACTTGACCGACAAACTTAGCTTTAACGGTTTTTCAATCTCAAGAGCAGATTTTCCAAAGAACACACTACTGATTAAAGTTAGACTGTCATGCAAACCTATAGACTTATATACAGTTTTCATGTCACAGCCCCTGATAAGGCAAAAAAGAACTACAAGACATGACAGAACAACATTTACCTCCCGAAATGATGAACAATATATCTTATCAGATCACCCTGCTTTTCCATCTTGTTGTCAGTCACCATAGGCATCAGTTTGTCATAGTACTTTGCAAGGTAAAAATGCCCATCTTCCCATTCCGGCAGCAAACTGGTAACATCCTATATCATTATTATGGATGAAAACATTATGATGTATTCAATCAAATACTCTAAAAAAACAACAATATGAAACAATCACACAAAATAGGATTTTTCTAGTTGATGTAAAATCATATGCTTGGAGTTCACTGAGAGACACAGGAAGCATAACCTTTGGGTTATACTGCTGCCTAACAGAAGGATTGGACACGCCCAAGACAACCCCTCCAACACTCAGCATGCCTCAGTTTTGCAGCAAAACAGTACTGAGAGCATATTCATAAAAACAGAGTGGTAAGACCTGTGTCTTTCAAAGGCCTCCAAGAAAGTGATTTTATGGGGAAAACAAAAACCCTTTAATCCATTGAGGGACAAAAAAAAATCTTTACACTTTGGCATGTACAAGAGCAGTTCAACTGAGGGGTGGCAACAAAGCAAACAATGGCGAACAGGCCCAAAGTAACAAAAGAAAACTGGGAAATGCCTGCAGATTTAAAGAGTCCCCTGAAATACCTTCCACCTGAAGCTGGCATCAGATGAGGCAGAGACTTAGGCCTGGTAGAACGTGAAGGACATGTGAATAGAAGACTATATAGCAGCCTTACAAATCTGGGAAACAAGATGATACCGAAGAGCGCAGCATGCGCCAACAGACCTAGTAGAGTGGGCCATAACAGGAAAGGGTGGAACCTGAGACCATAAGCTTGAACAATGGTCTGCCTGAGCCATTCAGAGATGGCAGGACTGAAAGCCCAGGCTCCCTTCCGAGGGGGGGCTCCAAAAAGACAAAGAGAGAATCAGTTTTTCTGAAAGAAGTAGTGGCTGAAAGGTAAACTGACACAGCCTGAACCTTGTCCAGATAATGGAGGGAAATTTTCTTTTAGTGAACTGCAGATGGACAAAGGGATGGCAGAACAATGTCCTGGTTAAGGTGAAAGGCAGAGAGTACATTTGGCAAGAAGGAAGTCCTGAGCCTCAACACCAACTTGTCCCTATGCAAGACCAATAACTGCTCCTTGCAAGACCAGGACAGTTCAAACAATGTCCTCACAGAGGTGATAGCTACAAGGAAAGCAACCAATCACTGTTTACGGGCAGCAGTAACAGATTAAAGATCATCAAAGTTCCATGTGTATCTTTTGCAACAGGAGCAGCAGTGGGGAGATTAATCCTTGAAGCTGTATGGCAGGAAAATGAACGCAGTGCAAGCACAATACTCCACCCAGAGAATGATGTTAGTGCTCAGTCCCACTGAACCTGGAAAGTGCTCCACAGCTAATATTTACCAGTCTGGAAAGCACCGCACCTGGAACCCATTGTGCACAGGTCCCTTCCAGACTAGCCCTGCAACATCCAGTCCAGCAGGATCTGGAAATGGTACAGTCCAAAAGCCAGGCCAAGGAAAACTAGACCTGATGGCTGCAAATTCAAAGGTAGACATTCAGCATCAGTGTAGAGATGAGTCTTTACAGAAGAAAAAAAAAAAAGATAAGATGAAAAATTTGCTAGAGAAATTACAGATTTGTCTTTACAACATCAGACTTCCATCCTCCTAGGAAGGACACTAGCAAAAAAAAAAAAAAAAAAAAAAGACTGCATGCTGGCAGTAAGAATGGTTATCCTGGGCTGACTTACAGTTTTTTGCCAGTGTCCAGTCCTATTGTAGGTGACAGAAAACCAAAAGGTTAAAAACTGTGTCCCCCAATGGATGAGAAAGAAAACGGTCTACTAGATGTTAACATATGCTAAACAGACTAATAGCAGTATATTTGTTTTGAACTCACTTTATATTTTTTCATCACAGCATTACTTTCAAAGTTAGCCGTCTCTTCCATGAATCGCCCCACAAGTAGCATAGCTCTGCCATGGATAAGCTGCTGTTCACTGGTGTCAGACTGAAACAACTCTGCTCCCTTCTGAAGAACAATGAGGGCCTGGTGCACATCACCCTGTCAAAAATGTGAAGCGTGAGAAAAAACATAGTTATGTCACATCCCAAACAAATATACATGAATGCACTGTTTTTGACCTACCATGCCTGCTGTAGTGCTCATAGTGCAAAGCATGCTTGTACAGAGAAAGACAACTGTGTTCACAAGCACTAAATGAAACACAATAATTTGTTCAATTTCTGAAGATAATCACAGCATAATCACAACTGAGGCACAAAACTTAAATTATGCCAGAGTGCAGGGTTGAAAAAAAAATAAAATAAGTTTAGTTTGTTTAAAAGTAAAAAAGCAGGAGTAGTATGGCGCTGCCCTTATGGAGATAAAACAGATTTTTTCTTTGTAGTGAACAATAACTCTATGTGTTACCTAGTATCCATAATTCCTAAAGTATTGCTTTTAAAGTTGGTTATTATAAACCTGTGTGTGCCAAAAAAATTTAGTATTTTTATATTCAAATCTGTGACTGGTGCTGGATTCTTGCTAATAAAAGTAAAATAGCAACATAAGGTGCTTCAATTAATCAACAAAAGTGCATTATGCAAAATCAATAAATTGACCAGTGCTAAATCATACAAATTCATACAAAATTGTGCAAGATGTATAAGATAAATCCGTGCAATGAATTAGGTATTTTGTTATGGGTGTGGCTGCTGCCTCTACAGATACAATACCACCTAGGTGGAATGTATTAGAAAAAAAAAAAAAGCAGGAGTAGTATGGCGCTGCCCTTATGGAGATAAAACGGATTTTTTCTTTGTAGTGAACAGTAACTCTATGTGTTACCTAATATCCATAATTCCTAAAGGATTCCTTTTAAAGATGATTGTTTATAAACCTGTGTGTGCCAAAAAACTGAGTGTTTTTATATTAATCTGTGACTGGTGCTGGATTCTTACTAATAAAAGTGAAATAGCAACATAAGGTGCTTCAATTAATCAACAGAAGTGCATTGTGCTAAATCAATAATAGATTGAACACCTCAAAACACTCCAAAAAGAACTTTTTTCTCACAAACGGAACTTTTCCTATCCAATTAATACTGGTTACAGCACATCAGTCACTATTTATGATGGATAATTTGCACAATTTTGTATGAATTTGTATGATTTAGCACTGGTCACTTTATTGATTTAGCACAATGCACTTCTGTTGATTAATTGAAGCACCTTATGTTGCTATTTTACTTTTATTAGCAAGAATCCAGCACCAGTCACAGATTTGAATATAAAAATACTAAATTTTTTTGGCACACACAGGTTTATAATAACCAACTTTAAAAGCAATACTTTAGGAATTATGGATACTAGGTAACACATAGAGTTATTGTTCACTACAAAGAAAAAATCTGTTTTATCTCCATAAGGGCAGCGCCATACTACTCCTGCTTTTTTACCATTTTCTAATACATTCCACCTAGGTGGTATTGTATCTGTAGAGGCAGCAGCCACACCCATAACAAAATACCTAACCCATTGCGCGGATTTATCTCATACATCTATCATTTGTTTAGAAGTACACTTATCCTTTGCCATTTCTTGTTAATGCTACTATAGGATACAAAAAAAACTCCTTTTTACACTAACCTCTAGGTTCCTAAGAGATGGTAGAGATCATCCCTCTACCACTGGCCAGAAATAGTTTTAAGCCAGCAGGAATCCACCTGACTAAAAACTGCATGCAGAGTAGTACATAGATGGCAGAAGAATGCCAGAACTTTGTAGCTTATTGTCGGCCATACATGGATCAAAATTCGCTCAGCTCAGCAGAGACTGGGCAAGTTTTGATCCATCTATGAGCAAGGCTGGTTATACAGAAGTCGATCTACCAATCGACTTCTGTACAACTGTCCTGATGTTTTTTTCTGATCGATCAGTGCCACTGGCAGCACTGATCAGTGTATTCTGACGGTGGGGAAGTCTCCCTGCTGTCAGAATGCAATAGCTGAGCAGGCATTCACATTGTGTGTGTAGATGGCAGAATCAAAGTAATTTTTTTCGTTCAACCAAAAACAAAAAAAAATTAGTATATAGGCTGCTTTAAGGTCTCTGCCGCCTGGATATGGTGGTAATTACAAAGCGCATCACTAACCCCCTTATCCCAATGCAAAATCGTTTTATCCTAGAGTTTAGGTTATGTCAAGAAAACAGGGAAGATTTATTAGCAAAGAAAATAACCACGTTCCAAAATAACCCTACTTTTGAATATGAATTCACACCTTTAAACTGACAAACACTTAAAAAAATGGTGATAATGCTGTTCATCAATAACAGAAAACATATGCCAAAAGTGTGCTTACCTTTGACCAGTGCCACTTAGCACGCTCAACATTGAGTTCAGACAGCCTGGTCTCTCCAGCATTAAGAAGGGCATTGTATGCAGCCTGATGATGACCTGCCTTACGTGCAACTCGGGCACTTTGGAGCCAACATTCCCCAACCATATCAGTGTAATGAGGCCTGAATAATACAAGACTGTTCATTAATGTATGTTTTTTTTTTTTAAAGGGTTAGAACCAAAAATTAACAATCCTCAACAAATAAGTCTGTGCCAATCAAACATTTTCTAATACAAGAGGCACGTGTTTTGTTTTTTTGTTTAACCACCTGCCTAACAAGGCAATTCTGACATTTACATCATACATGTAAATATGAGCATTTTTTTGCTAGAAGATGACTTAGAACCCCCAAATACTATATATTTTTTAAGCAGAGGCCCTAGAAAATAAAATGGTGTGTTGCAATTTTATTTTTGTCACAGTATTTGTGCAGTGGTTTTTTAAATGCAATTTTGTTGGAAAAATAGGATTTTTAAAACAGCTTACCTGTAAAAGCCTTTTATTGGAGTACATCATAGGACACAGAGCTTCAAGTAATTACTTAGTGGGTTATGGGCCTACCTTCAGGTGTTGACACTGGTATAACCAATACAGGAAGTTGACTCCCCTGTATAATCCTTTCTCCTTCCAGGAGTCCTCAGTTTTTGTAGCCAAGCAATATAAGCAATATACTCTCACCCCATAAAACAGAGGGGCGGGAGCTCTGTGTCCTATAATGTACTCCAAGAAAAGGATTTTACAGGTAAGCTGTTTTAAAAATCCTATTTTCTTTATCGTACATCATAGGACACAGAGCTTCAAGTAATTACTTAGTGGGACGTCCCATAGCAATGCTACCTGAGGGGAGGGAGAGACAACCCATAGGGCACCCACAGACCTTGAGGAATTATACTGCTGCCTGCAGCAGAGTGCGCCCGAAGGTGAAATCCTCATTCCATCTTACATCTACTTGATACAATTTTGTAAATGTATGTACTGAAGACCAAGTCGCAGCCTTGCAGATCTGAGACATGGAGGCCTAGTGACGCACTGCCCAAGAAGCACCAACCGCTCTGGTACAGTGCGCCTTAACTTGAAAAGGGGGAATCTTTCCCTTTAAATCATAAGTTTGAACTATAACTTGCCAAATCCACTTAGCAACAGTGGATTTCGACGCTGCCTGTCCTTTTTTAGTACCTTCTGGCAGAATAAATAAGACATCAGTCTTACGAATCTGAGCAGTTTTCTTTAAATAGATCTTCACTGCTCTCACCACATCAAGACAATGTAGTGACTTTTCTTCCTTGGAACATGGTTTTGGAAAAAACGATGGCAGGACCATATCTTCATTCAGATGAAAGCCTTAAACCACTTTTGGTTAAAAGCCTGGGCGAGGGCGTAACACCACTCTGTCCTCATGAATTATCAAATATGGCTCTTTACAGGAAAGTATAAATAAATAAGGAACCGCGCTACGTGCATAAATGTGAAGATGTGAAAAATAAATGAATCGTAAGTGACAAAGATTGAGTAAAATCCTGCTGCTAAACACTATAACCTCGATATAAGGCAAAGATCAAATATACAGCAATCAGTGTAGCGCTGGACATAAGAGTGTAACTGGTGATTAGAAATTGGTGCACAATCTCTGATAATGCTAGGGTGTAATGCCGAATAAACAATGTAAATACACCAAAAATAATCATCTAAAGCTTATATCTATACAATACATAGTGATATTCCTTTTAAATATGGGACCATGCCAGAAATAGGTATGTGTGAAAAGAATAATAAAAGTGAAAAATAAAATAAAAAGTTCAAAAAAATGTCCCAAATAACAATGTGTAAAATCCAAAAGAGATCCGGAGGAAGATATATTGCAGGATTCGGGAATATTCGATCCACCTCCCGTGCAGCCCACCACCAAATGGTAAAGATGAAGGCTTACCAGAAAGCCTGCGACCGCCCTTACTCAGGGGGGTCAGAACAAGCTTAGTTGTGGAAATGTCCAGGGATGATGGAGCCTCCGAGTCCTCTCTCACTACATCGGGCAGGCAGCCCACAGCAACGGGAACCCCGAAGAAGAAGTTCACAAGAATTCCCTCAATGTTTCTTCTCGGAAAAGGTCAGATATAAATGAGCCATAATGCAGAATCAGTGGGAGTCCCGAGTGTGTCACTAGCCACGTCGCCTACAACCAGATGCCATCAGGCGTCCCCAGCAGTCCGTCCTTACATCAGGTGCCCCCAGCAGAGTCCCTCCTTACATGCAGCCTGTGTCACATCAAATGCAGCCTATCCAGCATGGGTTGACTGCATGGACTGGAGTCCATGCAGTCAACCCATGCTGGATAGGCTGCATTTGATGTGACACAGGCTGCATGTAAGGAGGGACTCTGCTGGGGGCACCTGATGTAAGGACGGACTGCTGGGGACGCCTGATGGCATCTGGTTGTAGGCGACGTGGCTAGTGACACACTCGGGACTCCCACTGATTCTGCATTATGGCTCATTTATATCTGACCTTTTCCGAGAAGAAACATTGAGGGAATTCTTGTGAACTTCTTCTTCGGGGTTCCCGTTGCTGTGGGCTGCCTGCCCGATGTAGTGAGAGAGGACTCGGAGGCTCCATCATCCCTGGACATTTCCACAACTAAGCTTGTTCTGACCCCCCTGAGTAAGGGCGGTCGCAGGCTTTCTGGTAAGCCTTCATCTTTACCATTTGGTGGTGGGCTGCACGGGAGGTGGATCGAATATTCCCGAATCCTGCAATATATCTTCCTCCGGATCTCTTTTGGATTTTACACATTGTTATTTGGGACACTTTTTTGAACTTTTTATTTTATTTTTCACTTTTATTATTCTTTTCACACATACCTATTTCTGGCATGGTCCCATATTTAAAAGGAATATCACTATGTATTGTATAGATATAAGCTTTAGATGATTATTTTTGGTGTATTTACATTGTTTATTCGGCATTACACCCTAGCATTATCAGAGATTGTGCACCAATTTCTAATCACCAGTTACACTCTTATGTCCAGCACTACACTGATTGCTGTATCTTTACAGGAAAGAGCAGCCAATTCTGAAACCCTCCTTGCTGAGGATATAGCAACCAAAAATATCAGCTTCCTAGTCAGAAGGACTAAGGTAACATGCTGTAATGGTTCAAATGGCGGTTTTTGTAACACTGACAAAACTAAATTCAAGTCCCAAGGGCTTAAGGGTGATTTAACTGGCGGATTAATCCGCATCACTCCTTGCATGAAACCCCGGACTAAAGAATGCGTAGCAAGTGGTCTTTGGAATAAAATTGATAAGGCTGAGACTTGGCCCTTAATAGTACTCAGGGCCAACTTCATCTCTACGCCTACCTGTAGAAAGGCAAGAATTCTGCCTATAATATATCTTCGAGGGTACCAACCCTTGGATTCACACCAGGAAACATAAGCTTTCCAGACTCTATAATAAATAGCTCTAGAAGCTGGCTTCCTAGCATTAAAGTAGAAATAACTGCGTTCGTAAAGTAGGATGGAATATCGGCCCCTGTGATAGCAGGTCTGGCCTTAGTGGGAGGAGCCATGGACCCTCCACTGCCATTTTTACAATCTCTGCGTACTATGACTTTCTGGGCCATGCTGGTGCTACCAGTATTACCGACTTTCTTTCCAGCCTGATCCTGCAAAGAAGTCGAGGTAGCAACTGAATCGGGGAAAATGCATAGATCAGTGAGAACTGATCCCACGGGTCACCAACAGATCTGTTACGCATGCGAATGGATCCCTTGTCCTGGACACACAGTTGAACTGATCCCATGGGGTCACCAACGCATCTGTTCTGTATGCGAGTGGGTCTCTTGTCCTGGACACAAAATTGACTAGCTTCGTGTTGAACCTGGACGCTAGAAGATCTACGTCCGGAGTCCCCCATCTTTGGCAAACAGCCTGAAAAATCTCGGGATGAAGAGACCATTCCCCCGGGAATAACTGCTGGCGGCTTAAGTAGTCCGCCTGCCAATTTTCTATTCCCGGAATGAAAACAGCCGATATGCATGGGACATTCTTTTCTGCCCAAGTGCCCCCTTGGTGATCGATATATGCCACGGCCGTGGCATTGTCCGATTGGATCTTGACAGGACAATTCTTTAACCTGGAGGTCCAGGTTCTCAGAGCCAAGTAACACTGCCCGAATCTCCAGGATGTTTATGGGCAAGGCTCTTTCGGTTCTTGACCACTGTCCCCGGACAGTCGTCTTCTCTATTACTGCTACCCAGCCTGAAAGGCTGGCATCTGTCGTTACTACTTACCAGATAATTGGTCTGAACGACTTTCCCTTCAGCAGGTTCCGCGTTAGTAACCAACTGAGGCTTTAAGACACTCTTGGCGACAGCCGCATTGGTAAATCAAAAAGCTTGAATCGTCTTGTTCCAAGTAGACAGGATACTGTTTTGAAACAGTCTCGAATGGAATTGGGCATAGGGAACTGCTTCGAATGAAGCTACCATCTTTCCTAACAACCTCATGCAAAGACGTATTGAGGGATTTCTCTTTGATCTGACCATCCACACCAGCTCTTGTATGGAGCTGATCTTTGCAGGAGGCAA
Source organism: Aquarana catesbeiana (assembly GCF_042186555.1). Taxonomy (NCBI): domain Eukaryota; kingdom Metazoa; phylum Chordata; class Amphibia; order Anura; family Ranidae; genus Aquarana; species Aquarana catesbeiana. The sequence continues at coordinate 180,224,290 of NC_133327.1, read as the reverse complement.
GAACACCCTTTCCTGGGCTGTGTATATGATCAGGCCCAGATACTCCAGCCTTTTTAGTGGCTTTAAGGAGGATTTCTTCAGGTTGAGAATCCAACCCAGACTCTCCAGGTAACTGCTTGTAATGGCTACATCTTGCTTTAAGCGAGCCACTGACTGGTCTATTAACAATAGATCGTCTAAGTAAGCCAAGACAGTTATGCCCTGTGCCCTTAACCTGGCTAGAGGTGGGTCTAGTACTTTTGAGTATACCTGGGGTGCTATAGCAAGCCCGAAGGGACAGACTACAAACTGAAAATGCTTTTGTTCTACTTCGAACCGCAGAAACCTCTGGTGAGGAGGAAATATAGGGACATGCAGATCTGCATCTCTGATGTCGATGAATGCCAAAAGTTCTCCTCCTTGTAGGATGGAAACAACTGACTTGATTGACTCCATGCAAAAGGAGCGGATCTTCAGGAACTGATTTAGATTCCGTAGATCTAGAACTGGTCTGATACCCCCATTTGGCTTTGGTACCGTAAACAGGTTTGAGTAAAACCCCAAACCCTGCTCTAGTTTGGGAATCTGTATGATCACCCCTTGAGCCAATAATCGGTCTAATGCTTGCAACAGGGATTGCCTTTTCCCTGGATCTTTGGGAACGTTTGATCTTCGAAAACGAGACGGAGGAAACTCTCGAAACTCTAGCTTGTATCCTAGAGAGACTGTGGAGAGAGTCCATTTGTCCTGAATTTCCCTTTGCCAGACTTCTGAGTACCTCAGAAGTCTTCCCCTCACCTTGGTGAGGGGAGATGCCTCTTCATGACGAGGCCTTGGTATTCTGCTTTGCAGACTTTCGGCCCCAGGTCTTCTTTGTGCCTGAGTTTGACCCAGAGGTCTTCCTCTAGAGTCTGACGGTGGAGCCCTGCCTAGAGGTGGATGTACTTGGCGTGGGAAAAAAAGTGCGCTTAAATGAAGGACGTTTATAATTTCTTTTAACTGGCAAAACAGCACTCTTTCCGCTAGAAATTGTCTGGATATATTTTTTCAAACTCTCGCCAAATAGTCGTTCTCCATTAAAGGGAAAACTAGTTAAAAGATTCTTGCAAGGCGCTTCAGCTGACCAACCCTTTAACCAAAGGGTCCTTCGCATGTGAACTAGTACAAGCGCAAGGCGAGAAGCCTGATGAATAGAATCCTTCATAGCATCTATGGCAAAGCATAATGCTCTAGGTAGCTCTGCCAACTCACGGGCCTGTTGTGCAGGGAGCTCGTTAATAGCATCTGTGAACTGGTCCTTTAAGGACTGACAGATGCCTATAGCTGCAATTGCAGGCTGAGTCACGCTCCCTGCTAAGGAAAAAGAGGATTTTAACAGTCTTTCCAACTTCTTATCTGTTAGATCTTTAAGCATATGCGCATTGTCCACTGGACAAGTTAAACTTTTATTCACATTGGAAATCGCAGCGTCAACTGCTGGAACTTTCTATCTTTTTGTGAACTTTTCCTCCATAGGATAGAGAATAGAGAATCTCTTTGGAGGGGAAAAATGCTTATCCGGATGATCCGATTCGGTAAAAATAAGGTTCTCTAGTAATGCATGGACAGGAAACGCATGCAAAGGCTGTAAAGGTTTCAGGGAACCCAGGGAGGAGACCGGACCTTCAGCTAACTCTGTTAGGGGTAGCATGAAAGCAGAGCGAACCATTTCAGTAAGGCTCTGTACTTCAGTTTGTGAAGCTGAAACGTCAAGTATTGTTTCCTCAGCAGAGGAATAACCGGCTTGTCTTTCCTCTATATTGTCTGAGGGTAATACCTCATCTTGTTCCCACAATTCCCTAGGACCCTCCACTGTCTGTAAAGAGTTTAAGGTAGGGGAGGGGGACCAAGGACGCTTCCTATCCACCTGGATGGTGGATGCGATTAAAGCCACTAATCTCCCTTATAGACCCTGCAGGGCTGAGGAAAATGCATCTTCAGTCACGTATACAGGGGCTGAAGTGTGTGAAGCAGTTGCACCACCGCTAGCTTCCAATGACTCACCCTGGCTAGCCATGTCTGGTATCTCCGGAGAGGATGACAGTATGCTGGCATGACTGGGCTTCTCAGCGCCTGGGGGTGGCACCTTAGGTACCTTTACAGTAGTTCTGGAAGTCATAATGCAAAGTACAAAAAAGAGAAGTAACAAAATCTATCTTTTTTGTTTTTAACAATTTTCAAGAAAACAATGTCACCATAGGATCAGTCTTAATATGCTGATAACAATATGTTTTCTGTACTGGAAATGCCTGGTTTACACCCCTTACGTGCACAGCGCTGCTGTGTCTCCTTAGTGTGATCTGTAACAGACTCTTATCAGTTTCTTTGCATACTGAGAGTATTGTGTTACAGGTATCAGGTGAAAACCTGATTGATGTCCTCAGCGTCTTCCGCCCCCAGCACCGTGTGTTTGCAGACCTTAAGCTGTGTGGACGTCTTTCGTCCTACACACGGCACCGCCTAATTAGTAAAAACACACCCCTTAGCGAAGCCGCCCCCTCCTGCTCAGTATAACGTAGTCTGTGTGCGCGAAACATGAGGGGAGGAGGCGGCGTAGCCTATGAGCCTGCACAGGGATCTCTGTAATGCCATTGTATCTACTAAAAACACTCAGCAAAGCCAAGTATCTGGGGCAAGCTTTAGATATAAAAACATTGGAATTTTGCCACAGTGTCTCCCGGAGGAGAGAGGGGGAGGGGAATATACCAGCAGATATATAGGTTTTACTAACATTGATTTTCAAACAAGCAGACTCATAGGTACTAGTGGCTTGTGGAAAAAAATCCCATGCTTGTACTACAATTTGCTGCCAGAGTACTTTAACCTGAAATAAGCTGTTTCTGTAATTGCTGTATCCCCTTGATTCCTCTAGAAGAGGTCCTGTTCATTGAGAACTCCCCTCTGGCTGCTGGGACCACACATGGCTTGATAGCCAGACACAGAGCCGCTTAAGCATCACATTAAGGTATGTGTAATCTACTCCTAATAGTGGAGACATTTTTAAAAGGCATACTTTATAAAATGGAAGGAAAACATAGGCACCTTTTTACAGTACCTAGCCTCTTCCCTTACCTTTTCCTCACTGCAGGATACTGCTGACTTAACAGACAGATCCAACTTTCGCCCATCACGGTGGGCAGCGTAGGTAAACCTTCAAAGACTGGGGCCCTTTAAATAGGGGTTCTGCTCCTTTGGACCTGTATAGCACCCCTCAGGAACAGCATTAGGTAATGTAGCAAAACCAAAAGAGTCCTGGTTCCTAGGGTCCAGCTCTCAGAGAGAAGCGTACAGGCAAAACCTCGTTCTTGAATCGAGGTCCAGGTACCATCCTATGGCCTCAGTGGCGAGCATGGATCCGGTTGTGGAGGTTTTTTAAATCCAGCATGGATCCCTCCCTGGAGCTCCTCAGAGCACATCTTCACTTGTCACCAACACCTTAGACACTGGCGAAAAAACTGAGGACTCCTGGCAGGAGGAGGGGTTATATAGGGGAGTCAACTTCCTGTATTGGTTATACCAGTGTCAACACATGAAGGTAGGCCCATAACCCACTAAGTAATTACTTGAGGCTCTGTGTCTTATGATGTACGATAAAGAAAATACCTTTTCATTATTTCATTAATTTTAATGCACGACATAATACCCAATTGTTTGGTAAAATATAAAAGATGATGTTACACAGAGTAAATAGATACCCAACATGTCAAGCTTTAAAATTGCATATGCCCATGGAATGGCGACAAACTACAGAACTTTAAAATCTTCATAGGTGACACTTTAGAAGTCTTTACACATTACCAGTTTAGAGTTACACAGGAGGTCTGGCGCTAGGATTATTGCTCTTGCTATAAACGTTCTCAGTGATACCTCACGTGTGGTGTGTCGGTGTCAACACTGTTTTCATATGCGTGCACGTAGCACGACCCAAGTATGAACTCGTCTTTGCACGCAGGCACAGGGAAGCAGGAGTGCTTTGATATTTTTTTTATTCTTATACAGTCAAGAAAGCTGATTGGAGGAAAGGCACACACCCCCTCTCCTCATAGATAGAGACTTTCAGAACTGATCATTGAATCGTTCAGGGTTCTGCTAATCTATTTATAGCATCCTCCCCAACACAAAACTCCAGCTGCTTTTATCATATGTGAGGGAGAACTTGTCAGGAGTTATTAGGCTAATAACAGAAAATGGAGAAGAAGACAGCTACAGGATACAGTGCTTCGATGGGAGATAAGAAAACACTGCAGATATATGTGTGTGCCCAGCTGAAATTTCATAAATCGGGTTTACATCCACTTTAATGAACATATAAATATACAGTGTCAAAAAATATCAATAATATCTAGAGCATAACCTTAACATTGTGACAGTAACAAGCGTTGAAAACTCCAAATTGAATTACAGTAGATACTGATAAATAAAATCCAATGTCCAAAAAAACACCAGTGCATTCCTTTTTTTTAAAAAAGCATATATAAGAAAATGTGGAAAATGGATCTGATGCCACCATTCCAGTGAACATGAGGATATTATTCAAACCGTTTCCGGATAGCTAACCACCACCATCGAGTGAAGTGCAAACTCACTGGAACAAATGGCTGCCGTCACAGGATCATGTGCGCCTTTCAGCATAAATAAAAATCCCCCTGGAAGTGTTGCAGTGATTTACCAAAACAGCTTTTCAAATCTGTAACCTGCTTCATGAACCGTAGAAGAGCTTACCTATTACTGACAGTTAGCAATGCTCTGCGTACTGCCAGAATGGGCTCCCTAGCCCTGTAGGAATTCTGTGTCATCTCCAGCCTTGCCTGCCAGTTGAGAAAATCTGCAGGTGAGTCACCAAGGGATTTATCCAGTACCATCTTTACACTGTGCTCCAGCTCACAAAGCATGTGTAACCTTGGGGAGAAAAAGAAAAGTACTCTTTTTACCACATTATAAAATAAAACACAAGATTTGCAAAGCTACCCTGAGTCAGAGTATGCATTTGCATATTTTCCTAATTTACCAAGTTAATAAATAACTTTCACAGTATAGATTGTTATACCAAGTTAGGCATGCTGGGATTGCTAACTGTCACATTTGCTTGTGCTCTCAACCAAACTATCAAACCATCAAATGGCCGGTGTCATAACAAATCACATGTGCAGCACCATGACAGTTAGAGATCAAAGGCTAAGATGGCAGCTTCCTTGGCTGAAAAGGATAGGAGGGTTTAGTTCTGCTTTAACTGGTTCCCGACCAGCCGCCGCAGTTATACTGAGGCAGGTTAGCTCCCTTGGGCGTGCCATCGTAGCTGTACGTCGGCCGCTTTAAGGGGTATAGGGGGCGCGCACACTCACCGAATAACTGAGGAGCCGATGTGCGTGTCTGACAGCCGCGATGTCCGCCAGGGACCCGCAATCGCTCTTGACATAACCAGAATGGGGATGTGTGTGTGTAAACATACACACACACACACACACACACACACATCCCCGTTCTGGAGGGAAGAGGAGACAGATCATGTGTTTCTAGTATATAGGAACAACGATCGGTCTCCTTCCCCAGGCAGTCCCATCCCCCCTACAGTTAGAACATATGTAACCCCTTGATCGCCCCCTAGCGTTAATCCCTTCCCTGCCAATGACATTTATACAGTAATCAGTGGCTATTTTTAGCTCTGATCGCTGTATAAATTTCAATGGTCCCAAAAAAGTTTTAAACATGTCTGATCTGTCCGCTGCAATGTCGCAGCTCACGATGAAAAAAATCGCAGATCTCCGCCATTACTAGTAAAAAAAATGAAATAATATTAATGCCATAAATCTATCCCCTATTTTGTAAACGCGATAACTTTTGCGCAAACCAATCAATACACGCTTATTGTGATTTTTTTTACCAAAAATATGTAGAATACATTTTGGCCTAAACTGAGGAAGAAATTTTATTTTTTTTAATTTTGGCATATTATCGAAAAAAGTAAAAAAACTGAAAATTTCTATCAAATACTTACCGTAATTTTTCTTTTCCTGATAAACTTCATGGCAGCCTATGTGTGGTTTAATCCTGCCCCCTCATACACCATAGAACCCCATAAACCTTTGCTCCGGGCCAGAGGCATGTTCCATAATTTAGCCTACTCCAGCCACTGTAAGGGAACTCCTGCTGCCATAGAGTCCATCAGGAAAGGAAAATTACGGTAAGTATTTGATAGAAATTTTCCGTTTTCCTGTCAGACTCCATGGCAGCCTACGTGTGGGAAATAACTAGCCATACACACCTGGGTGGGCAGAGTGCTGGGCAAAAGAAAAAAGGGTTTAATTGGCACCATCAATAGATAAGATACGTAAACCAAATTTAACAGAAGATAATGAGGCTGGCTCTACGCAGTAGTGCGCCATGAACGTGTTAATTGAAGACCACGAGGCCACCTTGCAAATAACTTCTGGAGCCATGTGACGTGAAGCTGCCCATGATGTAGACACGCTTCTAGTTGAGCAAGTGGTCACTGCTTCTTGAGGCGCCAAGCCCTTGGCTTTGTAGGCCCACTAAATGGCCTGAACAATCCATGCTGCGATAGATCTGGAAGAGGCACGCATTCCCTTATTCTTCCCATGAAAAAGAATGAACAGGTGGTTGGACTGATGGAACGGAGCTGTAGTTTCTAGATATCGACTTAGAGCTTTCCCGAAATCTATGAGATGAACACTGGAATCTCCGGTAGATCTGAACGTTGGAAGAGCAATCTCCTGATTGTCCTGAAACACAGATGACACTTTGGTGAGTAAGAGGGTGTCTAGTCCAGGAAACGCCCGTAAAGGCATAAATTGCAGAGACTTGGATCTGCAGCGAGCTGACTGACAAGGAGAGATCCAAGCCCGATTGTAGGAAGCCCAGGATATCACGTATCTTTGGGTTATTGCAAGACCCTGCAGTGGAAGAGGTGTAGTCATCGATTTTTTTTCCCAAATCCTCTGGTAGACCCTGTTGGTGCCTGCTCTTCTAGCATTCAATAACGTGGAGATGACCCTACATGGACAGCCTAGGGCCTCCAGCCTTCCCCTCTCAAGAACCAGACCATCAGATGTAGATTGGCCGGGCATGGATGTAGAGTTGCCCCTTGAGATAGGAGATCTGGTCTGGAGGACAGAGGAACTGGGTCCAGGAAGCAGAGTTGCATCAGCAGGGGAAACCATGGCCTGTTTGGCTAGTACGGGACTATTGCCACTATCTCTGCTTCTTCCATCCTGAGCCTCGACAGAAACCGGAGAATGACAGGAACCGGGGGAAAAGCATAGGCCCTGTGGAACCGCCAATGGTCTGTCAGAGCATCTACCCCAAAAGCCTGGGGACAACTAAACCTTGTGTAGTATCTCTCTAGTCTGAAGTTGCACAGGGAGGCGAACAGGTCTAGTTCCGGAAAAACTCCCAGGGACAGGACCCACTTGAAGACTTTGGGGTGGAGAGTCCACTCGTTGTCTAGAGACACTCTCGATAGAAAATCTGGCTGAACGTTCTGGACTCCAGGGAGATAGACAGCTATAAAGGTTGGCCAGGTTCTTCTGGGCCCAGGTCATGATAGCCTCTACTTCTTTCAACAGGGACAGATTGCGAGTACCCCCCTGTCTCTAGATGTATGAGACTGCCGTTGTGTTGTCTTGTCTTAGGAGGACTGAGGCTCCTGCCGCTAAGTGGTGAAAGGCCTGTAGAGCACAGAACGCTGCCCGGAGTTGCAGAACATTGGAGACTATCCTGTGAGAGGGAAAACTCCATATGTCTTGGGCTACCTCTGTCAGGCAGAGAGCGCCCCAGCCCCTGTTGCTGGCATCTGTTGTGATGAAGATCCAAGACACAGGTGCAATGGAGTGACAATTGAGGAGGTTCCTCTATTGTAACTACCAAGGAAGGCTCTCCCGCATGGATAAGGTTATTTGAATAGAGTGATCTCAAAGCCCTGGGTTCCACTGCCAGAGGAAGCCCTTCTGGAAGGGCCACATTTTCCACTAAGCCCACTTTACTATGGGTGTTGTTGCTACCATGGTGCCGATGATCTTTAAGCATTGAGAGGCCCAGAGATGAGAGGAGAACTTTGCAAGCCTAACTCTGTCCCGGATCACTAGGATTTTTTCCAGGGGTAAGGAGATGGTGCTCTTGATAGTGTCAAATTGTGCCCCGAGGAATACCAGGGACTGCGTAGGATCTAGATGGCTCTTTTCCAGGTTCAGAAGCCAACCGAACTCGAGTAGAGTGGACATGACCTGGGATCTGTGGATTAGCAACTGCTCCCTGTCCCGAGATAACCGCAGGTCGTCCAGATAACGATACAGACAGATACCTCTGATTCTGATCACAGCCACGACAGCCAACAAGAGTTTTGAAAACACACGAGCCAATGTCGTAAGCCCGAAGGGGAGACAGGTGAACTGCAAATGGATTTGATCGACAGCAAAGCGAAGGTATTTCTGGAACTCTGACGCTATCGGAACATGGAAATAAGCAACCTTCAGGTCTATAGACACGAGCCAGTCGTCTGGCTGGATTGCTTGACGGATTGTGAGCAGTGTCTCCATCTTGAACTTGTTCTTGATAAAAGAACTCAAGTGGGTTAGGTCTATAACTGGCCTCCAGGAGCCGTTTTTCTTCAACACCATGAAGAGGGGCGAGTAGACCCATGAAACCTTTCGTCAGCTGGAACTGGTATTTCAGCACCCTGAGTCACCAGAGAATCTGTGTAGGACAGGAGAATTAGCTTTTTCTCTTCCGAGAGAGGCAATGATGTGGGTATGAATCGGAGAGGGGGTGGGCTGCTGAATGTCCAGGCATGACCTGACGAGACTGTTTTGATGACCCAAAAATCTTTGATTGAGGCTGCCCCGATGCGTTGAAAACGAAAGTAAGCGAGCTCCGACTCGCTCTGTCTAGGCAGGTGCAATATCAAGAAGACTTAGGGCTTTCTCATCCACCAGAAGATGCCCCTTTTGAAAACTTCTGGCCTGAAGGCTGGTTTTTCTTCCAGGTCTTCCTGAACTCACGGCCAGGTCTATAGCGGCGAGCATCCCTTGCTCGATCTGAACCTTGCCTGGGCTGTGTTCTCTTCTGGTTTGGGAGACGGCGATCCTGGGGAGGGAATCCCGACTTAACCCTGTGGCACGGGTAATGGCACTTGTCCAATTTGTTCCCAAAGAGGGACAAACCCTCAAAGGGAATCCTGCACCATGCCTGCTTGGAGGCAGGGTCAGCTACCCATGGACGCAGCCACAAGGCACGCTTAGCCGTGACAGATGACAGCATGATCCGAGCCACCGGGCAAATTATGTCCAGGGAAGCCTCCCCCAGAAAAGCCGCCGCCAACCTTAGTTCATGAATAGGTGAGCTCCTAGCCATATCTTCCAATATGCGCCTCAAAGAAGCATCTATGTTGTCAGTCCAGACTTCCATCGCTTTAGAAAGAGCTGCAAGAGTTAGAACTGGTTTGCAGGTCATAGCCCCAAATGTAGATCCGCTTGAGGTCGGTATCAACTTTCCTCTCCAGACCATCCCTAAAAGATACAGTATCCTCCAGTGGGAGTGTGACATGCCTTACTAATCTCATTAGGACTGCGTCAATGAGAGGAGCCGACTCCAGACGTTTCACATCCTCGCTTTTAAATGGGTACACCTTTGTTAACAGGAAATTCTTCCTTTCAACACCACTCCATTCATCGGTAAATATTTTGCAGAGTTCGCCCAAAAAGGGAAAATTAGGGCGTTCTTTTGAGTTGTTTAAAATATTGCTTTGACAGCTATTTAAATCTGCCGCAGTAGATGACGTCACTGTATCTTCAGCTGGAAACACAATATATGTTATGTCACTGCACCCCGTAGCGCGCCTGCAAGGGAAAACATTGCCACCCGGCGGTGGCCGTGCGCAACCGCCGCCATCTTGATGGAACCGCGCCTGCCCGAACCAAGCCTCGGCTTCATTTGCGGCTTGCAGATGCGCAGACAGGTCCCGGCGACTTCCTGAAATGGCTCTCCAGCCGCGATGGCCAATGGGATGTTTGGCCATATTGCTGCTTGCCTGCCAATGGCCAGGCTAGTGAGCTCTTCATGGCATTGCATTATATCGCCCATGTCCACCTGCTAATAGCTAGGATTGCTGGACTTTAGAGAGGATCACCGCTAACCACCAACGTATTGCTGTGTACACCACCAGGCCTGTAATACGGAAAACTTCATGAAAAGGTAAGACTTCATCTTGGTCCTTGGAGGAGGGCAAAAAAGAACACAGCCACTGGCCCAGAGCAAAGATTTATAGGAGAAGGGTCCTATGAGATATGAGAGGGCGGGATTAACTCACACGTAGGCTGCCATGGAGTCTGTCAGGAAATAGTGTTTTTTTCAATATTGTCAGTCTTTTTTTGTTTATAGCGCAAAAAATAAAAACCACAGAGGTGATCAAATACTACCAAAAGAAAGCTCTATTTGTGGGGGAAAAAAAAAGGACATTGTTTGGGTACAGCGGCGCACCACCGCGCAATTGTCAGTTAAAGCGACGCAGTGCCGTATCGCACAAAATGGCCCTGTCAGGAAGGGGGGAAATTTTTCTGGGGCTGAAGTGGTTAAGCTAAAACGTTGTTTTTTTTTTTTAGTTTTTGGATAGAGCAGGGAGGTGTTAAAACAACTGACAGTGCTTTTTTCGATCACTTTCAGTGCCAGCATCAATGGTCACAAGGAAAAAGGGAAAGGGCAATTTTTTCTTTCAATTTCGAAGTCAAGGAATTGTTGCAATTTCACAATACTGTTTATGCATACCTCACAATGTACTCATATCCACGTTGGTAGGAGCCTCTCTCAAAGCTGGCAGCTGATAAAGGCACAATCTGCTCTGCTCGTACCACTTTCAGTGTGTCATAGAACCTGTCTCTGTCTTTCTTCTTAGAGGACAGAAGTAGCTGACCAAGTCTGATACTCCAAGTCGTAGATTTCTTATCTGTTTAAGAGAATCTGCTGCATTATATGTTAACACAAAATGCAATCTAAAGACTCGTATACACGATCGGACTTCAAACAAACTTCCGTGGATTTCTGTCCAAAGGGCGTTGGCCGTGAACTTGGTATGCATACACACAGTAGGGCTTTTTCAGCCAACTTTCACCAAATCACGTGGTTTTTCAGCTCATTACCGCCACCCTTTGAACAACTTCTGTATTGTTGTCTGATCTTTTGCATTGGTTCTGAGCATGCGTGTTTGTACTTTGGACTAAAGTCCGATGGATTTGTGTACACACGATCGGACTAGCCGACGTAGGACTTTTGTTGCAGGAAAGTTTGTCTGTTCGCATAGCCAACATTTGTCCGATGAAAACCTAAAAAGTTTGACCAATGGATCGTACACACGGTCGGATGTTGCCTTAAAACAGGTAATTTGCATGTTTGTTGTCAAAAAGTCAGATCGCGTGTATGGGCCTTTACATTAACAAAACATATCGCCACAATATCACACTCAAATTTCGGGGCTTACCATAGGTTATTCACCAAGTTAAATACTTAAAAACACAGAAGGGCCTATTTATAAAGCAGTAAATGTGACAATTACCAAATATTCACTGGATGGGAATCACATTGTACATGTGTTTTAAATTACAGGACATGGTTGACCACCTGTGAATGTCTGGTGAATGTAACATTTTCTGTTTTATAAATATGCCCCTTAAGCCAGTTTTGGAAAATATCTGAATTCAGGAAATGCATATCGCATATTTTTTTTTACGCGTACATTCTGGCTAAGAGTAGATCATGGAGTCGGTTACACAATCAACACGTTTATTATACCTGCAGACAAATATTCCTCCACTAGATCCCACTGTGAGAGCTTCCAAGCTGCCTCCACTCTGTAGGTATTCAATTCTGCAGTCCATTCAGGCCTAGAAAACAGTACAATTTTTTTTTCAAATAACAATTTTATTGATTTTCCCAAATTTTCAACAAAGGCAAAATCTTAGTACGTTAACTTACATGAGCAAAAGACAATTTAATCTCAACGTGCATAACCCTATCCCATAACCTTAACCCAAAGAGCCCTTTCACACTGATCGACTGTTCAGTTAAAAAAAAGCATCCCTTTAAATCCTATGGAACCAATCCTATGGAACCATTCACATTGGTCCATTGTGTTTCAGTTGCATTTTTAAAGGCCCTGCTTGCTGCATTTTTGGTGTGGTAAATTAAAAGCAACAACGACGCACCTCTCCACTGAAGTGGAAATGAAATGGAAACCAACACAACGTGCCTGTGGGAAGTGCTTTCTCCTGTCACATGTCTAGGGGAAAAATGCAACGCAAATGTGACAAAAAAGCATGAAAAAACCTGAGTTAGACTTACCGGTCCATAGGAAGGCACTGGAAGACAAAACATAATCATTACAGCATGATAATATAATGCCAAAAAGAAAAAACCATAATCGGAGGGAATCACGGCTGTCCTGGAAGACTTCCTAGAAAATGAGCTACCAGTAAGTCTAACTCAGGTTTTCTCCAGTCGTCTTCCAGGACAGCCTCTGAGACGATTCTCAAGAACTTACCATCTAGGGTGGGACCACCACCTGGAGGACCTTACGTCCAAAAGCCTGATCCTTGCTTGTAAGAAGATCTAGGCGATAATGATGTGCAAAGGTAGAGTAACTGGACCAAGTCGCAGCTTTACATATCTGGTCTGGCGAAGCACCAGTTCTCTCTGCCCATGATGCCGACAAGGCTCTGGTTGAGTGTGCGCTGATAAATGGAGGCGGGGTTCCCTGCCGGTTATAACATTCTTTAACAACTAATTTAATACACCTAGCTATAGTGGATCTTGAAACTTTTTGACCTTTACGTGCTCCTGCAAAAACTACAAATAAAGATGGACTTTCTAAACTCTTTAATAAAATGTATATAACATAAAAGACTCCTGACGTCTATTCAACTGAACTGTTCCTCTTACTCATTTATAGGACTGGAATAAAAGGTGAGTAATACAATATCCTGGGATCTATGGAAGGCCAAGGATACCTTTGGAAGAAACGCAGGAACTGTCTTAACTATTACCCTATCCTCAAAAATAGAAAAAAATGGCTCCCTAGTGGAGAGAGCCTGCATTTCACTGACCCTTCTAGCGGTAGTGACTGCTATCAAAAAAAAAAAAAAAACAATCCTCCATAGGCTCAAAGGGGCTTGACATTAATCCTTTGAATAACAGAGAAAGATCCCAGGTTGGGCAGACCTTAACTGCCACTGGTCTAGATCTGGATAAGGCCTTAAAGAAGTTTGATACAAACTGATCCTGTTGTAGAGGGGTCTGAAGAGACACGCTGAGGCCTGAACTTTAAGGCCTCATACACACGGACGTTTTTACAGTGGCGTTTTTTAGCTTTTTTTTGTAGCTTAAAAATGCCACTCCATATTATTCAATGGCCTTATACACACCATGGCGTTTTTGAGCTGTAACAGGCATTGGCGTGTTTAAGCTCCAAAAAAAACCCAGGACCAGTGCATTCTGAGGATCCAGCGCTAGATCTGTTTAACGAGGCTTAACACTGTATACACAACGTTAAGCCTCGTCTGGCGTTTCTCTGCCCCTATTCAAAATCAATGGTTACCTATGGGAGCCCATTGATTTGAATAGAAGTCCCACCAGAAGTCGAGTCAAGATGATCCGACTTGCGGTGCGACTTGTGTGCTGAGAATCTTGAAGGGGAACCCTGCCAAAAAGTAAAAAAATAAGAAAATTTGTGTGAGGTTCCCCATCAAGACGATACCAGACCCTTTAGTCTGGTATGGATCTTAAGGGAAACCCCCCCACCCAAAAAAATGGCGTCGGGGCCCCCCCAAGATCCATACCATGACCCTTATCCAGGCACGCAGCCCGGCAGGTCAGGAAGTGGGGGGGACGAGTGAGCGCCACTCCGCCCCCCCCCGGACCAGGCCACATGCCCTCAATATGGGGGGGTGGGTGCTTCGGGGGCTCTACGCCCCCACCCCAAAGCACCTTGTCCCCATGTTGAGGAGGACAAGGGCCTCTTCTCGACAACCCTTGCCGTTGGTTGTCGGGGTTTGCAGGCGGGGTCTTATTGGAATCTGGAAGCCCCCTTTAACAAGGGGGCCCCCAGATACCGGCCCCCCACCCTAGGTGAATGAGTGTGGGGTACATCGTACCCCTACCCATTCACCTAAAAAAAAAGCGTCAAAAATAAACACACTACACAGATTTGCTCTTTTGCTGAGTCTTCTCCCACTGCTCTTCTTCCAATGTTGACTCGATGCAATCTTCCGGTGTAATGCTGGGTCCGCCATGTGCCATAACTTATATTGGCATGGGGCGGGGCCACCCGATGCCGTAATTTGGAGGCCACACCCCTTGTGACGTCATGCCTGGGGCATCATGGGGTGATGACGTCACAGGGGGTGTGGCCTCCAAATAACGTCATCGCGTGGCCCCACCTCATGCCAATATAAGTCATTGCACACAGCGGATCCAGCATTACACCCGGAGATCGCGTCGAGTTAACATCGGAAGAAGAGCAGTGGGAGAAGACCCAGCAAAAGAGCGAGAAGACTCAGCAAAAGAGTAAGAAGACAGCTGAGAGGGGAGAAGAACCGGCAGAGGCAGAAGATGTCACCAGAAAAGGCAGAAGAGCTGGAGCTGCCTTAATAAAATCCTTTAAAAATCTGTGTAGTGTGTTTATTTTTGACACTTTTTTTTTTTTTAGTTGAATGGGTAGGGGTACAATGTACCCCATACTCATTCACCTAGGGTGGGGGGCCGGTATCTGGGGGCCCCCTTGTTACAACAAGCCCCCGCCCGCAGACCCTGACAACCAACGGCAAGGGTTGTCGAGAAGAGGCCCTTGTCCTCATCAACATGGCCATTTTTTTTGGCAGGGGGGGTTTCCCCAAAAGATCCATACCAGACCAAAAGGCCTGGTATCGTCTTGGGGGGGGTACCTCACGCAAAATTTATTTTACATTTTGGCGGGGTTCCCCTTCAAGATTCTCAGCACACAAGTCGCACCACAAGTTGGATCATCTTGTAAATGGTTCTGGTAAGGGGTTTGCGACAGCTAACCAAGGTTTTTATTACCTTTTCCGAAAACCCCTGGGGTGTCAGAAGCTGCTCTTCAGAAAACATGCTGACAGATTTAAAGTTGTTACCTGGGGGTGAAGAATTGGTCCCTGTGCAATCAAGTCCTCCCTCTGCGGGAGGAGGATGGGGGGAACTACCGAGAGGCTTTGCAGCATGGAGAACCATGACCTTTTGGGCCAATAAGTGACCACCAGGATGAGATTTGTCTTCTCTGAAATGAACTTTCCATGAACAAGCGGAATCAACCTCATTGGGAGAAAAGCATATGCCAGGTTGAATACCCAAGGATTGGCTAAGGCATCTATGACCCAACCGCAAAGTAATAACTTTTGTCTGGTGAGTAGTCCACTCTAGGCCTATGCATAGATTGTGCTGAACCCGCCACCACCAGAGGGACCTCCTGATCTTCGAGGGAAGTTGAACTCGAACCTCTAATGTATCTCTTTTCCCGTTCCAATTTTTTATGAGGAACACCTGCAAAGGACGTTGGTGGAATCTCGCCCAAGGTACTGTGGGAAAACAGGA
Source organism: Aquarana catesbeiana (assembly GCF_042186555.1). Classification (NCBI taxonomy): domain Eukaryota; kingdom Metazoa; phylum Chordata; class Amphibia; order Anura; family Ranidae; genus Aquarana; species Aquarana catesbeiana. The sequence goes on along the minus strand of NC_133327.1, from coordinate 180,208,666 downwards.
TGTCATAAGGCCCATTACCTGAGAGATTTCTCTCAATGAGACCAATAGATTGCTCTGCAGCCTTGCTGCCAAGCGGTCCATTTTTAGAAATTTTTCCTTTGGCAGAAAAATCTTTCCCTCCGCTGAGGCAATCTCGTATCCTAGGTATGAAACTCTCTGGGATGGAATTAGGCAGAATTTGTCCTGGTTGATGAGCCAGCCCAAAGATCGGAGATAATCCTGAACTTCCTTCAGTTCTGCTGCCAGTTGGTGATAGGATCTGGCTATTAAAAGCATATCATCCAGGTAAGCAACAATCCTGATTGCTTTCAATCGCAAAGGGACCAGGGTTTCTGCCAGAATCTTTGTAATAATTCTCGGCGCAGAAGCTAGGCCGAACGGAAGTGTCCGACATTGAAAATGGCGTATTTCTGAACCCATCTTGACTGCCAAGCTTAGATATTTCTGACAAGACGGGTGAATCGGGACATGGAGATATGCATCTTGGAGGTCCAGAGTGGCCATAAAACAGTTCTGATAGAGCATGTTTCTCACCGGGATCAATTCCATCCAGAAATGTTTGTATTGGAAAGACTGATTCAAGAGCCGGACATTGAGAATTAGGTGAAATTTGCTTGATGTTTTTTTCACCACAAAAACATGCGAGTAAACCCCCCCCCCCCTCCTCTTCTCGGGGAACCTGGGTGAGGACTTTCTGGTCCAAAAGATCTCCTATCAGGAGACAAAGTGCATTCGCCTTTTCCTGATCTCGGGGGAGGCTTGTCACTTGTCTTGTGGGGGGGGGGGGGATTGATTTGATTTGAACTCCAGCATGTAACCATTCTGGACCAAGTCCAGAATGTACTTGGAGGAAATTGTCGCCCATTGGGGGAGGAAGCTTCCCAGTCTTCCTCCCACTGGGAGACACAAGTCATTGGGGTTTGGCGGGTTTCTAAGTAGGATTGAATAGTATCCCTTCTTTACCTCTTCCTCTGTGGCCTGTCCATTGCTTTTTTGGGCGATTATCCCGGTCGGCTTGACCCTGCTGCCTTTGGCCACGAAAGGACCTCCGGCCACCTGCCTTCTTTTTCACTTCAGGGAACGCTTTCTTTTTGTCTGCTGTCCACTCTAGTACATCTTCTAGGCCTGTACAAAAAGATCATCTGCCGAAAAGGGGATGCTGCACAGACGTCAGAGTCCCCAGTCCAGGTTTTCAGCCATAGGGCGCACCTGGCTGAGTTCACTGATGCCGTGGATCCAGCTGCTAAGTTTACCGACTCAGCAGTTGCATCCGCCAAGTAACCCACTGCTTTAAAAAGCAGCAGGAATTACTTTAGAATCTGTTGCCTTGAGGTTCCAGCTGATAGGTGTGACTGAAGCTGGGAAAGCCAACAGTTCAGATTTCTGGCCACACAAGTTGTGGCCACTAAAGCTGGTTTTAAGCTTAGCGAGGTAGAATCCCAGGCTCTACGGAATAGGACATCTCCCCTCTTATCCATTGGATCCTTCAGTGTGCCCATATCATCGAAGGCCAAGTCAGAGTTTTTGTAGATTTTTAGAGAGGGGTTGCATCCAGTTTTGGCACTTTGTTTCAAGGCTGGGACGCATTTTCCTGTAATGCCCCCTGAAAAAAAGGGCTTTCTTTCCAGGTTCTGCCATTCTAACTTAATGGATTCAACAAGAGAGGCATGAACTGGAAAAACCCTCGATTTTCTCGCATGACATCCCTCATACATCTGGTCATGCTTTGACAGCTGTACTTTGTCTTCCTCAATCTCCAAGGGTTGGGCCTCTGTTCCAAAACACCACCGTGAACAGGAAAAACAAACCAAAACAGTGCCCCTAAATGCTGAAGCTATCCTTATAGCCCATGGCATAGAAAAAATCCTCTCCAAGGTGCTGCTAAAGAGATCTCATCCCCCCGCTTACCTGAGAGGAGCCGGTGCTGGCTGCCGCTGATTTTCCAACCTGTACAGGGTTGTCCATGCTGCAAATAGAGTGTTCTCCCACAGCCATGCTGGGTCACTCCTTAAATCACCAGCCGCCTGTTTTGCATGCTGCCTGCACCGCTTTATATGAGACCAGGAACCACGAGTCTCCGGCGCCTGCTGACTACATCACTCAGTCTCTCTCTCTCACTGCCTATGCAGCTTCCTGGACTGACCAGCTTGGAACGCATAAGCCCCACCCCCCGCCGGAAGTGACACGCCGGGTGCTTCTCCTTACACAGGGGTAGCTGGGAGAGACACAGCAGCGGTACACTTCTCTTTCTGAGGCAGAAAACAGCAACCACACAGCCCCACTTCACTTCTTTAGGGAGGGATTGTGCCGGGTAAAAAAGGTACAGCTTTTAAATTTTTAAAGGAAGCCCATCTGGTCAACTTCTGAGACCCAAAGCTCTCCTAGGTTCCACAATGTGCATCCTATCCTTCCAGAGGAAACACAAATACCGAGGACCTCCTTTTATTTGGAATGGGGTACGTGTTTCCTGTCTGGAGGGAGGAGCCCAAGGTCTCAGAGGCTGTCCTGGAAGACAACTGGAGAAATATGCATCAAAAACGCAACGCACACATGTGTTTCAGCCACATTTTTGCTATGAAGCAAAGTGAAAGAGCCCTTAATAGAACCATGCATGTTCATAATCTCAGGCAATACGCCAAAGAACTTCATTTCACAAATAAAATATACGGTACAGTTCACATCTATGCATTTACAAAAAGATCACACTGTAATTTTGTAGCAGTTTTCAGAAAGTGCCATCTTCCATGGGGATTCAATGAACAGTGTCTACATTCAATGGGTGGGGGGTAAGCCTCTAGCTTCAGCTTGCTCAGTTAAGCTTTTGAAAATAGAAGCTAGAAGCCGATTGGTTACTATGCACAACTGCTCCAGATTCTGTCCATTCCAGTCATAGGTTATTCCCCCCAGGCTGTTATTTGTACAACTTCAGTGTTAAAGTGGAGTTCCACCTAAAAGTTGAACTTCCACTTTAAGTACCCCTCGCCCCCTGACATGCCACGAACATGTAACATGTTTTCTTGGGGTGGGGGGGGGGGGGGCGAGAGCGAGAGCGGGTACCTAGTTTTGATAGGTGCCCAGTTCCCACTTCCTGGTCTGGTCGCCTAGGCAACCCCTCCCCTCAATCTTCTGGGACACATCACAGGTCCCAGAAGATTGGCTGGCCACTAATAGAGCGCAGCGTGACTCGTGCATGTGCAGTGTGCGCCCAGCTGTGAAGCCACAAGCTGTCACAGCTGGGCGACAACACTTACAATAGCGGCGCCGCGGAGAGGCGGGGAAGAGGAGCGAGGCATCGGGCGGCTGCATCGCTGGACCGTGGGACAAGAGTGTGTTTATTAAAATTTTATTTTAATAAACGTAACCAGTGGAACTTCGATTTAAGAATGGAAAGTGCTAATTATCTACACTGTAGAACTGCACAATTCAGGATACAACAAAATACCCCCCAAAAAAAAAAAAAAAAAAAAAAAGATTTTCCTATTTTCTCTGGAACATGGGGAACAGAATTATTTTAAAGCACAGTATTTTAAAGCAGTATCAAAGTCTGCTTTGTGATTTTACCTACAGGTAAGCCTATAATAAGGCTTACCTGTAGGTAAAATGAATATCACCTAAATGTGCACCGTTTAGGAGATATTAACCCTGGATGCAGCAGGTGACGCCACCTGCATGTGCTCTGAAGGTCCAGCATACCGTGCCGGAACCAAGGGATCCCGCGCGCATGCGTTGGAGTGACATCATCGCGGCTCCAGCCACTCATACAGCCAAAGCCTGCGAACCAGAAGGAAAAACTGGGGAAAGATGGACATACATTGCACAAAGTAATCCTTACATTTCTTCAACAAGGTACAATTATACTGACCTGCTGTTTAGCACTCCATTAACTTGAGTTATTACAGTTGAGAGCTGACCAAGGCCCAGCATAGATTTCACCACTCCATTATAGTGCACAATCTATAAAAAGAGAAGATAACAAAAAGGTTCACATGGTACAGTCCTAATCTAAGGAAACCTGGCAGTGAACAAGTACAAAAGCTACCACAGCTAACATGTGAAAATGTCATGCTGTTCCAAAGGTCTCAACATTTTGAGTCACTGATCTGGAAGAGAACTGCAGGCCTTCTAACTTCACTGACTTTCTTATCTCAAAGTTTGTTTTAAAAGTGATTGTGAGTTTTTTTTTTTTTTTTTTTAACAAGCATTTCCTACTTACCTGCTCTGTACAATGGTTTTGCACAGAGTAGCCCGATCTTCCTGTTCTGGGGTATCCCGCGGGTGCTCTGGGCTCCTCATCTTCTCTGTATGCGACCATAGGAAGCCGCTTCCTATGGTGGTACATGTGCGGGTTCGAGCATGACCTCGCTCTGTGTGTCCATTGACATACACACACACACACACACAATGTGACTTGGCCTCGCTCGAAGCTCCAACACTGGACTTGATTAACAGCAGCAGAAGCCAATATCTCCTGCTGTTCTCATTAAGTCCAAGGGGGGGAAGAGAGTAAGTAGCACCGCTGCTCTCAAGCACAGTACTGGATTGAGATCAGGCTCAGGCAAGTATTTGGGGGTGCTTGGCTGAAAATAGAAGGCTTTTTACCTTAATGTAAAGGATGCATTAAGGTTAAAAAAAAACCTTCAACTGTTACAACCACTAGAGGCTGGCCATACACTGATCAAAATTCAGCTGGCTCAGCAGGGGCTGGACGAATTCCACACAGTGTTTGGCCATCCCTGCTTGACAGAAGGCGATCGTTTGATTGACTTCTGTGAAAGAAACATACTTGGAGAGCATTTCCTGATCAGCAGCTACAGCTGCTGATCAGTGTATTCTGACAGCAGCGGGTCCCACTGTCAGAATACAATGTTACCTAACTCCACCTCACTTCTGTAACTTAAGGAATATGTTAAAGAGGTAGTAAGGGCCTTGCGTTGATTTATACCTACAGGTAAGCCTTTAATAAATAAGGTAAGCCTTAAATAAATAAGGTAAGCCTTTAGAATAAATCTCCCCTAAGCATGTGCACTGTGCTCTCAATTGATGGAATGCTGTCCATTCAGAGAGCTGTTTCGCAGTCATGACTCCTACGCGCATACGCGAAAGTGACATCGCAGTTCGGCAAATTCAAATGGTCGCAGCCTGCAAACCCAGAAGGGTGAAGATGGAAGCCCTGTCAGCGGTGACAGCGCCGCTGGAGGGCTTCGTTTTCAGGTAAGTCTTCCATAATGTGCTAGTATGCGATACATACTAGCACATTATGCTCTTAATTTGCAAGGAGAAGATTTTTTGTTTTCTTTTTTGCAGTTTACTATCCCTTTAATTTCTATTTTTTTTTTCATTCAACCCACAGGCTGAAAGGAAAACTGTCTACGGCCAACTTTACAAGGTCAGATATATGCACTTCCCATTTCCTGTTGGTGAAGAAAGCTTTGTCATTACCTTATGTTGACAGGGAATCTACAAGTGATCTGGCAGATCTGCATTTATTCCAAGGGCAATAAACCTCTAAAGACACCTAAATAAGAGAATTTATTGGACCTAATCTAGTGCAGATGTGGAGGTTTTTTTCTGGTTATAATGTGAAGCTTTTACTCTACTATAGGCTGTGCACACAGAGCATCAAATGACGCTGTGATACTACATGATCAATGAACATCTTATGCAGGTAAAACACAAGAGGGGGGAATGTTTACAATGCCTTTTAAATGACCCAGGGCTGACAGAAGCACTGGTAAAAAGCAACAGACTGATCCTCTAGTTTTACAGTGGTGTTCACTGCATTAATAAGTAGTGAAATGGTCTCCTTTATTTGAAAGCATTAGCAGTAGACTGCAAATCCTTAGAGGCAAGTTCATCAGTCAAGGACTGCAGTGACTCAAAATCAGAGTAAGTCTCTGCAACTGATGACTTAGAAGGAATTAGGGCAGCAAACAGATTTGGATATACAATCTGCAGGAGAAGGTGCAAAAGTGTTTGTGGTCTCAGCAATCAGTCAGCAAATAACTGAAAGCTGAAAAAACCTTGCATAACCCTGGTAAAATCTCAGCCAAGGAAGGAGAGGGTCCAACCACACCCAATGGAACCAAAGAAGATCCCCAGTACAGTATATACTCAAAGATCAGAGGATAACATGATTCCAGGTTGCAGACGTAAGCATCATCAAAAGGGAAACTACAAGCATCCCTGAAGCCATTAGTATAAAGTGATCTGGGGGCACCCAGTACAGCGGGTCTGTTTCGCCTCATGTCTAGAATTAGATATGTGGCGACTGCATAGTGGCAAAGCAATATAAAGGGCCAAGTACTCTCAAAACCCAGGTTTGGTTGGTCAATGGTGACCAAAGTCCCTGTACACGGGTGACAGGAATGGATCCAAGAACAAAGTTCCATGGGGCATTGCAGTAGTAACAGCAGGGAGAGGTTTCCTCGATGATGTACGTCAGGAGAGAGAGTGCATGTGAAATTTCATCCAGCGGATGGTGTCCGTCCCACAGAGTTAACCCCTTCTGTAGAAAAACCAGAAGGAAACACAAAACATTAGGTAGCTTCCTGGTATTCAGCTGGCCTATTCACTAAGAGATCCTTCAGAAATAGAGCAAGTACTGAGGCAATGCCAGCGGTTCTGCAGCTAACTTTTACCAAAAGGTAGTCTAGGAACTCAGACCCAAATGTCTAAAGGGTACATCCGGGCTATTTCCGCATGTCCAGTCCAGAGGTGTGCAAACGCGGTACTCCAAAAGCCTCGCTGAGGACCACTGTGGCAGGCAGCTGCTATCGAAGAGATAGAGCCTCAAAAGTAATGCAGAGAGAATACTTGATCAAAGAAAAAAAAAAAAAAAAAAAACGAAGAAGCAGAAAAATAAGTTGGTCTCAACACAACAGTAAAGTGAAAAAAAACAAAACAAAAAAAAAAAAAACGAGAGAGAGAGAGAAGTCCGTTAATCTTTGACAATAGCAAATAAAAGGCATGCTGATAGTGGGAGCATTTATCTTGGACTGGCATACAGTTTTTGTGTTTGCCAATCCTCCAGTAGATGGGCAGAAATACTCAAGTTAAACTTCCTGTGTCTCTCAATGGATGAGAAAGAAAACATTTAATGCAGCTGAGTTACACTAGTTATTAAAGTGTGGGAAACATTGCTCTGTTTGACAAGTGGACTGGAATTACCTCTTCTGGTTTCAGTTGGATCGCTCGGTCATAGCAGGCTGTGGCATCTCTCAGCAAACCAATACTTTCATGCTCCAATATCTGTTCTTTCAGAGTTGCCGCTCTCTTACGAATGGCACTGACCCCAGCCACGCCATCAGGTTCATGCATAGCAGCATACAGTTTCTTATGAGGGGAAAAAAAAAATTATGCCAGAGATATGCAGTGCATTACTAGCTTGTAAAAAATAAATAAATAATAATAAAAAAAACATTTCATAAAGCCTTGATGTTCAGTTTAGATTACTGTAAATATAAATCACAGATTTTAGGTTTGCCATTTTAGAGCCACTGATGCAGACTCCACCTTGTGACAAACAATGCTATTGTAGGACACTGACAAAATGCATTACTAGATACAGTATTTTCAAATATGTCAATTTACAAAAAAAAAAAATACTTAAAGTAGCAGTTCAGCCTAAAATAACTCTGACAGCCACCGTTTCTAACCCTGTAAAGCAAAAATCACTATAATAGTATTTTTATAACAGCCTACCTGTAAAATCCTTTTTTTGGAGTACATCACGGGACATAGAGCAACATAGTAATTACTATGTGGGTTATAAGCCACCTTCAGGTGATGGACACTGGCACACCCTAAACAGGAAGTAAGTTGCCTCCCTATATAACCACTCCAATACCGGGAGCACCACAGTTTTTGTAGCAAAGCAATATACATATACCCCATAAAGAGGGGAGGGACCTTTGTGTCCCGTGATGTACTCCAAGAAAATAGGATTTTTAAAACAGCTTACCTGTAAAATACTTTTATTTGAAGTACCTCAGGGGACACAGAGCCATAGAAGTTACTATGAGGGTCACAGGCCACCTTCAGGTGATGGACACTGGCACGCCCTAAGACAAAAAGTGCACTCCCTATATAACCCCTCCCACTACTGGAAGTATCTCAGTTTTGTAGCAAAGCAATACACGTGTATACCAAGGAAGGGAGGGACCTCTGTGTCCCCTGATGTACATCAAAGAAAAGGATTTTACAGGTAAGCTGTTTTAAAAATCCTATTTTTCTTTTCATACATCAGGGGACACAGAGCCATAGTAGTTACTATATGGGATGTCCCATAGCAATGCCAACTGAAGGGAGGGAGACACAACAGAAGTAGGGCACCAAGAGACTAGAGGACTTATACTGCAGCCTGCAGTACAGTGCGCCCAAAGGCGATATCCTCATGACCTTTTACATCTACTTGATAGAATCTGGTAAATGTATGGATTGAAGACCAAGTTGCGGCCTTGCAGATCTGAGCCATGGAGGCTTGGTGATGCACTGCCCAAGAAGCACTAACAGCCCTGGTGAAGTGCGCTTTAATATGAAAAGGAGGAATCTTCCTCTTTAAACCATAAGCTTGTACAATCACTTGACGAATCCATTTAGAAATGGTAGATTTCAATGCCGCCTGTCCTCTTTTAGGACCGTCTGGCAACACAAACAAAACATGTTTTACGAATCTGAGCAGTCGCTTTTAACTAGACCTTGACCGCTCTCACCACATCAAGAGAATGTAGTGACTTTTCTTCCACAGAACGAGGTTCTGGGAAAAATGAAGGCAGAACAATATCCTGGTTTAAATGAAAGCCTGACTACCTTGTCAGGCCGCAATACAACCATATCCTTATGAATAATCAAATATGGCTCTATACAGGAAAGAGCAGCCAACTCTGATAATCTCCTTGCAGAAGATATGGCAACCAAGAAAACTATTTCCCTCGTCAAGAGGATCAAGGGAATATCTTGAATTGGTTCAAAAGGCTGTTTTTGTAAAGCCGACAGGACTAAATTTAAGTCCCAAGGGTTTAGAGGGGACTTAACTGGGGGATTAATCCGCATTACCCCCTGGATAAGGTTACGAACCAGAAAGTCTGAAGCAAGTGGTCATTGAAAAACACTGATAGGGCCGACACCTGGCCGCTGATAGTGCTCAAGGCCAGCTTCATTACTGATCCCATCTGTAGGAACTCAAAGATCCTACCTATGATATATTTCCTGGGGTGCCAACCCCTGGATTCACACCAGGAGACATAAGCCTTCCAGACGCTATAATATATGATTCTGGAGGCCGGCTTCCTAGCATTAACCAAGGTAGAAACTACTGAAGCTGACAGCCCATGGTCCTTTAGAATGTGGGTCTCAATAGCCAAACCGTTAAATTTAGTGTTTGTAATTTAGGATGGAACAACAGACCTTGCGAGAGAAGGTCTGGCCAAAAGGGCAGGGTCCAAGGGTCCCCTACCGCCATCCTTATGATCTCGGCAAACCAAGATCTCCTGGGCCACCAGAATCACCTCCTTTCCCTCTTGCTTGATCCTGCATAGGCGATGCGGAAGCAGCAGAATAGGAGGGAACGCAAAGATCAGTGAAAACTGATCCCATGGAAAGACCAAGGCATCTGCTCCGTATGCTATCGGATCCCTTGTCCTTGACACAAAGTTGTCGATCTTGTTGTTGAACCTGACGCAAACAGATCCACGTCCGGAACTCCCCATTTTTGGCATACTGACAGAAAGATGTCGGGGTGAAGTGACATTCTCCTGGGAACAATTGTTGGCGACTCAAGTAGTCTGCCTGCCAATTCCCCATCCCTGGAATGAAAACTGTTGATAGGCATGGGAATTTTTCTGCCCAAGACAAAATAAGATTCACCTCTCTCTGGGCCGCACGACTTCTCGTGCCCCCTTGGTGATTGATATAAGCCACAGCTGTGGCATTGTCAGATTGGATCCTGACAGGATAATTCCGTATTCTGAGCGTCCAGGCCTTTAGGGCCAGGCGTACTGCCCGAATCTCTAGAATATTGATGGGCATGTTGTTACTACTTTCCAGGTAACCGGTAGAAAGGCTTTTTCTTTTTGAAGATTTTTGGATATTAACCACCAAGTGAGGCTCTGACGCACTTTGGCGGACAAACGCATCGGGAAGTCCAGAGTTTGGACCTTCTAGTTCCAAGTTGACAGGATACGGTTTTGCAGCAGTCTTGAATGAAACTGCGCATAAGGAATGGCCTCGAAAGAAGCCACCATTTTCCCCAATAAACTCATGCAAAGATGAATAGAAGGATTCTTCTTTGTTTTGACCAACCGAATCAGTTCCTTTAAGGATTCTTTCCTGGGGCAAAAATACCCTTTTCTGGACTGTATCCATGATCAGCCCTAAGTACTTCAATCTCCTTGATGGTTTTAAGGATGATTTTTCTAGGCTGAGGATCCAACCTAAAGTATTTCAGGTAGCTGACTGCGGTGACCAGACTTTGGTTTAAATGGGCTACTGATTGATCTATCAAGAGTAGATCGTCTAAGTAGGCTAGTATCGTTATACTTTGAGCCCTTAACCTGGTTAAAGGAGGAGCCAGGATCTTTATAAACACTCAAGGTGCAGTAGCTAGCCCGAAAAGGTAGAGCTACAAACTGGAAATGAAGATTTTCTACCTCGAAGCGTAGAAATTTCTGGTGAGCGGGGAAGAGTTTAGATCTTTGAGATCCGGAATGTCAATTTGGATTTAACCAAACCCCAACCTCTGCTCTTACATGGGGACCACCATGAACACTTTTGCCAAAAAAAAAAAAAATGGCCCAATGCTTGAGAGAAAGACTTCTTTTTCTCTGGATCCTTAAGAACGTTCTGATCTGAGAAAAAACGAGGAGACGGGAACTCTTGGAACTCCAGCTTGTACCTTGGAGCTATTGAGGAAGTCCCCTATTGGTCTACCTGTCAGATCCTTGAGAACTGCAGAAGAATTCCCCCTATTGAGCGAGCAGGGCGCCTCCTCATAAGAAGGCTTCAGTATCTTGTAGGTTTCCTCCCCCAAGACCTCTTTTGTCCCTGGGGTTAATTCTGAGGATTATCTTTTGAACCTGACGGCGGAAGCTATCGTGACTGCCTGGGGGCTGATGCCCCTGGCACAAAAGAAGAAGCTTTAAAAAATATATTTACTCCTTTACTTAAATGGCAAAAGGGGGTACTTTTCCCACTAGAATTTCTTTGGATTAATTATTCAAACATTCTCAAATAGCTGTTTCACAGCAAAAGGAAGACTAGCCAGGGGCTTCTGCATGGTGAAAGGAAGTTTATCCTCCGCTGACGTGCATTCCCACACTCATGCGTTTAGCTGTTTGTGTTAGCAAAAATGTGCACAGAACCGTGCATAGCACCTGGTATTCCCAGGTGGTATCCCATACAGGTACTAACCAGGCCTGACCCTGCTTAGCCTCTGAGATCAGACGAGCTCGGGCGCTTTCCGGGTGATGTGACCATAGGCATCTCAGCAGTTGTACGTTTGGCCAGTTTATAAGCAAGCACCTGCATGAGGACCTTGTGAAGGTTCTACAATAGAAACTCACAAAGCAGTTATTGCAAACATAAAGCTGCCAGATCCTGGGCCTGCTGAGCAGGATACCTGAACACCTGTTAAACTGGCCTCACAATGATTAAGCAATTACTGTCAGCACAGGCTGCTCAATCTGCCAGAGAAAACATTTTATCTGTTGGATGCCTAAGCATTTGAGCATTGTCTGCCGAACAAAAGCTCTCATCCACAGAGGATATTGCAGTGTTAATTGCTGGTATACCCTATTTAGTGAATTTCCTCCACCATAGGATAAAGTGTAAAAACTTTTTTAGGAGGAAAAATAATGTTTATCTGGGAAATCATCTCAGATACAAAAAAGCTTTTCCAACAATAATGGGCAGGAAAAGGCATGCACAGTTTGAGGAGGCTTTAGCGAACCCAAACACACAGTTAAGGGAGCATAAATGTGGAGAGGAACATACAGCAAGAAATTGCGCCATCAATCTTAAGATTGAAACCAGCTGATTCTCCCACATTTGCCACCTCAGAAGAGGAGTCATCAGCCTCACCACAGTACCTTGAATGAATTCGTCTTCTCCCGCCCCTAGTTCCTCAGTTTGAGAGTCCTGTGCAATGGAAGAGAACCTGTGCGATTAAAGTCGCTAACTTTTTTTTTTTTTTTTAAACCCATCATGGCTGAGGGAAAAAAGATCTTTTGGTAAAATACACAGGGGCTGCAGTGTTGAAAACAGTTGCAAACATTTCATGGCCCTGATGCTCATTCTGACCAGCCACTCCCTCTCAGGGGAGGATGCCATTTGTAGAGATGAGTAGGCTTTCCAGGGCTTTGAGGGGGACCCTTTTAGCTCTATTTTGGGGGTGTTTTAACCCCTCTTCTGACCTTCGCCCAATGTACAAAGCAGAGGTACTATCAGAAGAAATCGCATCCACTGCTTGAGCAATAGTCCAGCCACTGCCGCTGCTATTAATGCTCAGCCTCATGCAAATAATAAATGTGTTAAGCAGGAAATGCCCATGTCACCAAAACCTCTTTCATGCTCTTCTTTGCACTCATGTCTCTGCGACAATTTTGCAGCAAGCACAAATGGAGGTTTTTTTTCTTTAAAAAACACACTCCCGTGTTGGAGGACGCCAACGCCGCGCTAAGCCTCGCCCCCACCTCGCATTATGCCCCCCCCTTCTCTTTCAAAAAGAGTTTTCCTGCGCAAGCACGGGCCTCTGATCCGACATGTTCGGTTTGTGTGTGAGGGAGGGATGGCATGGAGAAGACCTGGAAGCCACCCCCGTGTAGGGACGGTGAAAGAAAACGGCATTGCCGATTGTTTTCAGCTCGCCCTTATACTCAGCCTCATGAAGAGGGGAAGTTTAGCCCAGGTGGGGGTGTCTGCAGGAAGCAAAAACCCCCCAAACTTACTGGAGGTCTGCCTGCTGGCTGGAGAAAATGAGCCTGCTGCTTCTGCGTGATCTCTTAGCAAAGCTAGTGAGAAGGTACATGCTCCATACAGCCCCCAGTGGTGACACTTAGGCATAACAACATTTACTTTAAAGGAGACAATTCATAAGAAAAACTCCACTTACCTTTCCCGCCGCAGGGTTTTCTGTGGTAAACCAACAGACCCAATCTTCACCCTTCACGGTGGGTTCCGTTAAACCTTCAGGAGCTGGGGATCCTCAAGGAAACCCACAATCCTGGACCTGAAATAGCACCACCAGCAGGAAACTTTATGGCCCTAATACCAAAAAGTACTGGATTCTGGGGTCCAGCTCTCAAAAGAGAAGCATTCACAGGCAAAAACCTAGTTTCTTAGGACACGAGGCCCGGGTACCAGAAAGACACCTTGAATGGATCCTTCTGCATAGCTAGCCCCAGCAAGGATTGCTCCGGTGGAGCTCAGCTCAGCACATCTTTACTCCATGACCAACACCTAGACACTGGCGAAAAAACTGAGGTACTCCCAGTAGTGGGAAGGGTTATATAGGGAGTGTACTTTTTGTCTTAGGGCGTGCCAGTGTCCATCACCTGAAGGTGGCCTATAACCCACATAGTAACTACTATGGTTCTATGTCCCCTGATGTATGAAAAGAAAAGGATTTTACAGGTAAGCTGTTATAAAAATTCTATTTTCTTTATCGTACATCACGGGACACAGAGCACCATAGTAAATACTATGTGGGACGTCACATAGCAATGATAATCAAGGGGAGGGAGACACAACCCGTAGGGCGCCAACAGACTTGAGGACCTATACTACTGCCTGCAGCACACTGCGCCCAAAGGCGATATCCTCGTGCCATTTTTTACATCCAGTTGATAAAATCTGATGAATGTATGGACTGCAGACCAAGTTGCGGCCTTGCAGATCTGAGCCATGGAGGCTTGGTGATGCACTGCCCCAGAAGCACTAATTGCTCTAGTAGAGTGCGCTTTGACATGAAAAGGTGAAATCTTCCCTATTAACCATTAGGCCTGAATTATAACTTGCTGAATCCCCTTAGCAATAGTGGATTTTGACGCTGCCTTTCCGTTCCTAGGGCCCTCTGGCAGCATAATAAGACATCAGTCTTTCGGACCTGAGCAGCTGTCTTTAAATAGACCTTGACCACTCTCACTACATCAAGACAATGTAGTGAGTTCTCTACCCTAGAACTTGGTTTTGGAAAAACCGACGGTAGCACAATATTTTGGTTTAGGTGAAAACCTAAAACCACCTTAGGCAGAAAACTTGGATGAGGACCCAACACGAACCTGTCCTTGTGAATAATTAAATATGGCTTCTTTACAGGAAAGAGCAGCCAACTCTTATACCCTTCTGCAGAGGGTATAGCAACCCGAAACACTATTTCCCTTGTCCAAAGTAACGGTTCAAAGGGCTGTATTTTGCAATACAGACAAAAAACTAAGTTCAAGTCCCAAGGGTTCAAGGGTGATCGAACTGGCGGAATAAGCCGCATTACCCCTTGTATAAAAACCCCGGACCAAAGAATACGAAGCAAGCTGTCTTTGAAATAGGACCAATAAAGCCGAGACTTAGCCCTTAACCACTTGTTTACTGGGCACTTAAACCCCCCTCCTGTCCAGACCAATTTTCAGCTTTTAGCTCTGTCGCACTTTGAATGACAATTGCGCGGTCATACAACACTGTACCCAAATGAAATTTTTATCATTTTTTTTCCCACAAATAGAGCTTTCTTTTGGTGGTATTTGATCACCTCTGTGGTTTTTAGTTTTTGTTAAAAAAATTAAAAAGACTGAATTAAAAAAAAAAAAATTTATATTTTTTTTATATTTTGTTAAAAAATTTTGCAAACAGGTAATTTTTCTCCTTCATTTATGTACGCTGATGAGGCAGCACTGATGCGCACTGATGGGTGGCAGTGATGGGCACTGATGGCAGCACTGCTAGGTGGCACTGATTGGCAACACTGGTGGGCATTGATAGGTGGCACTGCTTGGCACTGGCAGGTGGCACTGCTTGGCACTGGCAGGTGGCAATGTCAAAATAAACAAAAAAGCCGCGCTTAAAAATGATAATGATGATAATCAATCAAATATTAGTGAAAAAATAGTCCTTGTGATAAATGTCCAACACCAAAAAATTAATTAAATGAATGGTGAAAAATGATTGTTGTTAATGATCAACAGCTAATGTTCAGGTATCACACTTCCTGTAGGATGGAATGCTTACCAGATAGCAAGCCAAATAAGACAGGTGGCTATAAACCCAGCCTGGGCCTTTGGGAAACCTTTCCGGATACGTCCTGGACAGAAATCACTCACAGACCAGATCGGATCCACGAAGGTTGAACCCAGAAAAAGTTTTAAATAACATAGCGTAATACTGACATGGATAGATATTTATAAAAATAAAAATAAAATGACACTCCACCAGTGATAAATCATAAAACTCATACAATATTTAGTGCCATGAGCCCAAAAAGGGACAATGAGGTGAGTGACATCAAATATAAAAAAAACTTTGTGTGTAAAGGGCTAGTGCAAAAAACATCCAAAAAAGCCACTTACCAGAAATAACACCAAAAAAGGCATGTGATAAAACACCAGATGATAGATGAAAAGGAAGGGATCTGAGGCCGCTTACCAGATTTATTTGAAAATGGAGCATATATCTAATTTAGCAAAAGAAGTGAAGGAATACCAAGGTGCAGATCTGAGGCCGCTTACCAGATACAATATAGATTGGAGCATAAAATTGGTCAACAAAAACCAAATGAAAGGAAAAACCGAAGTGCTGCAAACCGCATATAAGATCTGCTTACCAGACAGCAGGCTCTATAATGGCAGATGGATTTAATCACAGGACCGGCTTCCTGACATGGGGTTGCGGGGATCCATGGGACCATCCATAACTCGTGCTCCGCAATACATGTATATAAAAAATGATGGCAAATAGTGTAATATGTACAAACTATTTATTGCGCATAAAGAAGAAAACACACTTACAGTGTAGTAGGATAAAATCACAACACCGGCCGGCATACAAACAAAACTCCCGTCCTCTGTGAGGCAGCGTGGCGACGTCAGCACATCCCTCCCAAACGCGTTTCGTCATAGGCTGACGTTCTCAATGGGGAACGGGCAGCGTGCTAAACCACCACTAAATATACTTAATCCAAACCTCGCTCTGAGTGCCGTTACAAGAAACACAGAGCGCCATCTTGGATATGGGCATGACGCGTGTGTGTTCCCATAGGGGAACGTCAGACAGAGTCCCGCCACTGAAACAACAAAGCGTCATTTTGAATACAAGCAACCACATAATTTATGTTCTAGGAGAGGGGGAAAGGAAAAGGGGGGACCACGACAACCCCCAAAAAAATGGGTATGAATATCGCTCCAGCCCTCGCCCATGTCTCCCTAACCAGACAAACAATAAAGGCTCAAAAATGAATGCCTGTATTCGATATCTCTACCGATACTAACTATAATAATAAAATGTATTGATTACTATAAATTGAATTAAAGATCAAAACAAATATATAAAAAAATACGATACATAAATTAATAAAAATTAATAAAAATTAACAATAAAATACATATAAAATAATTTAATAAAAGATTAATTATAATAAAAACGCCTTAAACTTTTCAAAGCACATTTCATCATTGACAAGGTCAGAGATAACGAACCTGCCACAAAAAAGGGGGGGAAAAACATAAAATTAAAATATTTTTTATCCCAATATAACAACATCAGCTCAAAGGTTGATAAGTAATAATACCCCAAAACTCATTTAAACCAGATAGGATAAGATAAAAAAACTCATATCACATCCCATCCTTAAATTATTTTATACTGATAATAATCAACCCAAGAGGATCTGAAAAAAACTGAATGCCTAATTTAAAAAATATATAGTAATCAAATATATTGAATTTAAATAATAAGACCAACACATTTGTGGTAAGGGAATGCTAATCAAGCCTAAATAGGAGAAAAAGAATCAGGAATTGTCAATGAAAGCATTGACATCTACGTCAATGTTAAGTCCATGTGGGGTATAAGTCTTAACTTTGTGGATCCAGGACATTTCAGACCTGGAAATTTCCCGCACCATGGAACAACCACGCCAATGGGGTTTGTATCTGTCTATCCCTAAGAAAAGGGTGTTAGAAGGGTCTCTATTATGTACCAAACGGTAGTGTTTGGAGACTGAATGATTCTTAAATCCAGTCAAGATGTTAGTAACATGTTCATTAAGCCTAACCTGTAGGGGACGTTTGGTCCGCCCGATGTTATGCAAGCCACAAGGGCACTGCAATAAATAGACCACCCCAAAGGTGGAACAAGTGATGAATGGGTTAATAGAATGGGTCTGTCCTGTACTGGTGGAAACAAAAGACTGGGTCCTCCTATTAAGGCAGTTGTTAAAAGATGGCGCTCTGTGTTCCCTGTAACGGCACTCAGAGCGAGGCTTGAATTAAGTATATTTAGTGGTGGTTTAGCACGCTGCCCGTTCCCCATTCAGAACGTCAGCCTATGACGAAACGCGTTTGGGAGGGACGTGCTGACATCGCCACGCTGCCTCACAGAGGACGGGAGTTTTGTTTGTATGCCGGCCGGTGTTGTGATTTTATCCTACTACACTGTAAGTGTGTTTTCTTCTTTATGCGCAATAAATAGTTTGTACATATTACACTATTTGCCATCATTCTTTATATACATGTACTGCGGAGCACGAGTTATGGATGGTCCCATGGATCCCCGCAACCCCATGTCAGGAAGCCGGTCCTGTGATTAAATCCATCTTCCATTATAGAGCCTGCTGTCTGGTAAGCAGGTCTTATATGCGGTTTGCAGCACTTCGGTTTTTTCCTTTCATTTGGTTTTTGTTGACCAATTTTATGCTCCAATCTATACTGTATCTGGTAAGTGGCCTCAGATCTGCACCTTGATATTCCTTCACTTCTTTTGCTAAATTAGATATATGCTCCATTTTCAAATAAATCTGGTAAGCGGCCTCAGATCCCTTCCTTTTCATCTATCATCTGGTGTTTTATCACATGCCTTTTTTGGTGTTATTTCTGGTAAGTGGCTTTTTTGGATGTTTTTTGCACTAGCCCTTTACACACAAAGTTTTTTTTATATTTGATGTCACTCACCTCATTGTCCCTTTTTGGGCTCATGGCACTAAATATTGTATGAGTTTTATGATTTATCACTGGTGGAGTGTCATTTTATTTTTATAAATATCTATCCATGTCAGTATTACGCTATGTTATTTAAAACTTTTTCTGGGTTCAACCTTCGTGGATCCGATCTGGTCTGTGAGTGATTTCTGTCCAGGACGTATCCAGAAAGGTTCCCCAAAGGCCCAGGCTGGGTTTATAGCCACCTGTCTTATTTGGCTTGCTATCTGGTAAGCATTCCATCCTACAGGAAGTGTGATACCTGAACATTAGCTGTTGATCATTAACAACAATCATTTTTCACCATTCATTTAATTAATTTTTTGGTGTTGGACATTTATCACAAGGACTATTTTTTCACTAATATTTGATTGATTATCATCATTATCATTTTTAAGCGCGGCTTTTTTGTTTATTTTGCTTTATATGTGTAGTTCACTTATAGCTGCAGCTTTACGTTTAGATTTCTAGCGCAGTTTTTTCTTTTCCAATTCCCAGGTGGCAATGTCAGGTGGCACTGTCAGGCTCAGATGAGGCATATGTGCCTCCTTCCTCTTCGGGACCGATGTCCTTTTAACATTGGCTGACAGCTAATCACATGGTAAGGGGCCAGGATCGGCCCCTTACACGGATCTGTGATCATCCGAGTCTCCGTGACCTGGTGATCACACCTGCAGGGTGCGCGTGGTGCTCGTGCACAGGGGAGGACGTCCCATGACAGCCTCCCGGAAATTGAGGTCCGCGCTGTGGCCGTCATTCGGCTATGGCCCGGACCTCAAGTGGTTAATAGTACCCAAGGCCAGCTTCATTTGTATTTGTAGAAAAAAAACAAGAATTCTACCTATGTTATATTTCCGAGGGTGCCAACCCTTGGATTCACACCAGGAAACATAAGCCCTCCAGACTCTATAATATATGACCCTGGAAGCCGGCTTTATTAATGAGGGTAGAAATCACTGACCCGGAGAGACTACGTCTCTTCAGAATGTGGGCTTCCATAGCCAAGTCGTCAAACTTAGAGTTTGTAAAGCAGGATGGAATATCGGCCCCTGTGAGAGTAGGTCTGGCCGTAGTGGAAGGGACCATGAATCATCCACCGCCATCTTTACGATTTCTGCATACCAGGACCTTCTGGGCCATGCTGGGGCTACAAGAATTACCTGCTTTCTTTCCAGCTTGATCCTGCAAAGGCGGCATGGCAGCAACTGAATAGGGAAAAAAGCCTAAATCAGTAAAACTGACCCCATGGGGTCACTACGCATCTGTCTCGCATGCGAGTGAATCCCTTGTCCTTGAGATAAAGTTGACCAACTACATGTTGAACCTGGACGCCAAAAGATCTAAGTCCGGGGATCCCCCATCTTTGGCATATAGCCAGAAAAAAATTTGGCATGAAGGGACTACTTCCCCGGGAACAACTGCTGGCGACTCAAGTAGTCCCCCTGCCAATTTTCTATTCTAGGAATGAAGACTGCTGATAGGCAAGGAAAATCCTTCTGCCCAAGCTAGAATATGGTCTGCCACTCTCTGAGCTGCTTGACCCTTAGTGCCCCTTTGGCGATTGATATAGGCCACAGCTGTGGCACTGTTGGATTGGATCCTGACAGGACAATCCTCTAACCTGAATGTTCAGGGCTTCAAAGCCAGACACGCTGCCCGAATCTCTAGGATGTTGATGGGCAAGGCTTTTTCGGTTCTGGACCACTGTCCCTGGACAGTTGTTTTTTCCAGTACTGCTCCCCAACCTGAAAGGTTGGCATCTGTCATTACCACTTTCCAGGCAACTGGTATGAAGGATTTTTCCTTCTGCAGTTTCCGGGATACCGAGTACCAACTGAGGCTCTGGGACACCCTTGGGGACAGCCGCATTGGCAAATCTAGTGCTTGAACCGTTTTGTTCCAAGCAGACAGGATACTGTTTTTGCAACAGTCTTGAATGAAACTGGGCATAGGGAACCGCTTCGAATGAAGCCACCATCTTTCCTAACAACCTCATGCAAAGGCGAATAGAGGGATCTCTTTTTGACCTGACCATCTGCACCAGCTCTTTTATGGCGTTGATCTTTGCCTTTGCCGTTTTCTGGGCTGTGTCTATGATCAGACCCAGGTACTCCAGCCTTTTTAGCGGTTTTAAGGAAGACTTCTCTAGGTTGAGAATTCAACCCAGATTTTTCAGGTATTTGGTTGTAATGCGCACACTTTGCTCCAAACAGGCCACCAACTGGTCTATTAGCAATAGATCATCTAGGTACGCCAAGACTGTTATGCCCTGTGCTCTTAACCTGGCTAGAGATGGAGCCAGAACTTTTGTAAACACCCGGGGTGCTGTAGCTAGCCCAAAGGGAAAGGCTACAAACTGAAAATGCTGTTCTACCTCGAACCGCAGAAAGCTTTGGTGAGCGGGAAATATAGGGACATGCAGATATGCATCACTGATGTCGAAAGACGCCAGAAGTTCTCCTCCTTGTAGGATAGAAAACACTGACCTGATCGACTCCCTGCAAAAAGAGTGGATCTTCAGGAACGGATTTAGATTCTTTAGATCCAGAATGGGTCTGACATCTCCATTCGGTTTTGGTACCGTAAAGAGGTTTGAATAAAACCCCAAACCTTGCTCATCTGTGGGGATTTGTATGATCATCCCCTGAGCCAGTAATAGGTCTAGTGCCCGAAACAGAGATTGCATTTTCCCTGGGTCTTTGGGATTGTTTGACCTCAGAAAACGAGACGGTGGAAAGTCCCGAAATTCTAGTTTGTACCCTAGAGTCACCGTGGAGATGACCCATCTGTCCTGAATTTCCTCTTGGCAAACTTCTGAGAACTGCAGAAGTCGTCCCCCACCCCCACCCTGGCGAGGGGGGGCGCCCTTTTATAATGAGGCTTTAGAAATCTGTTTTGCAGGTTTCCGCCCCCAGGACTTCTTTTGAACCTGGGCCTGACCCTGAGGCTTTCCTCTAGACTCTGAAGTCGCCACTGCCTAGAGGCTGATGCCCCTGGCGCAAGAGAAAGAACCCGCTTAAATGAAGGGCATTAATACCTTCTCTTGACTAGCAAGAGTGTACTTTTCCCACTTGAAATCTTTTGGATGTATTAGACCAAATTATCACCAAGTAGCCGCTTCCCATGAAAAGGAAAACCAACCAGGAGCCTTTTGCATGGTGCTTTGGCTGACCAATTTTTTAACCACAGGATCCTACGCATGTGTACCTGCACAAGCGCAAGGCGGGATGCCTGGTGAATAGAATCTTTTAATGGTGTCTATGGCAAAACATAATGCTCTTGGCAATTCGGCCAAATCCTGGGCTTGTTGTACAGGAACCTCCTTGAAGGGCCTGTCTAAACTGGTCCTTTAGGGACTGACAGATGCCTATTGCAGCGACTGCAGGCTGAGTAACTACACCTGTTAAAGAAAAATAGGATTTAAACAGGAATTCCAACCAATCTGTTGGATCCTTAAGCATTTGTGCATTGTCTACTGGACAAGTTAGACTTTTATTCACACTTGATATAGCAGCGTCAACTGCTGGTACAATCCATCTTTTTTATCGAATTTCTCCCCATGGGATAGAGTCTGTGAATCTCTTTGGAGGGAGTAAATGATTAGCCGGGTGATCCCATTCAGCATAAATAAGCTGTTCTAGCAATGCATGCACAGGAAACGCATGCATAGGCTGTGAAGGTTTTAAGGAACGCAAAGAAGAAAGAGAACTTTCAGCTGACTCCGTTAGGGGTAGCTTGAAATTGGAAAAAACCATCCCCGTAAGGCCCCTTTCACACGGGACGGATCCGTGTTGATCCGCCCCGTGTTTATCCGCTGCTCAGCGGGGATCGCTCCGCTTTCCCCAGCTGAGCAGGCAGATGACAGGGCGGGACCCGCACACTGTGCAGGGACCGCCCTGTCAGATCTCCGCTCTCCCCTATGGGGATCGGAGGAACACGGACCGTCTGTCCGTGTTCCTCCGATCCGCTCTGCAGACGGATAGAAAAATAGGATTTTCTTCCGTCCGCAGAATCGGACGAGAGCGGAGGCGGACGACATCGGGTGTAAGCGGATGTACATCCGCTGACACCCGCTATCCCATAGGGATGCATGTATGTCCGTATTTCATCCGAAAACAGATGGATGAAATA
Organism: Aquarana catesbeiana; assembly: GCF_042186555.1. Classification (NCBI taxonomy): domain Eukaryota; kingdom Metazoa; phylum Chordata; class Amphibia; order Anura; family Ranidae; genus Aquarana; species Aquarana catesbeiana. The sequence continues at coordinate 180,186,359 of NC_133327.1, read as the reverse complement.
CGGACATACTGTCCGCATGTGTGAAAGGGGCCTTAGAGGTAACAGGTAACGAGCTGAGATCAGGAGCACTCTCTTAAAGGCAGTGTTCCTAATCTCAATTTGTTACCTGTATAAACGACACCTGTCCACAGAAGCAATCAAATCAGATTTCAATCTCTCCACCATGGCCAGGACCAAAGAGCTGTCCAAGGATATCAGGGACATGATTGTAGACCTACACAAAGCTGGAATGGTCTACAAGACCATCACCAAGCAGCTTGGTGAGAGGGTGAAAACAGTTAGTGCGATTATTCGCAAATGAAAGGAACACAAAATAACTGTCAATCTCCCTCGGTCTGGGGCTCCATGCAAGATCTCACTTTGTGGAGTTTCAACGATCATGAGAAAGGTGAGGAATCAGCCCAGAACTACATAGGAGAATACTGTCAATGACCTCAAGGCAGCTGGGACCATAGGCACCAAGAAAACAATTGGTAACACACTATGCCATGAAGGACTAAAATCCTGCAGCACCCACAAGGTCCCCCTGCTCAAGAAAGCACACGTACAGGCCCGTCTAAAGTTTGCTAATGAACATCTGAATGATTCAGAGGAGATCTGGGTGAAAGTGTTGTGGTCAGATGAAACAAAAATCGAGCTCTTTGACATCAACTCAACTGCCCGTGTTTGGAGGAGAAATGCTGCCTATGACCCCAAGAACACCATCCCCACCATCAAACATGTAGTTGGAAACATTATGCTTTGGGTGTGTTTATCTGCTAAGGGGACAGGACAACTTCATTGTATCAAAAGGACAATGGACGGGGTCATGTACCATCAAATCTTGGGTGAGAACCTCCTTCGCTCAGCCAGGGCATTGAAAATGGGTCGTGGATAGGTATCCCAGCATGACAGTGACCCAAAACACACGGCCAAGGCAACAAAGGAGTGGCTCACGAAGAAGCACATTAAGGTCCTGGAGTGACCTAGTCAGTCTCCAGACCTTAATTCCATAGAAAATATGTGGAGGGAGCTGAGGTTCGAGTTACCAAACATCAGCCTCGAAACCTTAATGACTTGGAGAGGATCTGCAAAGATGAGTGGGACAAAATCCCTCTTGAGATGTGTGCAAACATGGTGGCCAACTACAAGAAACATCTGACCTCTGCCACTAAGGGGGTTTTGCCACCAAGTACCAAGTCATGTTTTGCAAAGGGGTCAAATACTTATTTCACTCATTAAAATGCAAATCAATTTCTAACTTTTTTGAAATGCGTTTTTCTGAATATATTTGTTGTTATTCTGTCTCTCGCTGATAAAATAAACCTAGCATTAAAATTATAGACTGATCATTTCTTTGTCAGTGGGCAATTGTACAAAATCAATAGGGGATCAAATACTTTTTTCCCTCACTGTATATATACACACACACACCGCTGACATTTCAGCGTGGGACTGGATCAACAGCTGCAGAAAAGGTATGTATAGTTTTTTTTTATTCAATCCAGCAGGGCTGAACAAAAAAAAAATAAAATAACTGACAGCTCAGGAGGAGCCTTCATTCTAACTGACATTAGTACAGCGATCTCCCCTGCTGTCCTATTGTGTTTTGCGTGTACAAGACTGGATGACGAAATTCAGCAGAGCTACCCCTCATTTCCTAATCTCTGGAGCAAATTCCCTTGCTGAGTGCAACTGCACTTGCAAAGCAAATGGACCATTTGCCTTTAGCAAATCAACCCCACTCTATGTCACCATGGAAATTACTGATATCTACGGTCTTGTAAGGGTGTCAGGCCTGGTGCAAGATGGATGCAATCAAATTGGAGCTTGCAGTGAATATGCAGTGCCCTAAATTCAGAAGAGGGGTAAACCATAATACCTTTATTCCTTAGTAACCTCTATGTTGTCATATAAGCAATAAGTAGAAGTAATGCAATGAGTGCAACTACACTCAAGCATAAGAAAACTTCTCATAAACCGTGGGGATGCTTTCCTAAAACTGAAGAGAGTGAAATCTGGTGCTGCTCTAAAAAGAAACCAGATTCAGCCCAAGTTCACACTAAGCTGCGGGAATGAAGCTTGCACAATATCACTCCTGCATGTCAGTCCTGATTTCGGCAGCAATTTCACAGACATCTGTGTGGGTTTCTGCATAGATGTCAATAGAATCGCACCCTGAAATCGCAAAAAGTCGCACAGAAACTACCTTTTTTAAATTGGTGCAGCTTCGCAAATGCAGTGTCACACCAATTAGGACAGTGCAATTGCCGCCGATTTGACATGTCAAATCGCACGTTAAAAACCCACCAATGTGAACCAGGGCTCCAGATTTTATTTATTTTTTTTGTCCAAGTCTAAATTGAACAAGCTGAAGTTAGAAGCTGATTGGCAATCACACACAGCTGCACCAAATTTTGCACTCTCCAGTTTTAGTAAATCAACCTCCACGTGCTTATGTGTGTAATCTATAGAAGCAATATACAATAGCACAGTGAAAAACTGAACATTGCACTAGTAATACCATGCAGCAAGGCAGAACCTACTGCACATGATATAGCTGGGGGGAAAAATCAAAATCAAAATAAATAAAAGTGCCAAGCAGTAGGTTTTCTTAGCAGTGAACATTTTCTCACCTGCAAAAATCCAAGGTGCTCCTGGATTCCTTGTTTTTTTTCCACGATAAATGATTCAAAGTGCATGACAGCTCTGGTGTATGCTTTGGAACGGAATGAAGCCACAGCCAAAGTATCTTGCGGTATAAGCTCTAAGAATTTTGTCACATTTTGGTACTGTACAATTTCCTCCTGAGAGACAACTAATGAAACAAAATAGAAAGAAATACGTAATACAAATAAATAAAATACCCCGCTATGTATCTGCCAACAGAGCTACCCAAGAAAAAAAAAAGTCCTAGGTTCTCATATCATCTGGATTTTCCAAATTTTTAATTACTGGTGCCATGGTCTGTTCAACCTGTAATCTGGTCATCCCTACCCCCAGCCAGAGTCTTTGCAAGTGATCAAATATGTTTGTACCAGATAACTCTGTCATCTCTCCCTGTACATGAGTGCACATACAATAAAGACACTGCTCTCCATAATGGCAACTCAAGCTTCAGCAGTGGATAATAGTGTGAAATTAAAAATAGGATTTTTTAAAACAGCTTACCTGTAAAATCCTTTTCTTTCGAAGGACATCACGGGACACAGAGCCACAGTAATTACTGATGGGTTATATAGGTATCACTGGTGATTGGACACTGGCACACCCTATCAGGAAGTTCAACCCCCTATATAATCCCTCCCCTTTGCAGGGATACCTCAGTTTTGTAGCCAAGCAATATAGTGTATTAGAAGAGGGGCGGGACCTCTGTGTCCCGTGATGTCCTTCGAAAGAAAAGGATTTTACAGGTAAGCTGTTTTAAAAAATCCTATTTTCTTTCTCGAACATCACGGGACACAGAGCCACAGTAATTACTGATGGGATGTCCCAGAGCAATGCTACCTGAGGGGGGGGGAACCACGACCAAGTAGGGTGCAATCAGACCTGAGGACCCTGTACCGCTGCCTGCAGCACACTACGCCCAAAGGCGATATCCTCATGCCTTCTCACATCCACCTAATAGAATCTGGTGAATGTATGAACTGAAGACCAGGTTGCGGCCTTGCAGATTTGAGCCATAGAGGCCCGGTGATGCACTGCCCAAGAAGCACCAATAGCCCTTGTGGAATGTGCCCTGATCTGAAACGGAGGAATCTTCTGTTTCCAACCGTAAGCTTGAATGATCAACTGTCGAATCCATTTAGAAATGGTAGCTTTTGACGCTGCCTGTCCTCTATTGGGACCCTCTGGCAGCACAAACAAAACATCCATCTTGCGGATCTGAGTAGTTGCCCCTAGATAGGCCTTAACTGCTCTTACTACATCCAACGAATGTAGAGATCTCTCTTCCGGAGAACAGGGATCTGGAAAAAAGGAAGGTAGAACAATGTCTTGGTTTAAATGAAAATCAGAAACCACCTTCGGTAAAAAACTAGGATGAGGGCGTAGTACCACTCTATCCTTGTGTATAATCAAATAAGGCTCCTTACAGGAAAGAGCTGCTAATTCTGATACTCTTCTAGCAGAAGAGATGGCCGCCAGAAAAATTAATTTCCTTGTCAACAAGACCAAAGGAATCTGACTTATTGGTTCAAAAGGCTGTTTCTGTAACACAGCCAGGACCAAATTCAAGTCCCAGGGGTTTAGGGGCGCTTTAACCGGAGGATTAAGACGCATCACCCCCTGCATAAAGTTTCGGACCAAAGAATGCGAAGCAAGTGGCCGCTGAAATAATACTGATAAAGCAGAAACCTGGCCCTTGATGGTACTCAAGGCCAGCTTCATCTCTAATCCCATCTGTAGAAAATCAAGGATTCTACCTATGACATATTTCCTGGGATGCCAACCTCTGGATTCACACCAGGTTATATAAGCCTTCCAGACTCTATGATAAATCATCCTGGAAGCTGGCTTCCTTGCATTAATCAAGGTAGATATGACAGGACCTGAGAGCCCACGACTCTTCAGAACGTGGGTCTCAATAGCCAAACCGTCAAATTTAGCGTTTGTAAGGCAGGATGGAACACTGGACCCTGAGATAACAGGTCTGGGCGTACCGGTAGGGTCCACGGGGAACCCACCGTCATCCTTACTATTTCTGCATACCAAGTCCTTCTGGGCCAAGCGGGGGCCACCAGAAGTACCGACTTCCTTTCCTGCCTGATCCTGCGAAGGAGTCGTGGTAGTAGCAGAATAGGCGGGAATGCGTAAATCAGTGAGAACCGATGCCACGGAATCACCAACGCATCCGTCCCGCATGCAAGAGGATCTTTTGTCCTTGCCACAAATCTGTCTATCTTTTTGTTGAATCGGGATGCAAAGAGATCTACATCTGGAACCCCCCATCTTTGGCATATGGCCCAAAAGACGTCGGGATGCAGAGACCATTCCCCTGGAAGTAACTGCTGGCGACTTAGATAGTCCGCCTGCCAATTCTCTATTTCCGGGATGAAAACTGCCGATATGCATGGCACATGCATCTCTGCCCAGACTAAGATCTGGTTCACCTCTTTTTGAGCAGCTCGGCTCCGGGTGCCTCCCTGATGATTGACATAAGCCACTGCTGTGGCATTGTCGGACTGGATCCTGACCGGACAACCCTGTAGCCTGATAGTCCAGGCTTTTAGAGCTAGATGTATCGCCCGGATCTCCAGAATGTTGATGGGTAAGGTCCTCTCTGTCTTGGACCATACCCCTTGGACCGCAGCCTGTTCCAGAACTGCTCCCCAACCTGACAGATTGGCATCTGTTGTTACCACCGTCCAGGTAACCGGTAGAAAGGATTTCCCCTTCTGCAGGTTTTCGGGTATGAGCCACCAATTGAGGCTCTGACGCACCGCATGCGACAGGTGCATCGGAAAGTCTAATGCCTGAACCTTCTTGTTCCAGGTCGACAGAATACTGTGTTGCAGCATTCTTGAGTGAAACTGAGCATAGGGAACTGCTTCGAATGAAGACACCATCTTCCCTAGTAGCCTCATACAAAAGCGGACTGAGGGACCCTTCTTGGTCCTTACTGTCAGAATCAGCTCTCTCAAAGCAGTGATCTTTGCCTGGGGTAGAAATATTTTCTCCTGGCTTGTATCTATAATCAGACCTAAATACTCCAGTCTTCTTACTGGTTTTAGGAAAGACTTTTCTAAGTTGAGGATCCAACCCAGGTGTTCTAGATACCTGACCGTGGTCCTCAAGTTTCCATTCAAAGAGGCTACCGACCGGTCTATCAAGAGCAGGTCGTCTAGGTATGCTATGACGGCTATACCCTGAGCCCTTAATCTGGCCAGAGGAGGAGCCAAGATCTTTGTGAACACTCGAGGTGCAGTGGCTATCCCAAAAGGCAGAGCCACAAACTGGAAATGGCGCCCTCCTACCTCGAAGCGCAGAAACTTCTGATGAGCAGGAAAAATGGGCACATGCAGATATGCATCTCTGATGTCTATTGATGCCAGAAATTCTCCTCCCTGCAGGATGGGAACTACTGTTCGAATTCATTCCATGCAGAAGGATTGAATCCTTAGGAATCGGTTCAGATCCCTTAAGTCCAAAATGGGCCTGACATCCCCATTTGGCTTTTGGACCGTAAAAAGGTTGGAATAGAAGCCCAATCCCTGATCCTTTGCGGGAACTATCATAATGACCTCCTGCGACAAAAGTCGCTCTAACGCTAGAAGGAGCGACTGCTTCTTCTCTGGGTCTCTGGGAACATTTGATCTGAGGAACCGAGGAGAAGGGAATTCCTGAAACTCCAGCTTGTACCCTAAGGTTACCGTGGAGACGACCCATCTGTCCTGGAAGTCCTCGTGCCAGAGCTCTGAGAACTGTCGCAGTCTTCCCCCCACTCGAGTGAGCGGGGGCGCCCCCTCATGCAGAGGTCTTAGTGTTTTGCCTAGTAGGCTTCTTTCCCCAGGACTTCTTTTGTCCCTGGGGTTGACTCTTGTCTCTGGACCCCGATGGAGGCGGCCGTCGAGACTGCCTGGAGGCTGAAGCCCCCGGCGCTGGGGAAAGAGTCCGTTTGAAAGAGGGACGCTTACTCTTCTTCTTGACAGGTAAGAGAGTGCTTTTTCCACAAGAGATTCTCTTGATATAGTTATCCAAGTCCTCTCCAAACAACCTTGCACCATGAAATGGAAACCCAGCCAGTAGCTTCTTACATGGTGCTTCGGCTGACCAATTTTTCAACCATAGGATTCTACGTATATGCACCAACCCCAGTGAAAGACGGGAGGTTTGCACGACAGAATCTCTAATGGCGTCAACCACAAAGCATAAGGCCGCTGGAAGGTTAGCAAACCCCTGGGCCTGCTGTTCAGGTAATACTTTGATGACCTGCTTAACATGGTCTCTTAAGTATTGACAGACTCCAATCGCTGCTACTGCAGGTTGGGCCACTGATCCTGCTAAGGAGAAAACATCCTTCAATAGGGATTCCATCCTTTTATCTACAGGATCCCTGAGCATCTGAGCATTGTCTACAGGACAAGTCAGGCTAATATTTACGGAGGAAATGGCGGCATCAATAGCCGGTATTCCCCACATTTTAATAAACTTTTCTTCCATCAGATAAAGTGTTGAAAACTTTCTCGGCGGAAAATAAAGGTTTGTCTGGGTGATCCCACTCAGAATAAATAAGCTTTTCAAGTAAAGTATGAACAGGAAAAGCATGTGCTGCTTGGAAAGGTTTCAGTGACCCCAAAGCAGAAGAGGATTCTTTAGCAGTTTCAGGTATGGGCAACTTAAATGTGGAGCGGACCAATCCAGTGAGGATCTGCACTAAGACTTTCTCCTCTTGGGAAGTCGCAGAGGGTCCCTCTCCACCTGAATCCTCCGAAGAGGAATCATCCATCCCATCCCGATCCTCTGAAAGGGATTCATCTCCTTTTTCCCAGAGCTCCTCTGTCTGAGGGTCTTGGGGAACAGAGGAAAGCCTAGTGCGTTTTCTTCCACTGATTGAAGACGTAATCACGGCCATTAATCTTTCCTCTAGACCATTAATGGTTGAGGAAAAAACCTCTTGTGTAATATATACAGGGGCTGAAGTGCCAGAAGCAGGTGTAGCCCCTGACCCCGATGGCTCTCCCTGGCTAGCCGTCCCTGGCCCATCTTTAGGGGGGGAGGATGCTGCCGACAGGGGGCCCTCAGAACCTGAACGAGATCCCCTAGTGTCTCTGGTTCCTGGGGTGCTTGAACCTCTTCTACCCATAGTGCAAAGCAACAAGGTGTGAGGTATACAAATGAACACTGCCCGCTGAGCGATGTAGTCTGGCTAAAATCCTTGCTACCCAATGCTCAGTCTGGTGTTACTTCAGTAAATGCTGCCTAGGAGAATGCCTGTGTCCCACCTTACATGCGACCGTCAGTTCTGTGTCTCACCTTACATGCGACCGTCAGCTCTGTGTCTCTCAGAAGGCTGAGTGCACCTGTACAGAGTGCCTTTAATAGCCTGCAGCTGGCCTGAGTAGGAGTCTAAACACTCTGTGCTGACATCCCGCCCCCTCCTCTACCGCAACCCCCCCCCCCCCCTCGAGTTTTGAAAAAAATGAGCGTTTCCCGCACTGCCGACTCTCCTTCATGCTTCTGGAGAAAAGGCTGGGGATGGGGGGGGGGGAAGGAGGGAGACTGGTAACAAGATCTGCCTGAACGGCTATCTTCAGAGATGGTGGCCATTAGGCCGCAGAGCCCGGGTGGTATAACCACTTTCTAGACCCCTGTGGCCCCTCTCTAGCCTGGGGGGAACATTCAAACATGAGAAATCCCCCTTTCCACCTTACCTGCTTGCAGCCTGCTTTGAGATGCTGGGACATAATCAGCACTGAACACCTGAGACAGTCAGTCAGCATGTGTAGGTTTGTGCTCTTGGCAGCCCCCGGTGGTCACAATAGGCATAGCATGCATTTACCTTAAAGGAGAAAAGCCACTAGAACTCAAAAATTCTGTGGAATCTCCTCTTACCTTATCCAGCCGCAGGGTGCTGTTTACACAGACCCAATCTTCACCTCTCACGGTGGGCTCCGTTTGAAAAAACCGTCAGAGACTGGGGCCCCCATCAGTAGGGGGATCCAACAGTTCTGGGACCGTAAAGCACCTCGCCAGAAATTAGGAAGTTTAAAGCCATTTTCTGATCTGCGGGGTCCAGCTCTCTAAAAAGAGAAGCATTACGGGTAAAACCTCGTTTCTTCGGACACGAGGCCCGGGTACCATTCAATTCGGCCATGAAAAGACACTTTGAATGGATCCGGTTCGCCTGGCTTGCCCCAGTATAGGATCTTAGGATATTCCCTTTGGAGCTCAGCACAGGACATCTTTACACGTCCATCACCTAAGACACTGGCGTAAAAACTGAGGTATCCCTGCAAGGGGGAGGGATTATATAGGGGGTTGAACTTCCTGATAGGGTGTGCCAGTGTCCAATCACCAGTGATACCTATATAACCCATCAGTAATTACTGTGGCTCTGTGTCCCGTGATGTTCGAGAAAGAAATGTATTTTCTCCATCGAAAGCCTGGTAGCTCTTATCAGATATAGCAATTTTTCACAAACAAAATAAACTATAAAATAAAGGTATCTGATTATTTCCAGGTACTAGCAGGAGCTCCCATGTCGAGTAATAGCAGTAAAGATGTGCGTCATCAGTAAAAATAAATTACAAAAAATTGTGGGTAAAATAACTAGAGAGTATATTTTGCGGTCTCTTTTCACTTGTTCTATTAAAGATAGGCGGAAAAATGTTTCAAGCATTTGATTCAAGGTCCCACTTTAATATTAACAACTATACAACAAAAACTGAGAAATAAATTAAAAATGAAGACAGTATCAATTATAGAATTAAAATGATAGTAACAGTTATTTTCCCTACATTTCTAACACTAAACACTAACCCTTAACTTCTCCGCGACCTCCCGATTTAGTACTGGTTTCAGCCTGTAGCACCTGAAATTTTTCCCTTGACCACTGAGTCAGGTGATCCAGCATCGAAAACACTGTCTGGGTGCTGAGCTGACTGAGATCAGAGGCATTGTCCTGTAATCGCCGGGCCCCTGGATCTTCATGTTTCAACACTGCCATAATCTCAGCATGAATCTAAAATACATTGTACAACAAATCTTCAGCAAATGAAAAAAAACAAAACACATTTTTAAAATCGCAAAATGTGAATTTCACAATCACATAACTAGCAACGTAGTAATGGTCAAACAATTATTTGTCCATTCACCCAACATTTGAGAAAACTCCTGATTACAAAACACATGATTTTCATTTATATTTTAAAGAGTTCATTTTATACCCAGAAAGAAATGGACCCAACAATTGTTTGCTCTAGTTTTGAACATTTTAATGACATGTACAGAGCATTCTATAATGGTATACTGTATGCTGTGAAGACTTTGGCAATCCTGACTAAGAGAAAAATGGTAAGTTTAAAAGAAAATCTTCAGAGCTGAAAGTCCAACATGAGCAACCTGCCAGGGGCTTCCTTGACAATCAGGAGATGCACACATTCCCATCTTTATTTATTGGTAATACAGAGCAGAAAAAAAGTATGCTTTTTGTTCTAGCATCATATGCCTGCCTCTGCTTTCTTCCAACATGTCCATCACTGTTTGAAGGGAGACAAAAAAAGAGTGCAGAAGCTTTTAAATGTTGATCTGCTGTTGGTCCCAAATCCCTTACGGACCAATATGCTCCAACAAAAAGGAAACTTTCTTTCTGATCCCTAAAGGAAATCAGGTAAGTCCATGCATCAACATTCTGCAATATTAGGTTTTTCAAATATTAGTAGCCAGTTATATTTGTGCACTTAGAAACAAATCCAGCCCTTCCAGTCAGCTAGAATTACTATCTACATTTTTAAAGCTCTTAAAGCAAGATATAAACTCTAAAAATAAAAAATTGCTAGAAAGTAGGAATCTCTCTCTTTTGTGCACATTGTACATGCACAGAACAATGTAGATTATCATTTCATTTCTGGCATCGGTAAGATGACAGGAATCATTCATGTGCCTGGGACAATCTAACTCCTGTGGTGCACATATGCAGAAGTTACATCATCAGCGGTTGCCCAATGATTGCGGAGGGATGACTGGAAACCTAGAGGTAGCAGCAGCAGAGATGGTGGCAGTGAGGGACAGAGCAGGGAGAAAAGCCTGCATCACACAGCCCTGGAGAAGTGTACACTTGTAAGGCAAGTGTGCAATAACAACCAAGCCAAGTATGCAGCGCAATACAGTATATCAAAAGTCCACACAACACATCCCACATTAAAGTAGAGAGGTCTTTCCATATATTTTGTTGTAATCCTAAGTGAACAACTTTTCTGCAAATTTACTAAATAGACCTATTATGTATTTAAAAAAAAATGTAAAATGTATTAATCTTAACCACCCTAATCCCCACTTCTGAATTGCATTTGAGTACCTATAAAAAAACAAAAATAACATTCCCGAAGATTATTAACACTGTATTACCTCTTGGTGATCTTCTTTGGTACATCCCAGCAATGCATAAACCAAAATATGCGGTAAAAGATATATGGTCACTTTGAAGTCGTGTTTCATCATGATACTGCAGCAGCTGAAGACCTTCCTAGCAAGCTCATGCCTGACCTGTAGACCACAATTTTTGAAAAAAGTAAACCAAGTTTAGGTAATGAACAACAATAAAAAACAGGACATAGTGTGGCAGTGTACATGTCATACTGGCTTCAGGTTCATAGTAGCTTCAAACCAGCTTTGTATTACAAGCTACAAAACTTAGAACGCAAGATAATATATTTAAAGATACACACAATATCCCTTGTCCAAACTGTGCTCCAAGTTAAAACCCAATTGAATTTTTAAATAAAAGGCAGCTAGATACACTAAATACTGTGCAGAAATCAAAACAAACGTATTGTTACAAGAAGTTAATTTGTTTCCCATTGCATGCCTGAACTTTTCTCCCCCAGCATTTGTCTGCAGTAAGGGCAGCTGCTTCTGTCTGGGGGCAAAGACCCAACGCTATTAACCTCAGCAGCACCAAAGTTTTGGAGCAGGAAGAGGACTGGGCATCCTGCACAGAAGATTTCTACAGAATCCAGGTGACTGCATGACATGGGACAACCTTTATTACACATAAGTTAGCTTACCAAAGACAGAGAGAATGGTTTTGTTAGGTCTACACTTCAGCTTTAATTTTTAAAGCGGTCTCAATTTGACATATTTTGTTCTAAACGTGTCTACTGAAAAGCAGAGTATTTATTACAGTAAACACATTTGCCAATAGAAGAAAAATCTATTGGCAATTGTCAGTGAATACTTTTTCCAATCGTGGAAAGTGCTGGCAAATCTAAATGTTAAAGAATATTCGTAAAACCTTTAAGGCCCCTTTCACATGGGGCGGACTTCACTAGGAGTCCACCTATTGAGCGGGGAATCTGTCCTCTGATGCCTGCTGAGCATCCCCAGAGGGGAAGAGAAGAGAGGGGCTACCTAACTGACAGACAAAATACAAAAACATACTTGGGGGGCACACCCAAAAATGCTGTACATTCAAGATGGTGCTGTTATAAGACCAAAAACAGTACAAAATTGATTACAGCGCACACATACAAAAATTACATTTATCCTGCAAGGCTAGTTAAAAACACCTGAACATATTCAAAAATACAGGGGTTAGGTCACACTATATGGTCATATAGTGCTAAGCCCACTTACTGCGACAAAGTACCCCGAATTAGTGGGTCCTACCCTAGTAATAGAATGAAAGAACCTGTGTCTCAACCATGGGAGATAAACTCCTCCATGTGGGAGAACTGAAGGGATTCCTCCTATGAACTGGTGGCCACTAATTTTGTGCCACTAACTTAGGTTTGTACCTAAGTGAGAGAGGCGCAGGCCACTATATACAGGTTAAATACTTTATTGTATATAAATCATTTAAAATAATAATAAGATGGCCATGGGTATAAATGGGGGGTATGCAAACATTTATTCAGCTTGTCTGTTAGAACAGGCCAAGTTGTTCAACAACATGCAGAAACTATGTACAACATGTAACATATAACATATACACAGACCCAAGCAGGGGTCAGTGAGCCTGGGTATATATATGGCACTGGCAATAGGCTCTATGATCCAAATGGAGCAGCACAGGCAGTGCAGTACCTCCAGGGTGTAGCAGAATGCAGTGGCTTCCAACAGGATGTATGATGTATGGCTGCCATTCCCTCTGTGCAGGGATAGACTGGCTTAGAGGCTTGGTTCGTAACTGATGCACTTCTACCATATGGGGAACGACATGTCACACTGTTAGTGAATACATTACCACTCCTGTGGGTTGCTCAGTCCGTGTCCTGTTCAGTGTATCTCCTCACGCAGCGGAATGGGCTGTCCATTTATCCCTGTGGAGCTGGATATCAGCCAGTGGATCGCTGCTGGTGTTTCCTATATCTGCTGCTTTGCCATAGATAGGGACCATAAACAGACCGCCTGTCTTTTTATACCATTGGCCATCCGATCAGATCTGCTAGACGGTTGGGAAATGGATCCCTATCCGTCTGTTTTAGCGGATAGGATCGGATGTCGGCTGATGTCAACGGACACATGTCCTTTGACACCCGCCGCTCCATAGAGGGCATCAGATGGTCCGTTCAGCCTGCTCACATGAAAGGGGCCTTATACATAAGCGTGTCAATAACCCCTATACTGTATACTTTTATTCACTTACCAAATTCAATAAAACCAAGGCATACAAGACTCATACGCACAGCCATCATAGAAAAAGCTCTTTGAAACGAAAAATACCAACACACAGTTCAACTCTAACTTACCTTTGTTATCAAGTATCCAGCCCAGGATGCAGACCAGTCTGCAAAGTTGTCACCCAGCTTGCTTAGGTAAATGGGTTTCTTTATTTTAGTCCAGTTTATTGCTTTACGGGAACGCTTGTACCTAATGGGAAAAAAAAAGGAATTTTGACTTGCCAGTTTGTTTCTTTGATTACAGTACAGGGTACAGGATCTTTAGTCTTTAATAAATACAGAGGGATCATCTTCTGGGGAAAAAACCTCCCCAGGAAAGAGGTGAGCTTTTCATCACCTAAGAACACTAGCTGAGGCTAGGAATGGGAGCCTTTATATATAGGGGGATAAAGACTATTTGTCCTCCTAAGGGGGGGAGGTTGGGACTTTAAATGAAAACGCATGGAAGTATACATCTCCATCCCTAATTCAATATGCAAAATAAAACAAGTTGGGACTTTAAATGAGGCATGTACAGTATGGCTAAGGAATGAGTCAATTGTAAAAAATGTTTGTTATCTGGACAGTATATGAGATAACATGATACCGTATTTAATTACATAAAAAAGTGAACCGATATGGTATGACGTATACCCATATAATGAGATGAAATAGTTTGTAAGGGAGGGGAGTCACCTATTCCTTAAAGCGGAGTTCCACCCAAAAGTGGAACTTCCGCTCATCTGATTCCTCCCCACCTCCGGTGCCACAATTGGCACCTTTCAGTGCAGATACCTGTCTACTACAGGTATTTGCACCCACTTCCTGGAATAGACTCCCACGGGAGTCGCGCCCCTCCCCCCCCCCTGCTGTCTCCTGGGAAACACACAGGTTCCAGGAGATATCGGGGACCACTTAGGACGTGCAGCGCGTCTTGAACATGCGCAGTAGGGAACCGGGAAGTGAAGCCGCAACGCTTCACTTCCTGATTCCCTCACAGAGAATGGCGGCGGCAGCAGCCAAGAGCCGAGCGATTGATCGGCTCGCGGCGGCAGCAGCCGAGAGCCAAGCGATTGATCGGCTTCGGCTGCCGACATCGTTGGACTCCAGGACAGGTAAGTGTCCATTTATTAAAAGTCAGTAGCTGCAGTATTTGTAGCTGCTGGCTTTTAATAATTTTTTTTTAGGTGGACTCCCTCTTGAATATACTCTCACATATGAGCAAAGTCTGGAACCTGTGAAGCTAGAATCACAAATTTATGTAATTAAATACGGTATCATGTTGTGTCATCTACTGGCCAGATAATAAACATATACATTTTTTACACTTGACTCATTCCTTAGCCATACTGTACATGCCTCATTTAAAGTCCCAACTTATTTATTTTGCATATTCATTTGTCCTCCTGTCCTAAAGAAGTCCGGACATCTCCAGACAAGGAGGCCTATTTGTACTCACTGCAAACTCCTTTTCTATAAGTTATTTAGGGGCACAGGACATCTATAGCGTATACCTACTTTGATTGTATATGCAGTAAAAAGAAACCGAAAGAAGCAACAGAAGATATAAAAAAAACTATAGTAGGAGCTGTTCTGCCCATTGATCTCAACAAGAATAAGATTTTACAGTATGTACAAAGGAAATCCTTTTACCTCTAATACATGTCATGGTATTGATACATAAAAAAATTATAAGTCATATATAAATCTGTGACCCATGGAACCTTTTGAGAAAATCTTCTCACACTTTCCTGAGACAGGAAAAGCCTTGGACAATAGACAATTAGGCCAAGATAATTAAATTAGCTAAAAAAGGAAAGCCCTTTTAAAAATCCACAGAATAGACTTTGAACACCAACATCTGTGTTGACCCAGTTTTAGAATTACAAATAAGGTTTCAAACTTGTGTAACCATGCAGCAAAATAAGACAATAATGGGAGACTTTCACCTCCATATCAGCAAATAAAAGTATTTCATCAAGGGATACCCAAAGGCTGGGGAATATTACAGTTTTGTACGAGAAACCAAATAAGTGATGATAACCCCACCAAGACAATTGCAAACAGTCAAAGGCAATCACAACGAAAGGCGCTAATCCGGACACAGTCTTGTATGGACAAATTTTTGGAAAAATTCAATAGGATAAAATCATGTGTCAATTTATTGATACCATGTTGTAAATGAGTAAACAAAAATCTCGCATAGATGAAATACTGTAAAACTTGCTCCCCTCTGCGATAATACCTGTGTTTCAAGCCTCGTTCTGGATCTGTGCTCCCCGAGCGTATGACGTCACGCTCGGGTGTTTCCATCTGCTGGTTTCCATCAGCGGTTGTTCCGGCTGTCTCCTGGCCCCCTCTCCGTTCCATGGCTATCTTGCCATCTCGTCACCCACCATGGGGATTAAGGATGAGCTCAGGCGTGTTCACAGCCTGCACGTGCAGAGCCCACCAGTTAGTCACACTGCACAGCGCTAATCACAGTCAATGAGAAATTTCTCGATCTCTGCAGCCGCGGATCGGAAAAATGTCTCACTGCTTGCGATTAGCGCTGTGCAGCACCGACTTCCTGGTACGCTCTGCACGTGCGGGTTGCGAACACGCCTGAGCTCATCCTTACCGGGGATTCGGTTGAGGCTTCATACCTTTCATCTGGTCCTACATGAGCTGGGTTCCCCCCCTTCTCAGTGGATTTCCCAGCGATGCATGAGGGTTTTACCACCACAGCATTTCTTCACCATTTACATATACCCATGGCATATTTGAGCAATAAATCATTTAAAGTAACAAATTTGTGTAAAAAAAAAAATTTAATTTTGCCGAAACTTGTGGCAAAACATAATATATTCCATGAACTCAACATGCCTCTCAACAAATAGCTTGGGGTGTCTACTTTGCAAAAAGGGGTCATTTGGGGGGGTTTTGTGCTATCTTAGCATTTCTGGGTCTCTGAAACTGTGATAGGTAGTGAGGAAGTGAAATAAGCAATTTACGCTCTTAGAAAGCCTGAACGCGGTGATTGGTGTTCAGGGTCCTGTAAGTGGCTGGGCTCCCAAAAAGTCTCACACATGTGGTATCCCCATACTCAGGAGAAGCAGCAGAATGTATTTTGTTGTGTAAAAACAGAAAAAAACTGTGCTATACCCTCATGACATACGTTAGGGTAAATATGAAAAGACAACAAATTGAATGTGAAAGTATATATGGATCCTACAAAAATTGAATAGCACACAAATCAATGGTAAACAATCAATATTAACCACTTCCCTACCCGGCTATTGTCAAATGACGTCCACAGATGGGATCTCCCATCCTGGGTGGACGTCATATGACGGCCTGGGCTTCCCGGCCGCCTAGGGGGCGCGGGCACGCGCCCGCCGCGTTGCTCGGGACCCGGTGCGTGTGGACGGCGACAGTGATGTCCGCCGGGCACCCGCGATTTCCCGTTAACCGGGCCGGACCGTGGATCTGTGTGTGTAAACACACAGATCCACGTCCTGTCAGTTGAGAGGAGACCGATCTGTGTTCCCAGTACAGCGGAACACTGATCGGTCTCCTCCCCTTCTACGCCCCCGCCCCCTACAGTTAGAATTATTCCCCAGGAAACATATTTAACCCCTTGTGTCCCCCTAGTGGTTAACCCCTTCACTGCCTGTCACATTTACACAGTAATCAATGCAATTTTATAGCATTGATCGCTGTATAAATGTGAATGGTCCCAAAAATGTGTCAAAAGTGTCCGATGCGTCCGCCATAATGTCACAGTCACGAAAAAAAATCGCGATCGCCGCTATTACTAGTAAAAAAAAAATATATATATATTTTTTTTAAAAATGCCATAAAACTATCCCGTATTTTGTACACTATAACTTTTGCGCAAACCAATCAATATACGCTTATTGCGATTTTTTTTTACCAAAAATATGTAGAAGAATACGTATCGGCCGAAACTGAGGAAAAAATTTGTTTTTTTTTTTAAAAATTGGGATATTTATTATAGCAAAAAGTAAAAAATATTGTGTTTTTTTTCAAAATTGTCGCTCTTCTTTTGTTTATAGCGCAAAAAATAAAAACCGCAGAGGTGATCAAATACCACCAAAAGAAAGCTCTATTTGTGGGGAAAAAAGGACGTCAATTTTTTTTGGGTACAATGTCGCACGACCGCGCAATTGTCGTTTAAAGTGCGACAGCGCTGAAAACTAAAACTTGGCCTGGGAAGGAAGGGGGTGAAAATGCCCTGTATTGAACCGGTTAAATAATAAAAGTCACAAAAGTGCCAAAAGCACAAAATAGTGAAACATAAGCAAAAAGTCCCAGAACCAGAAAGGAAATCTTACTAAAAGATAGGAAGAGTCCCCAATTAGCTTTTCATAGGGATCAGTGTCTGAAAGTGGAAAGTGAAAACGACACCCCTTGCAGTAATCCTCCACCTTTAAGAATACATGCTTACCAGATAGTAATCTCAACAAGCTCATAGATAAACCAAGGGCCAGATAACCATAACTAGGAACATCCCTCTGTTAGCGTAGCAGATGGCAGGCAAACCAGGTGTGTACAGGACCTTGTATTCAGGTATCCAAACAGCATCAGGACATCACTCAGGCAATGTGCCGCGGACGTGCATGGGGAGGGAGGGGGTTGCCACAACCCAAGTTACCAACATAGGAGCAAAAAAGAGATGCCCATAAGAACAAGTAGAAAACTTACATTTCAGCATAAGAAAAGGAGCGAAATCGCCGGCCGGCTGGCGAGCGCCCGTTCAGAATGAAAAGCGATGACGTCAGAATGTCGGCCTCCCATTTTGGGGGGGGGGGTGTTTAACTGTCCTGGCATTTTATGCCCAACATTGGACGCTTATGCCACACATTACCCACTCTTCTAACAACTTCAAGACCAGGCCTTTTCTGACACTTTTAAAATTACTTTGACCCCCAAACATTATACAGTGGCTTGCAAAAGTATTCGGCCCCCTTGAACTTTTCAACCTTTTGCCACATTTCAGGCTTCAAACATAAAGATATAAAATTTTTATTTTTTGTGAAGAATCACCAACAAGTGGGACACAATTGTGAAGTGGAACCAAATCTTTTGGATTTTTGAAACTTTTTTAACTAATAAAAAAATGAAAAGTGGGGCGTGCAAAATTATTCGGCCCCCTTGCGTTAATACTTTGTAGAGCCACCTTTTTCTGCGATTACAGCTGCAAGTCGCTTGGGGTATGTCTCTATCAGTTTTGCACATCGAGAGACTGAAATTCTTGCCCATTCTTCCTTGCAAAACAGCTCGAGCTCAGTGAGGTTGGATGGAGAGCGTTTGTGAACAGCAGTTTTCAGCTCTTTCCACAGATTCTCGATTGGATTCAGGTCTGGACTTTGACTTGGCCATTCTAACACCTGGATACGTTTATTTGTGAACCATTCCTTTGTAGATTTTGCTGTATGTTTGGGATCATTGTCTTGTTGGAAGATAAATCTCCGTCCCAGTTTCAGGTCTTTTGCAGACTCCAACAGGTTTTCATCCAGAATGGTCCTGTATTTGGCTGCATCCATCTTCCCCTCAATTTTAACCATTTTCCCTGTCCCTGCTGATGAAAAGCAGGCCCAAACCATGATTCTGCCACCACCATGTTTGACAGTGGGGATGGTGTGTTGAGTGTGATGAGCTGTGTTGCTTTTACGCCAAACATATCGTTTTGCATTGTGGCCAAAAAGTTCGATTTTGGTTTCATCGGACCAGAGCACCTTCTTCCACATGTTTGGTGTGTCTCCCAGGTGGCTTGTGGCAAACTTTAGACGAGACTTTTTATGGATATCTTTGAGAAATGGCTTTCTTCTTGCCACTCTTCCATAAAGGCCAGATTTGTGCAGTGTACGACTGATTGTTGTCCTATGGACAGACTCTCCCACCTCAGCTGTAGTTTCCCACCTCAGAGTGATCATGGGCCTCTTGGCTGCATCTCTGATCAGTCTTCTCCTTGTCTGAGCTGAAAGTTTAGAGGGACAGCCAGGTCTTGGTAGATTTGCAGTGGTCTGATACTCCTTCCATTTCAAAATGATCACTTGCACAGTGCTCCTTGGAATGTTTAAAGCTTGGGAAATCTTTTTGTATCCAAATCCGGCTTTAAACTTCTCCACAACAGTATTACGGACCTGCCTGGTGTGTTCCTTGGTCTTCATGATGCTCTCTGCGCTTTCAACAGAACCCTGAGACTATCACAGAGCAGGTGCATTTATACAGAGACTTGATTACACACAGGTGGATTCTATTTATCACCATCAGTCATTTAGGACAACATTGGATCATTCAGAGATCCTCGCTGAACTTCTGGAGTGAGTTTGCTGCACTGAAAGTAAAGGGGCCGAATAATTTTGCACGCACCACTTTTCGGTTTTTTAATTGCTAAAAAAGTTTAAAATATCCAATAGATTTCGTTCCACTTCACAATTGTGTCCCACTTGTTGGTGGTTCTTCACAAAAAATTAAAATTTTATATCTTTATGTTTGAAGCCTGAAATGTGGCAAAAGGTTGAAAAGTTCAAGGGGGCCGAATACTTTCGCAAGCCACTGTATATTTATTTTAAATCAGAGGCCCTACAGATTAAAATGGTGGGTGCTGCAATTTTTTTTTCATATAGTATTTGCACAGCGATTTTCCAATTTCAGGGAAAAAAAAAAAAAAAAAAACACTTTTTGAATTTTAACCCCCTTCCCGCCGAGAGTACACAGATGTGCGGGGGTTATACCGGGATGATGCCGGCAATCGGCTATTCAGGTATAACAACTAAAAGCCGCTCGGCTGTTATACCGGAGGAGCGGGAGGGGACGTCCCCCCTCCTGCCGCTCTTACCGGGCCTCCCATTCCATAGAACGGGAGGCCCGATCACCAATCCGCCGCCTCCGGTGGCTAGTGACAGTCTGGAACAAAGCCGTGAGCAGCTTCGTTCCAGCCTCCTAATTGTAAACACGGAAGCGTCATCATGACATCACTTCCAAATTGCTCAGGCTGCCAATGGCGCCAGTTTAAAAAAAAATATACAGTATTCAGAATCGCTGAAAACGTCGATCTGAATACTCTGAAGTGCAAAGGAGGGATCGGGGGTCTTTTAGACCCCCGATCCCTCCATAAAGAGTACCTGTCACCACCTATTACTGTCACAAGGGATGTTTACATCCCTTGTGACAGCAATAAAAGTGATCAAATTAAAAAAAAATTTTTAAAACAATTTATTAATATAAAAATAAATAAAATAAATAAGAGAAAAAAAAATATTAAAGCTCCCCCGTCCCCACGAGCTCGCACAGCAAAGAAAACGCATACGGAAGTCGCGCCCGCAAATGTAAAAACGGTGTTCAAATCACACATGTGAGGTATCGCCGCGATCGTCAGAGCGAGAGCAATAATTCTAGCACTAGACCTCCTCTGTAACTCTAACCTGGTAACCATAAAAAAAAAAAAAATTAAAGCATCGCTTATGGAGATTTTTAGGTACCGTAGTTTGTCGCCATTCCATGAGTGCATGCAATTATAAACCGTGACATGTTTGATATCTATTTACTCGGCGTAACATCATCTTTCACATTATACAAAAAAATTGGGCTAACTTTACTGTTTGTTTTTTTTTAAATTCATTAAAGTTTCCCTTTTCTCAAAAAGTTGCGTTTAAAACACCACTGCACAAATACCGTGTGATATAAAATATTGCAACAATCGCCATTTTATTCTCTAGATTCTCTGCTAAAAAAATATATATAATGTTTGGGGGCTCCAAGTAATTTTCTAGCAAAAAATATGGATTTTAACTTGTAAATACCAAATGTCAAAAATAGGCTTAGTCATGAAAGGGTTAATGCACAAAAACACATTATATTGCCCAAATGTTTGCTAAAATATAAAAGATGATCTTATGTCGTGTACAAAATACCAAACATGACATGCTTTAAAATTGTGCAAGCCGTGCAGCGGCGACAAACTACATACATTTTAAAAGCCTTTACAGGTTACTACTTTAGATTTACAGAGGAGGTCTACTGCTAGAATTACTGCCCCCGATCTGACCTTTACGGTGATACCTCACATGCATAGTGCAATTGCTGTTTACAAAAGACAGGAAACCGATGCTTGCGTTCGCATTTGCACGCGTACATGCAATGTTCTTTTTTTTCGTTCAGTTAAAAAAAAAGAACCTAACAGATTCATCCATTCACATTGATTGATGTGGATGAAGAAATCTCTGCCAAGAAAAGTGAAAAAAAAAATATGCCGAAGCATAGGGGTGAACCAGCCCCTATGCTTTTTTTTTTTTTTTCCTCAACTGCGGTGGTGAAATCACCTCCTACAGCGCTGGAGACACTAATTTATGTATTGTGAGAGCAAACCCTGTTGCTGTCAGAATAAACAGATCAGTGCTGCAGCTGAATGGCGTACCTTGGTAGGAGGGCCCACCTAGTTGTGGGTGGGGCTGCTCTGGGACTCTTTGTTCCTACAGCTGCAGCTACACCCGACCTTCATTAAGCTGAACTTATTTTGGAGGCTCTGTAAGGTTGGAATAGATATACATGCTTTGGTGACAGACCCGCTTCGCCACCTCAGAGAGACAGGATCCCCTTTGAAACCAAGAGGGGTCTGGCTGCAGAGTGGAGCTCCACCAATGACAGGAAGCATGTGACCTCCATTCCACTTTTTTTTTTTTATAATGAACTTTATTGTGAATCTCTGCAGCTGGAGCTCCACTGTCACAGCAAACATGTGACCTCCACAGTGTTGCCAACCCTCAGTATTTTTACTGGCAGCCAGTAAAAAACAGGCACTTTTCTCCTGCCAGTAAGAGGAAAAGGTTTGCCAATAAAAAAACATGGCTGTGATGCTTGGCTCAGAACTGTGCATGCACAGCTCGGGTCCGGAGACGGCTGAGACCATCCAAGTGTCTGCTACAGTGTGTTCGGGTGGTACCGGTG
Source organism: Aquarana catesbeiana (assembly GCF_042186555.1). Taxonomy (NCBI): domain Eukaryota; kingdom Metazoa; phylum Chordata; class Amphibia; order Anura; family Ranidae; genus Aquarana; species Aquarana catesbeiana. The sequence continues at coordinate 180,164,106 of NC_133327.1, read as the reverse complement.
GGGGGGCGGGCCTGACGGAGGTGGTGCCTGAGCGTGTTGTGTGATGTCATGGTGCAAGGGAACCAGGCATATTGTACTTATTTGTAGCTTAAATACTGAAATTTGCACTTAAAACTGTAATTTTGCACTTTTGGAAATGCCAGTAAAAACTTGGCTGTGCCAGTAGATTTTGGGTGTTGTGTCAGTAGATTTTGGGTGTTGTGTCAGTAAATTTCAATCTGGTTGGTTGGCAACACTGGACCTCCACAACTCCACCATTTTTAAATGAACTTTAATGTAACAAATAGACGATACTACAGGAAGTGGAGGTCACATGATTTCTGTGTAGAGTAGGTATAAAACCATGCACACACTCTAAACCCGGGAGTAGACAGCGATGTACCAGCTCATTACTTTGCCTACAGCGGCCCCCCGTCTGCAGTACAACGCGGCTGGGCAATCGTTAAATGGATAATATTTGCACCAGAACAGATATGATTTTCAAGAAGATGGAGGTTTAATGCCGACATACCACTGAACCGTAAAACATTTTTTGTGTGTCTCAATCTTGGCCCTGTTAGTTGACATGAAGATCGGGCAAACAAGGACAATGAAATTATGCTTAGAGCAATGGATTGTATTCCGACATACCATTGAACCGTAAAACATTTTTTGTGTGTCTCAATCTTGGCCCTGTTAGTTGACATGAAGGTCGGGCAAACAAGGACAATGAAATTATGCTTAGAGCAATGGATTGTATTCTTCTTCCAACATAAACATGAACTTCCATCATCAACAAGCATGTACATTGGTAAATGTTAGACAATCGCTTTTACAAACAAATACGGTTTACAAAGTTCTCTTAAGAAGAGCACTTTATCAGAAAGTACAAAACCTCCTAAAAATCTCTTGTATTTCTTCAAATCCCAACAGAATGGCTCAGTATGTGCTGCAGTCACTGGAGCTCCACTCTACACAGAAATCATGTGACCTCCACTTCCTGTAGTATCGTCTATTTGTTACATTAACCACCGCACCATAGCCAAATGACGGCTACAGCGTGGCTGTAACTCGGGTAGGGCATACATTGACGTCCTCCCAGAATCACGCTACCGCGCGCCCCCGGGGGCGGGCACCCGGGAATATCCGTGACCGACGGGTCCGCATCACGGATCACGGTAAATGGCCGCTGATCAATTGTAAACAAACCGGCATCATGTCCGGTTCCTCTCTCCCCTCTCTGTACTGATCGGTACAGTGTGAGCAGAGAGGGGAGAGATCAGGTGCTGCAGCGCTGTGGGCTGGATGTGTAGTGCCCATTGCAGCCTCAGCCAGCCATCCCTAATCAGCAATACTCATCCATGCTCAGCCAGCCATCCATTCCTAATCAGCAATACTCATCCATGCTCTGCCATCCATCCCTAATCAGCAATACTCATCCATCCATCCATCCATGCTCAGCCATCCCATCCACCCCCAGCCGTATTCATTCATGCTCAGGCATTCCATCCATAATCAGCCATCCCCATCCATGCCACATCAGTTCTCATCCATGCCACATTCATGCCACTAGAGTGCCTTACAAAAGTGTAATAGGTAGTCAAATTAGATTTGAAACTGATGCCCCTAGTACACCTGATGGTGCTCCCTGCATGTTGGGCCTCTCTATGTGGCCAGGCTGTGTAAAAGTCTCACACATGTGGTATCGTCGTACTCATGAGTAGGAGAATCTATTTTGGGGTGTAATTTTTGGTATGTACATGCAATTTGTTAAAAATAAAAAATATTGTATAAATGGACAACTTTGTGTAAAAAAAAAAAATATATATGTTTTCATTTTCTTTACACATTTCCAAAAAACTTGTAGAAAAAAAATGACATGTTCAAAGGACTCATTATGCCTCATAGATTATACGTTGGGTAGTTTTCTTTCCAAAATGGGGTCATTTTTGGGACGTTTTCATTGTCCTGGTGCTCCAGGGACTTCAAAAATGTAAGAGGTAGTCAAGAAATTAGATGTGCAATTTATGCTCCAAGAACGCCTGATGGTGCTCCCTTGCATGTTGGGCCTCTGTATGTGGCAACGCTGTGTAAAAGTCTCATACATGTGGTATCGCCATACTCAGGAGTAGTAGAATGTGTTTTGGGGTGTAATTTGTGCTATGCTTATGCTGTGTGTGAGAAATAACCTGCTAATATAACAATTTTGTGGAAAAAAAAAAAGAAAAAAAAAAAATCTTGATTTTGCAAAGAATTGTGGCAAAAAAACCAAGTTAGACTTACCGGTAACTTGTTTTCCAGAAGTCTTTCAGGACAGCACCTGAGAGATAGCGACTCCACCCACCGGAACAGGAAAAACCTTCTTCCTCCAAACTTTAAAGGGAGGCGCCTCCCTACCATACCTCAGTTGTAATAGAGAAGACCTCCGGCCCCGGCTGGAACACATAAACACATACGTTAGTCACAGCATAGTATATACAATACAATAGGGCGGGATGTTGCTGTCCTGAAAGACTTCTGGAAAACAAGTTACCGGTAAGTCTAACTTGGTTTTTCCCAAGGCGTCTTTCAGGACAGCACCTCAGAGGATAACACTTACCCCCTTAGGGCGGGACAACAGCTTGCAGGACCTTTCTGCCAAACGCCTGATCATTAGCAGATGTGAGGTCCAGCCTGTAATGTTTCACGAATGTGTGAAAACTCGACCATGTTGCCGCCTTGCAGATTTGTTCAGGGGTGGCACCAGCTCTCTCTGCCCAAGTGGCCGCTAATGCTCTTGTTGAGTGTGCAGAAATTCCTGCTGGAGGAGACACACCTGCATGCGAATAAGCCTCTGAAATGGCTAGCTTCAGCTACCTTGCTAAAGAGATTTTAGAAGCCTGGCAACCTTTCCTGTTGCCCGAAAATAGCACAAACAGAGAATCTCAGGTTCTGTCCTGGATCTCGTAAGGGATCTGAAAAATCTGGTTACCAACAGATCTGAGGCCACAGATCTTTCTAGGAACACTGCTAGCGCAGCCACCTGTACCTTCAAGGTACTAACTGCTAGTCCCTTGTCAGCACCAACCTGTAAAAATTCCAGAATGGTAACAAGACTCCCTGGGTCCTGGGCAGATGAATTACACCATGTATTGTAAACCTTCCAGACCTTGGAATAGATATTTCTAGTCACCCTTTTCCTACTGGATAATAGCGTTGAGATTAACCGGTTGGAAAAACCTTTGCTCCTTAAGAGCTGCTCTTCAGATACCAGGCTGTGAGCGCCAAAGTGGCTACCTCTGGGTGATTTACTGGCCCCTGAAATAGTAAATCGTGCCTGAGGGGCAGATGCCAATAAGGCCTGACCGCCATTTTCAGAACGGTTGAAAACCAAGCCCTTCTTGGCCAAAAAGGCGTGATTAGGATAACCGGTACCGTTTCCCTTTGAATTTTTCTTAATACTAAGGGAATTAACTGGAATGGGGGGAAAGCGTAGCAGAGATGGAATCTCCATGGATACGCCAAGGCATCTGTTCCTAGTGACCCGTCGTGATTGCTTAGGGAAAAAAATTGCGGAACCAAGGCATTCTCCTTTGAGGCGAACAGGTCCACCTCTGGCAGCCCCCACTTCTCGACAATCATGGCGAAAACCTCTGGGTTCAGCGACCATTCTGCTTCCTGAATGGGGTTTCTGCTCAGGAAATCCGCCACCCCGTTCAGGGATCCCTTTAGATGGACTGCTGATAAGGACAGCAAGTGTCCTTCTGCCCAACGGAGAATGCTCATGGCTAGTACTTGCAGCGATTTGCTCCTTGTACCTCCCTGCTGGTTTATATAAGCCACGGCCGTGGCATTGTCTGTTAGTATTTGAACATGCTGGGCCCGGAGCCCTTGAGCAAATGACTTCAGAGCCAAGTCGATCGCCTTGAGCTCTCTCCAGTTTGAGAACTTGGTCGCCTCTTTCCTGGACCAGTTAACCTGAGTGAAACCCTTTTCTAGGTGGGCTCCCCAACCCCAGGAACTGGCATCGGTTGTCAGCCTTTTTTCGATTGGAAAGGCCCAGACTAACCCCTCCAATAGGATATCCTGCCTTTTCCACCACCATAGTGACCTCTTCACTTGGGTCAGAACTCTTACCTCTGAGTCTAGGGATTCCAAATTGTGATCCCAAGATCTCAGAAGAAAAGCCTGCAGATGTCTGAAGTGTAGTCTTGCCCACTGAACAGCTGGCATTGACGAAGTCAGAACACCCAGGGCTGACATGACCAATCTTACCGTCAGCTGCTGGTTGGTCTGCAAGAAAGACACTGTATCCTGGATTTTTCCTTTCTTCTCTGAAGGAAGAAAAATTCTTTGGCTTACCGAATTTATTAAATACCCTAGAAACCGAATCTCCTGAGATGGTTCCAGGGAAGATTTTTGGAGATTTAGGATCCAACCTAGAGACTCCAGATGGCTGCATGCTCTGCTTAAATTGCCCCTCAATTCCTCTCTTGAGGGGGCGAAAAATAGCAGATCGTCTAAGTAAGGAATTACTGCGATTCCCTGAAGACGCAGCAGAACTAGGGCCTCTGCCATTACTTTGGTGAAAATTCGGGGTGCGGATGATAGCCCGAAGGGTAGGGCTCTGAATTGCAGATGCTGAATTCTGCCTTCCAACCTTACCGCCAACCTGAGAAACCTCTGGGACTGGGATGAGATTGGAATATGCAGGTATGCATCCTTTAGATCCACTGACGCCATGAAACAACCTGGAGTCAGAAGATTTCTGGAGGTGAAAATTGAGTCCATCTTGAACCTTCTGTATTTGATGGCTCTGTTTAGTGGCTTTAAATTGAGAATTAAACGAAATCTTCCTGTTGGTTTTTTTACCAGGAAGACATGTGAATAGAAGCCCTCGTGCCATTCTTCTGGTGGCACTGGGATTACTACACCCTGTTGCATCAGTTCCTCCAGAGAGGATTTCATGGCCAGGGCCCTTATTGGATCTCGAGGAGCATTTGTTACCAGAAACCTTCTTGGGGGGGCTTCTGGAAAACTCGAGAGTATAACCCTGCGAGAGAGTGGTCAGAATAAACTGATTACTAATAACTAAATTACTAATTTGCAAAATTTTAAAACAGAAACGAAGAAAAATGCATTTTTTTAACATTTTTTAACAGAATTTTCAGTCTTATTTTCAGCGCAAATAAAAAACCCAGCAGTGATTAAATACCACCAAAAGAAAGCTCTATTTGTGTGAAAAAAAGGACAAAAATTTCATATAGGTACAGTGTTGCATGACTGAGTAATTGTCATTCAAAATGTGAGAGAACCGAAAGCTGAAAATTGGTCTGGTTAGGAAGGGGGTTTAAGTGCCCAGTGGTCAAAGTTCATTTTAAAAAAAAAAGGTAAAGTTGTGGAGGTCACATGTTTGCTGTGACAGTGGAGCTCCAGCCACAGATATTCACAATAAAGTTCAGTAGAAAAAAAAAAAAAAAAGAAGTGGAGTGGAGGTCACATTTTTGAAAGAGCACATAGGTTAGGTTTACTTACTAACCCCCAAACCCCCCCTTTTTTTTCTTTCCCTTTTCTTTTCTCACCACTTCAGACCCTCTCCGTCAATATTCAGTGAGGCTTTGATCATGCCTTCTACTGTAAATTGCTCAGCTCCTCTCTCTCTTAGGGTGTACTACTATGACTACTCTTTGAACATTAAAGGCCTTAATATTCCTGAAAAACGTAGCAGTGTTCTGGCAGAGGCCCCCGACAGAGCACAAATTGTCTTTTTACAAGAGACGCACTTTAAATTGGGATCCATCAGCCGTTTAACAGCCGGTCTATCATGCAGCCTGTACCGACTCCAAAACGAAAGCCTGTACCGACTCCCTTCTTCATTACATGTGGGTTATGTCCGTTGTAGTCTGAGCTTCCTTATGGAGAAGACTTCTTTGGGATAGCACCGCTATGATCTCACCATCCACCAGCCCTTGGTATCCTACCTCCATTGCCAGTGGGCAATTTAAGCCTGTTTGACCCATATAGCGTACGCTTTGTGGGTCCCAACTTTCCGGTAAGCCTCCAGTCTGTCGGGTGGTGGTTCTGCACAAGTGTCTATCAGCACTTTTTGGATTGTATTCAAAAGTTTCCACGATCATATATCTTGGAGTTCATCACCATTGCAATATTTATGTTTACCGCACTTGTTGATCTAGTTCTGGACATTATTGCCATTTTCTATCTCGCCATCACATATGGTGACCCTAAGGGTTTATAATATGATGGACTTTTTATGTATGAATTCTCATTAATATACAACACTAATTTTCCATTTTTTATTATTGCATGTGTTATCGCAATATTTACCCTCATCATTCTTTCTCACTTATTAGCGCTACACTTGGTTTTATATATATTTTCTAAGTCAATACAGTCCTTCCTTCTTATCCAATGAAGACACAAAGGCGTTAGAAGCCCCCCTGTCCCTGAAGGAATAGGAAGAGGCACCGAAAGCTACAAAACCCGGTAAAAGCCCGGGTCCTGATGGCTTTGCAGCACAGTTTTACAAATGCTTCCCTTATCTTCCAGCCCTGGGCTTTCTTAACTTCAACTGATCCTGGATCATCGAACAGCTTACTAGAAGCGTATATTGTATCAATCCCCAAGGAAAATAAGGACTCGCCAATGTCGCTAGTTATCGTCCGATATCTCTCCTTAACGTGGATGTGAAGCTGTTCTCGAAAATCTTAGCAATCTGGTTGTCCTACCATGTGTCAACCTGGGAAGGACTGGATCAAGTAGGATTTGTCCCTGGAAGAGAGGCAAAGGACAACACTATCAAAGCCCTGAATCTTCACCATTGGCTAACTTCCACCCGAAAGGAGGGTTTCTTCCTAGCTATGGACGCTGAAAGGTGTTCGCCCGAGTGGCCTGGGACTACAAGGGTGAGGTCCTAGGAACTTTGGGTATCTGTGCAAATATTCATGCTCTCATCTCATCCTTATATGTTAACCCGAGAGCCAGGGTCAGAGTCAATGGCCACTTGTCGAGCGCCTTCTCTATCCATAATGGAACGAGACAGGTTTGTCCCCTCTCGCCCTTACTTTACATCCTATGAAGCCCCTCCTTTGTTGTATCCGGGCACACTCGGATATCAAGGGAATACAGGTCCGTGATTGAGAATTTAAGATCGCAGCATTTGCAGGTGACATTTTGCTTTTTCTTTCCTCCCTTTTGACATCCATGCCAAATCTCTTGTCAGTCCTTAAACAGTTCAAAAGTATCTCAGATTTCAAAATCAACTACTCAAAGTCTTTCGCACTAAATGCTACACCATCTACAGAATTAGTGCAACAATGCCAGTCAAATTTTTCCTTTCAATGGAAGGCGGATGCTGTCACATATCTGGGCATACAACTCCCTGCCAATCAGAACTCTATAATAGAAATTTGGCGGAATTAGATATATGCCGGGATCTCCAGAGGTGGGATGTACCCTCCCTCTCTTGTTTTTGGCGGGCTTCCATATTAAAGATGACGACCCCCCCATGCATACTTTATAAATTGCAAACTCTTCCAATCCAGCTACCACCTTCTTTCTTTGTGGCATATAGGACCATGTTTAGGTCCTTTCTATGGGACAACCAACCCGCACGAATGAAATGGGCCAAGCTAGTGTTGCCAAAATCTGGGGGGGGGGGGGTCTTCTGGATCTACAACGCTACTATTGGGCAGTTCACCTTGCTAGGGTGGTGGATGGGAAAGTCCATGAACATTGTAAAGATTGAGTATGGCTTGAGCAGTTAGCCTCTGACTCAGAACTACGCGAGGTGCCATGGGGTTTCGAAAGGAACACATATCCCTCTCTCGATTCTCATCCCCAAATTGGGGCTACTCTTCATGCCTTTGACAGGACGTGCGCAGCACATGCACTTTTATCCAAGGAGTGCTCGATTACCCCAATTAGAAGCAACCCTGATTTTGACTTGGGCCTATCCAGGAATTACTTAGTAGCAGAATGGCCTCACATGGAGATGCAGGCCAGACACTTCTTCTGTAGAGGTAGGTTCAAGAAGCATAAGGAACTGGCTGAGTTATCCATTACTAAGGTGTTCCCCTTTTGGTCTTACCTTCAATTGAAACATTATTTAGAGGATCCAGCACGTAGAGAGAGGTTTACCAGGGCTCCTACAGTCTTTTGTTTGGAGAGCAATACACCTCTTTACGCTCTGCCCACGCGTTCTGGGAAGCTGCACTTGATGCAGAAATAGACGATGCCAGCTGGGATTGCATACATCTTTAAATCCATAAGGGCTCCCTGAATGTAGCCACGCAGGAAAATGGCTATAAACTTAAAACCAGGTGGTATAAAATGCCAGATATCCTTCATAAATTTGTGCAGTCTGTATCTGATTGGTGTTGGAGATGTGGGATAGAGAGGGGCACATTTCTTCATGTCTGGTGGAAATGCTCTCTGATACAGCAGTATTAGCGTAAGGTCCATGACATCTTTGATCGCTTCGCTCCCACTGGAGTTCACACCGGCACAGTACCTACTCCATTTCTCAAAAATTCCCAGGAGGCACTACTATAAGTCGGTAGCTATGCATATGATCACCAATCCTAGGCTTTGTTTACCGGTTCATTGGAGGTCTATCCCCCCTCCCTCAATGAAGGAGTGGACCTCCCGTGTTAATCACATAGCAGCGATGGAGGAGCTGATCTATACCACCCTCGATAAAATACCTGAATACTCAGCCACATGGGAGGCTTGGAAAACATATTGAGAATCTCAGTCATACCAAGAGCTAATACAGAACAGCAAATGAGTTGTTTCTTGGAACAGTGGCTTAGTCATAAGTGAAATTCATGTTATTCTTTACATTGTCACAAGACAAGTACTTATCTGATATGGACAGAGAGGGTGGCTGGTGGTTGTCTCATCCCCTATCTTTTCCTTATCTTCTGGGTTTTTTTCTCCCCATATTCCCCCCCCCCCCCTTTTTTTTCTTTCTTCTTTTTTCTCCTGCCCTTGTTAGCTTAGCAGCAACAGAAGGGGATAGTGGGAATTGAGACTGAAGGTGTTCACTGGTTCGGCTCCCACACCCTTTCGGATATATCAAGTGATGTAATCAATTGTGCGCCTATTTTTCCTGTTCTAATTAGCTAGGTATTTCATGGTTATTTCTTACTTAATTAAACTACGTGTTTCATGCTTAGGAAAACTCCCTCTTATTTTAACCACTTGCCGCCCGCCATATAGCAAAATGACGGCTGCAAAGTGGTTTCAACACCCTGACTGGCGTCATATGACGTCCTCAGGATATTAAGCTGCTGCGCGCCCCCGGGGGCGCGCATCGCGGCGATCGTTGTTGCGGTGTGTCAGTCTGACAGACTGCAACGCCGATCTAGGTAAAGAGTCTCTGATGGAGACTGTTTACCACATGGTTAGCCGTGTCCAATCACGGCTGATCACAATGTAAATAGGAAGAGCCAGTGATCGGCTTTTCCTCACTCGCGTCTGACAGATGCGAGTAGAGGAGAGCCGATCAGCTGCTCTCCTGACAGGGGGGGTCTGTGTTGTTTATCTGTACAGCCCCCCCTCGGATCCCACCCAGGACCACCAGGGAAGCCGCCCAGGACCACCAGGATGGCCATCCACACTGGACCACCAGGTATGCCCCCTAGACCCCCAGGGAAATACTAATCTGTGCCCAGGCAGCTGCCAATCAATGCCCAGGCAGCTGCCAATCAGTGCCCACTCACAATGCCTACCACTGCCACCAGGGATGCCTATCAGTTCCTCACATCAGTGCCTAGCAGTGCTGCCTATCAGTGCCCATCAGTGCCACCCATGAGAACCCATCTTTGCAGCCTTTCAGTGCCTATCAGTGTCGCCTATCAGTGCCCACCAGTGCCACCCATGATTGTTCATCAGTGCCGCCTATCAATGCCCATCAGTGCTGCATATCTGTGCCACCCACCAGTGCCGCATGTCAGTGCCACCTCATCGGTGCCGCCTTATCAGTGCCTGTCAGTGCCGCCTTATCAGTGCCCATCAATGAAAGAGAATACTTACTTATTTACAAAATTTTTTTAACAGAAACAAAAGCAAAACTTTTTTTTTTCAAAATTTTCGGTCTTTTTTTTTGTTTAGCAAAAAATAAAAACCGCAGAGGTGATCAAATACCACCAAAAGAAAGCTCTATTTGTGGGAACAAAATGATAAAAATGTAGTTTGGGTATAGTGTTGTATGACCGCACAATTGTCATTCAAACTGCAACAGCACTGAAAGCTGAAAATTGGTCTGGGCAGGAAGGTGTATAAGTGCCCTGTATTGAAGTGGTTAATAACAATATGTGCTTAAAGTGGAGTTTTGTAATTTTGCGTGAAAACCTTTAATAAAATCTTTATGTAAAAAAAAGTTAAAAATAAAAACATACTGTACATGTTAAAACCACCAAAAGGAAGTTCGGCCTAAAAATGATATAACATTAATTTGGGGTACAGTTGTATGACTGAGTAATCGTCAAACTATCACAGCACTGAAAACGGAAAAGTGGACTTTAGGCTCAAATCACAAAGCTGAGACACCGTGAAAACAATTCATATTTTCAAAAAGTGGCAGTTATTTTTAGCCGAGTTCTATAAGAATTTAAAGTTACAGTCACATGGCTGAAAATAGAGATCTTGCTAGTAATAGAAAATTTAATTAAGCATCTTGTATTTTAAAGGTCCGCTTGAAGATGGCTATAGTTTTCCTTTAAGATGAAATGACCTTTACCTTGTATTAAGATGGGGCTCCAATATCTCCTGAATATGTTCTGGAAATCTCCTCCAAAGCCTCCGTCCAGGACAGTCAAGCCTTCCTTCTTTGCATTCATAAATAGATAACAACTCCTGCATAAATACAAAACTGAAAATAAGGTAGTGTCAAAACATTTTACAGCTACTACAATGTCTGTGCCTAGGAAATGGTACAGCCACAAGGGAGAAGCAACTTGTTGCAATCTCTTGCAGGCAAGTTATATACGAGGCTATGCCGCTAATGGTCAACGAGAGGGCTACCCCCCCCCCCCCCCCGCTTTTTTTAAGATAAAAACCTTAATTATAAAGAGCAGTATTCTATCATACAGATTGTGCTTTTACCACTTCATACAAAAGCTATATAGTGCTATGACTTTAAAATGGAAGATAAATGAAACCAGCATGCCTTGTAAATTAAAATGAGGTATTGAAGCCCTACAAAAAAAAGACTTGAAGCCCTACAATGCCAGGAGATACATATATATATATATACTGTATATATATATATATAGATAGATAGATAGATAGATAGATAGATAGATAGATAGATAGATAGATAGATAGATAGAGATAAAAAAATACAAATGCACACAAATAACTTATTTATATTTATAGTTTAAATTGAGATTTTTGTTCACCTGAATAGCATAAGCAGCAGAATCCTGAGCGCGGACATTATCAGCATAAGCCAAAAATGCTCTAGTCAACTCTAAGAGCAACTCATAAGCAAAATTCAGGTCTTCAACCCCAGTCTAAAACAAAAAAAAGAAAAAAGGCTTAAAACCTCAGTCTCCAGGCTCAAAATATCTACCATTACAGACCAACTCAAGCCATTTTTTTTTGTTTTTGTTTCCAATAGATTCAGAAAGAGTACACGGTATATTGCTCTCAAATAGTTACTGCTATTCATGACCCCTTGGGGAGATTTCACTTCACTTCTTGTCCTAGTGATAGCCTGTGACTGCAGAACAATACATTAGGGTCACCATAACAGGAAGACATAAACATTAAACAATTGCTATCCTGGGGCAATTTTTCATTTTTCAGACAGGTTAAAAATCAGCATTAAAATTACCACCAGACATTATATATTATCTGAAAGCAGAGGCCTTGGAGAATAAAATGGTGGCTGTTGGCTTTATGTCACACAATGGTATTGATTTACTAAAGGCAAATATACTGTGCACTTGCTCCATACCTAAGTAATGGAGGTAAAACTTTGCTTTACAAAGATTACTCAAATAACATGCATAGAAAATAAAACACAGCATTTTTGTTTGTACATGATTGGATGGTAGAAACCAGCAGAGTTTCCCCTCAGATCTAGAGCAAATGCAATTAAAGCACACTTGCAGTGCATAGTATGTTTACCTTTAGTAAATAACCCTCCATATCTGTGCAGCCATTTACCAAAACACAAACTTTCAGGAAAAATAAATAAATAAATAAATAAATAAATAAAATACAAAAAAATTAATTGTATTGCACATGAACAAAATACCCAATGTTTTGGTAAAATATAAAAGATAATGTTGCATCAAGTAAATAGATACCAAACATATAAAGATTCAAAATTAAGTTCCACTGAGAAATGGCGACAAACTACATAGAGTACCTAAAATTTTTCAAGTGACGCTTTAGAAGCCTTAACAGTGTAGAATTATTTGTGAATAACAGTCAAACAATTATTGCTTTCACGCTGACATTTACAGTGATACTGCACATGTGTGGTACAATTGCTGTTTACATATGCGTGTATGCCCAGGGAAGTAGGGATGTTTTTTTTATATTTATTTTATAAAAATTTTTTACAGATTTTTTTTTTAAGTTTATTGCTATCACAAGGGAACTTGCAAGTCCCCAAGTGATAGTTTTCAGCAGGTAATATGTCATCTTTATTGAAACATCAGGGGTCCATTAGACCCTCAATGTCTCCCCCGCAGAAAGCAGGTAGTCAAGCACAGATCGTGCTTAAATGACTGCTTACCTGGCTGTAACTGCCAGGGAATGAGAGCTTTGAAATCAGAAGAGATGAAATTGTAGTTGCTTTCGGCTTTATTTGTCACAGAGGAGATTGATACGAACGTCCACCAGCTGTAAAAAAATGAGACCAAGATCATGGCTGCAGTTGCAGTCAGTCAGCATTTACTAAGCCTACAGAGGTTTAAACTTTTCCCTATTTTATTATAAAAGAAATGTTTTGTTGCAGTCAGTACTGCACCAATGAGAACAAGCATGTAAAAATAGTAATGTTGTACTAAAATCAACATAGAATATGTATTTGCAGAAAATACACTATACTTTCCTTATAATGTGGGCTTATACACTATAGCTTTTACTTGCCCAAGACAAGTAAAAGCTATAGTGACAACAGACTACCATTGAAGCCAAACTCTAGGCTCAACAAAATGTCAGAATAGAGAAGTTATATGTGATTTTTCTTGAATTGATCTTCCTTGTATGTACCTTTAAAGTTTGTGTAGTAATCCAGCATAAAACTCTTCATGCATTTTGCCCTGTACAACAGTTTCCTTTAAAGAAAAAAGCCTAGTCATTGCTGCTGTCTCTCCTGACTGGTATTTTATTTGTCCCCCTCCATCATTTTCTGCAGGCAGCCTGTAGTGGAGGACTGGTCAGAATCCATCCATAAAACACCCCCTCTATCTTTGATTGGCACAATATATTATTCAGACAGGCTATTTACAGTTATAAAAAGCCTACATTGCCTGAAGAAACCAGTGTCTTTGGAATCTGGATGTGCAATTAATATAATGTCATTGGCTAAGTTGTCTTTACTAGAAGGCTTGGGAGATGGACATTCAGGAAAAAGCAGTCAATCAACAGCTTTGTTTGAACACTGACCCTTCCATTTAGCCAAAAGGGAAAGAGGCTACCTGGGTGTGGTCTGAGAACAAGCTCAGATGACCTATATAATTTATATTTTTTTTATTTTTACAGAGCACTATTACCATACTTCCAAGGTTTTAACATTTGTGCCCAATTTAATTTAATGTTAAAGCATAAGAAATTCACCATGTATGTCTAGTACTTTCAAGTGGTCATCCCAGTTAATCACATTTAACTACCTAAAAACTACTAATTGGATTTTCTAAGATATGTCACTTACAACAAAGGTAGAGCCTTTGCCTTGTGCATCACTAGCTGAAAAATCCAGTCTTCCAGGATCAATTGCACCTAGTTGTCCAAGGCATTCACCACACAGTAGTCTTGCTTGTGGGCTGGCATCCTGGCACCCAATTAACAGTACAGTTACCAGCTGTGAAACAACTGGCTCCACAGTTTCACTGTCTGTTGCATACTGTAATAGTTTTTCCTGAAAAAAAAAGTATTAGGACAGAAAAATCAGACATGAACTTGAGCAACAGTCAAACTATAATTTAATAGACAACTGTGCTTGTGTATATGATCTCTTTGTTCTAAAAAATGTATGCAAGTTTGGTAAAAACAGAACACATTTTAAAAGGCCAAACTATCAACCTATTCTACCTATTATTATTAAACAGGATTTATATAGCATCAGCAGTTTGCACAGCACTTTACAAAATAAAGGAAAACAGCTACATTGCAATTTAATACAAGACGATTAGGAGGGCCCTGCTTGTGGGAGCCTACAATCTAAGAGGGGCAAGTGGTATAGAATGTAATAACTTTGAGGGATGAGCTGATGGAGAAGGTAGAAGTACAGATTTCGGGTGAAGGCAGGATAGGTTTCTCTGAACAGATGATTTTTCAGGAATCGCTTGAAGGTATACAGAATCAATACTAATTCAAAAATTAGCTATTACAAGTACTGCAAAATTACAAGGTTCTTCTTATGAGTTTATACTATATAAGATGATGAATGCAGACTCTATATGTCCCTTCTATAATAGAAAAGAGAGGTATCTTCAGACGCATGGCTCTCTTCTAGTGCCACTGTTGCAATAAATTTCTGTGGATCTATAGCTTACTTTCTACCCCTAGCATATAAATTATTTCATTGGATCCAAGAAAGCAGGTTCATCCATTCTGAATCCCAATGTAGCACTATCCTCAGACTTTTAAATCAATGTTTTGCTCCTTTTAGTACATTTTAATCACGTGCGCCATTAATGCGTTTTATTGAAACCTTTAGACATCCTACCCATGCTCTTCCAAAAGTTATACTAATTTACGTTGTTAACATGTATTCTACTGCTTAAATTACATTTGTCAGAGCCTGTGTGTATAACAGATGGGGAGCCCAAAGCTTTTAATGAAACGTATAAACCGTGTCAGTGTAAGTCTGGTTAGCTTCTTCTAAACACTGCCAAATGATGGGGCTCCAGTAATCCACTGACACTTGTGTACATAAGGCTGTAGAAAATCAAAGAAAATGTTATGTTAGCAGAGTCTCGCACGAGAAAGATATGTTGTTTGTAAAATTTGAAAGGATAATTTTAGTGAGCACAAAACAGGGTACCTGGTTTTTATAAAGTGTCTCCTTTAAGCTGGTGAAAGCATGAATTCGGACATCAACATTTTCATGCTGAATGGCTTTTATTGATAACTGCAATGCTGTCTGAAGGTCTGTGCTTTTGTTTGTCTCCTGGAAAAAAAAAAAAAGACACAGATGATAACATTTCTAGTTTATACCAAAGACTTCCATTTCATTTAGTTATAAAAAATGCAGCGAGTCAACAAACTTTGCAAAATTTGTCAACCTTTTTATCTGAGAGAAACGCTTGAAATAATTTTCAGGTTTCAGCGAACCCCTGCTAAAACAATTCATTAGTGGTCAGTGAGAAAAATTCCCCTTACATTGTAAGTGTAAAAAAATGCCCCCCTATAGTGGTAGTGGGATGTATTCCCTCCCTTACCAGTGTTGGTCAAAATGCCACACTGACAGCTAAAAAGATTATAGGGTTAATGCAGCTGCTCTGCCAAATGGCAATGACCCCAAAACTTTGCAGGCACTATCAAATGGGAGATCAATTAGCCACAGTTTAAAGAACCCCTAGCAACCTGTGAAGGAAATAAAGTTTTGAAGCGGTTGTCTCTGCCACTGCTATTACAGCATACTTTGCCCCTCTTAACTGTCAAGTACAATGATAAATATACAAAGGGCCAATCACCACTTGATTTAAAATATAGCAGCAACTTAGAGGATATTGAGGGACAACCTACAGGCTTTAAAGCTGGAACTATCAAGATGTGGATATTCCACAACTACCCAATAATTCTTGCATAAGCTGTGTCTACATTTAAAAATGTAGCACTTACTTTTCTGAATTCCTGAAGAACTTTCTGGATTTGCTTCAGCTCTGGGTGATTCGGCAGGAAATATATTTCATGAAGGAAATCTTGGACAGCATCTCTATAAAATCAAATAATATTAATCATCAAAATAATAATAATAATATAAAAGGTATTCCACAAACCTGTGGTGTGATAAAACTAGTTCACATAACTAAATTATCTCATGGATATAAACATATTTAGGTGTTAAAAGAAATTCTATAATGTTTTAAACAGATTTTAAGACATTTAATTTGAACATGTATACACAAAAATATATATTTTCATCAACTTTTCCAATATAAATAGGTCTAACCTACCTGTTCTCTACTATGAGATAATAGAACACATCAACTGTTTCTTTTGGTTGGATGTGTAGCAGAGGCAGTAAAGCAACTATGACATGGCTGAGAAGGGGGCCAAGGTATGCTTGATCCAGACATCGAACAAACAAGTCCCAAGCTCTAAATTAATTATACAACACAGAAAGGACTAAGCTGTTAAACCTCACCTTAGATTTGACAATATATAACAAAAATATAATCATTTGCAAAGTACCTGCAACAAAGTTCCGGAAACTCCTCTTTATAACGAAGGCCCGTCCTTAAAGTTGTCATCATCTTCACTCGTACAGAGCTGATATGTTTAGGGCCCAATAGTTTCATCAGAGAAACCAAACTGTTCAGAGCCTGATAATCAGAAATAGAATATACACTGCTCAAAAAAATTAAAGGAACACTTTTTAATCAGAGTATAGCATCAACTTAATTAAACTCCTGGGATATTGATCTGGTCAGTTAGTTAGCATAGGGGATTGTTAATCAGTTTCAGCTGCTGAAATTAACAACAGGTGTACTAAATGGGCAACAATGAGACGACCTCCAAAACAGGAATGGTTTTACAGGTGGAGGCCACTGACATTTTTTTCCCTACTCATCTTTTCACTAGTTTTGCATTTGGCTAGAGTCAGTGTTACTACTGGTAGCATGAGGCTATACCTGCACCCTATAGAGGTTGCACAGGCAGTCCAACTCCTCCAGGATGGCACATCAATACATGCCATTTGCCAGGTGGTTTGCTGCGTCTCCCAGCAGTCTCAAGAGCATGGAGGAGATTCCAGGAAACAGGCAGTTACTCTAGGAGACCTGGACAGGGCCATAGAAGGACCCAGCAGCAGGACCGGTATCTGCTCCTTTGTGCAAGGAGGAACAGGTTGAGCACTGCCAGAGCCCTGCAAAATGACCTCCAGCAGACTACTGGTGTGAATTATGATTATTATACAGGATTTATATAGCACCAACAGTTTGCGCTGCGCTTCACAACATGAGGGCAGACAGTACACTTACAAAACAAATCAATACAGGAGGGATTAGAGGGCCCTGCTTGTTAGAGCTTACAAATCTAGACGTGTCCCTGACCAATCAGAAACAGATTTCATGAGAATGGGCTTGAGGGCCAGACATCCTCTAGTGGGCCCTGTGCTCACTGCCTGGCACCGTGGAGCTCAATTTTCATTTGCCATTGAACACCAGAATTGGCAGGTCCGCCACTGGCACCCTGTGCTTTTCACAGATGAAAGCAGGTTCACCCTGAGCACATGTGACAGACGTGAAAGGGTCTTGAGAAGCCGTGAAGAAGGTTATGCTGCCTGCAACATCATTCAGTATGACCGGTTTGGTGCTGGGTCAGTGATTGTCTGGGGAGGCATATCCATGCAGGGATGCACAGACCTCTACAGGCTAGACCAGTAATGGCGAACCTTGGCACCCCGGATGTTGTGGAACTACATTTCCCTTGATGCTCAACTACACTGCAGAGTGTATGAGTATAAGGAGAAATGTAACCCCCAAACATCTGGGGTGCTTAGGTTCGCCATCACTGGGCTAGACAATAGCACCCTGACTGCCATTAGGTATCGGGATGAAATCCTTGGACCCATTGTCAGACCCTAAGCTGGTGCAGTGGGTCCTGGGTTCCTCCTGGTGCATGGAAATGCCCGGCCTCAAGTGGCAAAGGTATGCAGCCAGTTCCTGGAGGATGAAGGAATCAATACAATTGAATGGCCCCCACGCTCGCCTGACCTAAATCCAATAGAACATCGCTGGGACATTATGTGTCATCCATCCGACGACGCCAGGTTGCTCAGTCTATTCAGGAGCTCAGTGATGTCCTGGTCCAAATCTAGGAGGAAATACCTCAGGACACCATCTGTCGTCTCATTAGGAGCATGCCCCGACGTTGTCAGGCATGCATGCAAGCACGTGGGTGCCATAAAAACTACTGAATACCATTTTGAGTTGCTGCAATGAAATTTCAGCAAAACGGACTAGCCTGCTGCATCATTTTTTTTCACTTTGATTTTCGGGGTGTCTTTGAATTCAGTCCTCTGTAGGTTCATTTCCTTAAAACAATGTGGCATCCTTTAGGTGGAAAGTCCCGAAATTCTAGTTTGTACCCTAGAGACACTGTGGAGATGACCCATCTGTCCTGAATTTCCTCTTGTCAGACTTCTGAGTATTGCAGAAGTCCTCCCCCACTCTGGCGAGGGGGCGCGCCCCTTCATAATGAGGCTTTAGAATTCTGCTTTGCAGGTTTCCGCCCCAGGACTTCTTTTGTGCCTGGGCCTGACCCTGAGGCTTTCCTCTAGAGTCTGACGGCGGAGGCCGTCCCACCTGCCTAGAGGCAGATGCCCCTGGCGCAGGAGAAAGAGTCCGTTTAAATGAAGGGTGTTTATTGCTTCTCTTAACTGGCAAAAGAGTACTTCCCACTGGAAATCGTTTGGATGTATTTCTCCAAATCATCCCCAAATAGCTGATCCCCATGAAAAGGAAAACCAGTTAGGAGCTTTTTGCATGGTGCTTCGGCTGACCAATTATTTAACCATGGGATTCTACGCATGTGTACTAGCACAAGGGCAAGGCGGGACGCCTGGTGAATAAAATCTTTAATGGCGTGTATGGCAAAACATAATGCTCTTAGTAGTTCGGCCAAATCCCGGGCTTGCTGTACAGGAACCTCTTTAAGGGCCTGTCTAAACTGGTCCTTTAGGGATTGACAAATGCCTATTGCAGCGACTGCAGGCTGAGTAACAGCACCTGTTAAAGAAAAAAAGGATTTTAACAGGAATTCCAACCTTTTATCTGTTGGATCCTTAAGCATTTGAGCATTGTCTACTGAACAAGTTAGGCTTTTATTCACACTGGAAATCGCAGCGTCAACTGCTGGTACATTCCATTTTTTGGTGAATTTCTCCTCCATGGGATAGAGAACTGAGAATCTCTTTGGAGGGAGAAAATGCTTATCTGGGTGATCCCATTCAGCATAAATAAGCTGTTCTAGTAATGCATGGAGGGGAAACGCATGCAAAGGCTGTGAAGGTTTTAAGGAACCCAAGGAAGAAATTGAACTTTCAGCTGACTCCGTTAGGGGTAGCTTGAAGGTGGAACAAACTATTTATGTATGGGACTGTACCAGCAATTTCTCAAATAATGACGCCAAGCAGGAGAAAAAAACTCTGGAGCCGAAAACCGGGAACCTCCGGGGGGCTTGGGGGGTATTGCAAGGGAGGTAACAACAATTGCCGATTCCCTAACCATCTTGGTTCCTTCACACCTCAGACAGTAACTATAACAATATGAAAGATTTATTAACATACATTTAAAAACATGTATACCACAGTGATAAAGATGACATAGATGACGAGCATGAATAATGCTACATAGAGTACATATGAAAGAATGAGATATGCGGGACCTGAAGGCACCATACAGATACCCCAATCGATCTGAAGCTGCTGCGCGAGGGCAAAAACTGAGGCCTTTAGTCAATAATTGTTTGTCCAAGGGGGTGAGGTCATATGAGGAGAGGTTAAGGACCTCCATCTCCGTCTAAACCTCATCGTAAGCAATGGAATCTCTTATTAAGTGGGCTTGTAGGCATATTGATCTAGTACCCCTGTTGCTTGCATTGAGTTGGTGATGTCTTTGCTGACTAAAACACTCTTGGGGTCCACTGCCCCAGGAGTAGTTTTGGAACTGATGGAGTTAGAGCCAGTAGCGTTATTTTATATGGCTTTCTGAGCCGAATGGGTTGTTCTCAAACCCCCAATGGTAGGCTGCACTAGAACCGCCTGCTCGAACCTAGAGCCAGGACATCTTTTAGAATCGTCACTTCTACTTACATTATCATTACCATTAAGGCATTTGTATCCCTGTTTGCTAGAGGGGGTGTCCCTATTCCTATAAGACGACGAAGGGGATCTAACCGATGGTGTATCGAAAGCTGCTGCGCTGTCAGACATGTCAGCTCTTGATTGGTCTTTTCTGGGGTGCCGTCTAGGTAGCGTGGATTGCCACCGATATGCAGTACCTTGACAGAATGCTCTTTTATCCAGGAAGAATTTCTAATCTTTTTTGCCAATGATGTCTATATTGAACCTGTCTAAATGCAGGCTCAACTCAATGTCTTTATCCTTAAAGGATGTTTGGTTCGCGATGTTGGGATGTGGTAAGAACAACTCATCGATATCTTTATCAATGGTAATCAGATTTTTTTCTATATTCACCTATCAACAATCTCATCATTTCATATGAACAACCCAATAAGTTATTCTCCCATTGTGTCTTGAAGTCACTATCAATGGTTTCTAGATTGGGGAATATCTGAACCCGTAGTCCTATGAACATTTTTCCAAAAATTTGATATGCCACAAGATGGTAGATTTTCGTTCCATCAACTTTCTAAGTCTAAAAAAGAACGCTATGACATCTGTGGATGTCCCACTGGTACCCCCATATTTGGTTTGTTCCCAAGTAGTGCTCTGATATTGTTCCATGATGGACAGAGGAGTAATAAGCTGGGAAAAAGAGTGACCTTACAGAAAAGTCCAGAAACTGAACATATGATTCCAAGATATATATAATCAATCAAAAATTGTATATATAAATATGCATACCCTTATTACAGTAGCTGTCATTATATTATCATTCATTGATCCATTTCCATCTCCCTACCTGCGCCTCTCCTGAGGAAGTGAAAATTACCTTGCGAAACACGTAGAGATCCGTAGCGCAGCAGCTCCAGATCAATTGGGGTATCTGTATGGTGCCTTCAGGTCCCGCATATCTAATTCTTTCATATGTACTCTATGTAGCATTATTAATGTTCATCATCTATGTCTTCTTTATCACTGTGGTACATGTTTTTAAATGTATGTTAATAAAAGTGTCATATTTTTATAGTTACTGTCTGAGGTGTGACTCTTTAAAAGTCCCGTGGGCAAAATGTTTGTTTTTCTGTGTCATACATACCAATTTGGGACTGGAACACTACCTCAACCCTTCTCACATTAGCTCTCATTGTTTGTCTATGTTAAACTATCATCACTCTTTTCACTTGAAAAACTAAATGCCAAACTGATAGTAAGCATTTGTTATATGGTGAGAAAAAAAAATAAAAACTGATGAGCAGGTATTTCTAAAATGTACAGTAAAAGAAACAGTATGTGTGGAAGGTCCATCTTGTGAACTGTATAAGCATGTTTATTAAGTCAACAATCATTGAGTGAAAAAATTACCATTTTTTTGTCTTCAATGCCAATGCTGGAACTCAGCAAGTGCATATTAAAGAAAGCGAGAATTCCTAATAGTTTGGGTTGCAGGTAATCAGCCTACAGGGTAAGAAAATAAAAGTTTGAAATGTGAGAAATATACAGCTGAAGCCTCAAGTCTTTTAGCACTACTGTCCAGTATATTCTTACCATTATTTCTGGCTTAGTGATGTTTCTGGGTCCTTGGTAAGGATCATCATTGGATGGAAAGGATGCCAAAATAGATAGTCCATTAAAGACCTGCTGATAGTGCTCACCAAGCCGCAGCAGCAGCTCATTGTGCAGACCCTGGTAATCCTGTCTCAGTAAACTGCCCAGTTCAATCTCGGTTTCATTCTGTTCTCAAGAAACAAACACAAACAACTTGCATGAAAATATAAATATAAATGGCTGTCTGCTGTGCTGACAATCTGCAAGCTATAGTAACCTGAGCTGGACAGACACAAAACATGAAAGTATGACAGGTATTTCACTGTAAATTAGCTTCCTCTTTATTTCAATGAAATAAAATTTAAAAATTACTATATTTATCAGTTACAATCATATTTGTTCTGCAACACTTATCATTTATCCATCACCTTATATTGGATTTGGTTATGTATTGTAAAAAGACCTTTGTACTGATATCTAGTGGTAATTCAGTACAACTGCAACTTGTAATGGTTGTAAAATGAAACAATCCAAATTACCTATGTGTCCAAGTTAGACAGTTCGACCAAGTTAGACTTAGTTCTTAGCTAGATACCCCCCCCCCCCCCCTTCTTTATGTTTCTCAGTTAGTTTCCCAGCCTTCACAGTGGACGCAAGGTTTCGATAATCAGTGCCCATTTACATTTGGATATGATTGGTTGACAGCCATGTACTGCTTTTTGACAAGTAAAACTACGTTGGATTAAATTAATCTTTTTCAACTGTAGTGCCTTCAAAAATTGCCCAAATTTTATACAAGCCAGCAGGTGGATCAAGCCTGCCTTTTAGTTACACAAACCACAGGTTTTCATTGTGCACCATTACAACCTTCTAGCGTCCTAACAAATAATTATGTAATTGGTTGATAAGGAGGAGGATGTCAGGCATTGTACAGCATCCTTGTTTGCCCCTCTCCTCAGCACTAGGGTCACATTAGTGAGTGAGGGAGAAAATAAACGCTGGAATATTAGTAAGTATTTGTGTGCAAAGGTGTATTTGCTTTGAAAGCAGTGTTTCTCAACCTTTTTTTCAGTCAATGCACTTGCTTTGAAAAAATAAATCACCTCTAATGTCGGGTATTCTATGTGTGTGAGTTTTGCTGGTATGTAAAACTATTCGTTTAGTTTTTTATATTTTTTTGGAATGAGCTGCCTCTAGATTGTGCAGAATTTTAAAGGGTGCATTGACTGAAAAAAAGGTTGAGAAACACTGGTTTAACTGCTGTATTTAGGGGAGAGTTGGGTTATCTTTGAAGAGTGCTTAATCAGCAGGTGATCATATTGGCTGGACAGACCGAGGTCTTACGGAGGTATGTCAATGCATAAAGCAGTGCTTGAAATAGAACAATACTTGAATTGCTCCTCATTTTAAAAACAAGTTGAATCATGTAATATCCCAATTACAAAGTTCCAGCAAAAGGGAATTTAAAGGATACGTTTTTTTACTGCAGGAGCCTCCAGAGTATTGTGCCTGTTAACACTGGATCAGGGGTGCAATGTCAGGCTGCTGCAGTGAAGCCCTGCGGGTTCCAGCCCATACCACTGTATGGGTTGTCAGTTTGCAAGCTGCAGGGCTTGTGAATAAACTACAATTGAGCTTATCCCCAACCCCTCCCCCACACAGTATATTGAGAACTACAAGCCGTCTGCGGTAAGAGCAAGGTAAACGAACAGCTTGATCACATCCTGAGTGGAGCGCTGTCTCCTGAAGGAGCAGGATAAAGATGGTAGCCCTATACCCTGATTGAGGTAAAAGGATGAAACCACCTTAGGTAAAACAATACCTTGGACCAAAGAGCAACCTTATCTTTGTAAACTACCAGAAAGGACTTCATGCAAGATAAGGCAGCCACCACTGACACCCTCCTGAAAGAAGTGATAGCGAACAAAAAAAATTCCCTTGCAAGCAGAGTTGACATAAAATAAATCCCCAATGGAGTCAAAGGCTGGAGTCTGCATCAATAAAAGTACCAAATTTAGGTCACACATAGCCACAGGAGAAGTCTGGGAGGAATAATATAAGCCATCCCAATATAAGCTTTGCAGATGTGGTAATAGATTTTTCTAGAAGTCAATTTTCTGGCACTCAAAAGCCTAGGGATGACTTTAATTAGCCAGGCCTCCGTCTGTCTCTCAGAACATGGGCTTCAGGCCATCAAAGCCAGCGAATAAAAAGCAGGATGGAATAACGGACCCTGAGACAATAGATCTGGACAATCTGGCAATGGCCGCAGTACATTCAATAAAAGTCTCAGTACTTTCACGTTCTTCTTAGCCAAACTGGAGCACAAGAATTACTAGAATCCCTTTATAATCAATGCGACTCATCAGACCAAGCCGGAGCTTCAGAGGAGGAAAGGCAAATATCACGGAAAAATTATCTAGTAGATACCAACATGGATTTAAAGATCATAAGTCATACTTGCCAGACCAACCTTTAAACATTCTATGAGGGGTGTGAGCCATAATTTGGATCGAGGAAGGCCTTTGGACCTTGTTTATTCGAATTTTGCTTTTGGTATGATACAGTATGTACCTGGATAAAAAAAATGTGTTGCAGGAGGTTTGAAAAAATAGTTCAATCTTAGTGCTTGAGCAGGACCATAACTTCACAACAGGATATAGCAATTTTACAAGACCTAGTTACAAGAGAGGGGTGGACAGCTGGACAGCAGATTAATATTGATAAATGTAAAGTAATGCAATTGGGTGCTAAAAATTTATATGCAAGTCACTTGCTAGTGGGGGGATCGAGGATAGAAAAGAATCTAGGTGTCATTGTAGATCACGGACGTATTTACTTTACGAGGTAAAATTATACCACTTTACAAAACACTGGTTCACCCAAATTTTGAATATGCGGCCCAGTTTTGGTCCCCAATCCTCAGGAAGGATGTCCTTGATGTCCACTTTCGTGCGGAAAGAAAATAGCAAATAAAAAAAAATAATATAGCGTATAGAATTGCGACACAAGTCATATTGTAATTGAATGTTATTAAAAATGACCTTCCTTTTTAATCTGCGGCTCTGTAATTTTCTGAAAATGCAATGCAATATGGCTACCTGGAGGTGTTCTGTACACACAATGTGTACAGAACACCCCCCAGAAACATCATTCCTTGCTTGTGTGATTGGCTCACCAATTTTCCCAGAGTCTGAGGCCTGGCTGATTCGGTCATCCCTAGGCTTTTGTGTACCAGAAAATCGTCTTCTAGAAAAATCTATTATGCATCTGTAAAGGTTATTTTGGGACGGCTTATATTATTCCTCCCAGACTTCTCCTGTGGCTACGTGTGACCTAAATTTGGTACTTTTACCAATGCAGACACCACACTTTTACATTTATTTTATGCCAACCTTGGTTGCAAGGCAATTTTTTTGTTCACCATCACTTCTTCCAGGAGGGTGTCAGTGGTGGCTGCCTTATCTTGCATGGTGTCCTTCCTGGTAGTTCACAAAGAGAAGGTTGCTCTTTGGTCCAAGGTATTGTTTTACCTAAGGTGGTTTCATCTTTTTACCTCAATCAGGGCATAGGGCTACCATCTTTGTCTTGCTCCTTCAGGAGGCAGCGCTTCACTCAGGATGTGGTCAAGCTGTTCGTTTACCTTGCTCTTACCGCAGACGGCTTGTAGTTCTTAATATACTGTGTGTGGGGCAGGGAGAATAAGCTCAATTGTAGTTCATTCACAAGCCCTGCAGCTTGTAAACTGACAACCCATACAGAGGTATGGTCTAGAACCTGCAGGGCTTGTCTGCAGGAGCATGACATTGCACCCCTGATCCACTGTTAACAGGCACAATACTTTGGAGGTTCCTGCAGTAAAAAAAATGTATCCTTTAAATTCCCTTTCGCCAGAACTTTGTCATGGATTTTACATAAACCAACTTGTTCTCTGAATATGCCTGTGTCCTGTACTGTAGGATCAAGCAACTGAAATAACTAAAATTACATTCAGTTACATACATACCTTTAGATAGTGAAGTGACTTTTCAAGCTCATCCTTGGTGCATGAGCAGACAAGGTGAGAAAAGACGTATTTGAAGTTATTGATGAGGATTTCTCTGCGATTTACACTGAGCTGTTTGGCAATCGTTCTGATCAAAGCAGAGGCTGCCCGGCTGGCTTTGGCTGCCAGATATGGAAGCAAAAGTTGCAATGTTTTCTGCATAAATGAAGAACACACCAGAAGTCAAATACAAACCTCAGTGTCCTTGAAGAAACCAAAGTTACATCAACCGGGAAATGTTATCACAGAAATAGGAAGCACTCACGTTTAAAAATCGGTTCAAGTCAGGGAAGTCAAATACATTGGCTATTTCAGACAATACATCAAGAGCTGCTACCCTGTGCTGTGCAGCCTCCTGCTTCTGCATCTCACTGCTACCACCTGGTGTGCTGTTCAGAAGAGTTTGCTGGTTTGTGTGCAGTGACTCCACAAGTAACTAAGGGACATAAAAAAATAACTTAGCAGTGCAATAATCTTCCACTCATTTCGAATTACATGAATATTCTTGAAAGTGTGCATAAACCTAATTTATTAGAAAAAGACATTTAATCAGAATGTCAAACGGTATGTGCCAAACCAATGGCTAACAATTTATATACAGCACACACAAATAACTTACTTTGCAAATAGGTTTCTTATACTGGCTGAAAAAGTCCTGTAACCGAACCAACTTTGCTGCAGCCAATGATCGGATTTCTGTGTAAGAGGCACCAGCCACTGATGGGGATTTGGAAAGCAGACAATGTAACAAGTGTAGTAATGCAAATGGTACCAGGTTTCCTTTTGCAGCTCTGCAAATTATGACCAATACATGAGTTTATGATGTGCATTCTTAATTAATTCTAAACATCAGAGAACCCTATATATATCTTTTGGACACTTGTGCAAGAACATCCTCTGGTCTTTTCTCAGTCACAATTTTGTTATGAATCAAAGACGTGAATCAAAATAGAATAGAAGGGAGAGAAAATGTATTCAGTGTAATGGCAGATTTGTTTTGCGCATTGCTGTCTTGCAGAAATAGTGCCAAGAGAAATAAGAAAGAAAAATTATGGCAGATACAGTTTTCTCTGTTCAGCATGACAATGTTTATGCATTCTATTCACTAGGCTCAGTCACACAGCAGAATACAAAAGTTTTACACAATATCATACATGCAACTCCAGAGCATTTAATTTACTCTGCATATTTATAGCAGATCTCCAAACATATACAAAAAGCTTACCTTCCAATATCGCCCGTTGTCAGAATCAGTGTCTCTTTTAATTCGTTATTCCTAGACATCTTAGCATTTGTATAGGCTTCCTTTATCCTTGCAACCAATAGCTGCAGCACAAAATAGGACAATAATGGTGAGCTAGGAAAACGTGTTTTCTCAGGATTTTGGGAGAGCAATTAAAACACGTGAACCTCTATATTGATTAATATATAGGAAATACTTGCATGTTTTAACTCTCTTAGAACTTCCACACCTCCCGTTATGGCTGAATCTCAAGCTCTCTTGACAAAGATTGCCTGCCCCTTCCTATGTTCAACACATTCTTACTGACCAGTGTGGCTAAAGAAATTTAGCAACAAGCCCTGAAACTTTTGAGCTTTGCGTGTAAGAACGGCCCAATAACTGGTTGTGACAGGAGAGTTTGGGAGGCTGCTGCAGGTCTCTGGGCTTCTAGCCTACAGCAGAAACTCTCCCCCAACTCCCACTTTGCAAATAGAGTGGATTGAACATTCACTAAATCATGGTCAGTAAATTACCATATCGGTTAAAGCAGGGCTTGACAAATTTGCTTTGAATCTAGAAGCCAGCTAAAAAACGTAAGGAGCCAGTTTGTGAGCGGTAAAATGTAAGATTAGGGGTATTGAATATAATAGTAGCATCTATGGATCGCGATTCGGGTGTCCACGATGCCGCATCAACACTACGATTGTCATAATGGAGAGCGCTCCCATCATACTCCACTTACAAGTTTTAAACGGTGTCTCAGTGAATCCCCTCTTATAGTACATTAAGTGCCCCGCCTTTTAAAAAATATGAAGCTTCATACTGCATTTCAAACTGTCCCTTGGCTCTCGTGTGACTTCCCGGCCCGCCGCTCTGAGAATCCTCCACTGACGTCAGCCGAGAGGAGAGCAGCAAGCAGCGAGCCAGGCAGTCTGAGTAACATGAGAGCGGAGGGATAGTCTGAAAACCCTAGTTAGACTTACCGGTAACTGTATTTCTACGAGTCTTTCAGGACAGCACCTGGAGAGAGAGCGCAGCTCCACCCACTTCCCAGGAAACACTGCAGTTATTTCTTTAAAGCTTGGACACTTCCACCATGGCCTCAGTTGTTACCGAGTACCTCCGGCCATGCTAAAATTATATAAGCAGAACATAGCAACCACAAAACATTAACATTTATAAACATTTTATAAACATTATTAACCCAAGGGAGGGTCATTGGCGCTGTCCTGAAAGACTCGTAGAAATACCGTTACCGGTAAGTCTAACTAGGGTTTTCTCCCCTCGTCTTTTAGGACAGCACCTGGAGATGACAAATGAGTACTTACTCTTAGAGTGGGACCACCGCCTGCAGGACCTTCCTTCCAAACGACTGCTCTGCTGCCGAGAGCAGGTCCATCCTATAATGACGAGCTCGTTCCGCCCAGGACATAGCTACAGCCCGAGTTGAATGGGCCACTCCCTGCGGGAGGTTCTAATTCCGCAGCCCTATAAGCTTCGTGGATAGCCATCCGAAGCCACCTACCAATCGTGCTCTTAGAAGCTCCGTAACCCTTACGAGACCCCGAAAAGAAAACAAAAAGAGAATAGGATCTTCAAAACTCCTTTGTTATCTCTAAATAGCGTAAAACGCATCTCTTTACGTTCAGACTATGAAATTCCCTTTCTTTAGGGCCTGTTGAATTTGGACAAAATGTTGGTAGGATTATCTCTTGAGCTCTGCGAAAGACTGAAGCAACCTTCGGTAAAAAACCTGGGTCTGCTCTCAGCACTACCGGGTCTGGAAAAATCGTCAAGAAAGGCTCAATGATAGATAATGCCTGAAGCTCACTGGCCCTTCTAGCTCAAGTGACTGCTATCAGGAGTGCTAGTTTTAAAGACCACATTTTAATTGTGGTCTCTTCTGGTGGTTCAAAGGGTCCTCTAGTCAGACCCTGTAAAACGACTGAAAGATCCCATTTGGGAAAACACTTAAAAGGCACTGGTCTAGCTCTAGCCAGTGCCTTGAAAAACCTGATGATCCAAGGGTCTAGAGATAACCTTCTCTCTAGAAAAACTGATAATGCAGCCACCTGAACTTTTAAGGTACTCGCTGCCAAACCCTTTTCTATTCCGTCTTGTAAAAATTCCAGCACAGAAAAGTTTTCCTTTGGGGAGTAATTTTTTTGAATCACACCAGAAATTAAAGCATTTCCATGTCTTAAAATAAATAGCCCTTGTGAACTTCTTCCTGCTATTTAACAAAGTACAAATTAAATTATTGGACAAACCCTTACCCCTCAGGATCTGCTCTTCAGTAACCAAGCTGCCAGGTTTAGTTGACCTGCGTTGGGACCCTGTGACAGCAAGTCCCTTCGGATCGGAAGTAACCAATGGGGCTCTACCGCCAATTTTAGTAGGCCTGAAAACCAAGGCCTCTTGGGCCAATACGGGGCCACTAAAATTAGAGTGGTCCTTTCTCCCTGTAACTTCTTGAGCACTAACGGAATCATTTGTATAGGGGGAAAAGCGTAACACAAACGGAAGGTCCAGCGCTGTGCCAGTGCGTCCAGACCCTCCGCTTGGTCCTGCCTGTTCAAGGAAAAGTAAACCGGAACCTTGGCATTTATCTCTGATGCAAAGAGGTCTACCTGGGGAATTCCCCATCTGTCTACTATCAGTTGAAAGACCTCCTGACTCAGACTCCACTCGGACTCTAGCACTCTTTTCCTGCTTAAAAAGTCCACTATTTGGTTTAGGCTGCCCTTCAGTTGTATTGCTGTTAGTGAAGCCACATTGCCCTCTGCCCAAGTCAGAGTCTGAAGGGCTAGGTTTAGAAGACACCTGCTCCTTGTGTCCCACGGTCTTGAAATATACACCACTGCCGTGGCGTTGTCCGACAATATCTGGATGTGTTGGCCTCTGATAATCTGTCTGAAGGCCCACAACCCCAGAAAAATAGCCCTTCGCTCCCTCCAGTTCGATGATCTCCTGGATTCCTCCACTGACCAGGAACCCTGAGCCAACTGGTTTTCTAGATGTGCACCCCACCCCCAGGAGCTTGCATCTGTTGTGAGAACTTTTGCTGCGGGAAAAATCCAGAGCAACCCCTTGCTCAAATTTGCCTGAACCCTCTCCACCACCACAGTTTTCATTTTACGGTTGTTGGAATCTTTAACTGTTTTTCCAGGCACTCTCCGTAGGCCGAACTCTGTAGGATTGCCTGTTGGAGGTCTCTCGCATGGAGGCGGGCCCACTGAACAGCTGGGATAGAGGCTGTAAGAAGCCACAGTGTGGACATGGCCGCTCGTACTGATACAGTCAGATTTGTCTGCACTCTCTTTACTGCCGCCTGTACTTTTACTGTCTTTTCCTCCGGGAGGAAAATCTTTTCCTGTACCGAGTCGATCACATAGCCCAGGAAAATGATCACTTGAGAGGGAATTAGGCTTGATCTTTCTATATTCAAAATCCAGCCCAGACTCTCTAAATGGCTCTGTGTCTTCAGATCCCTGCGTAAAAGATTCTCTGAGCTGGCGAACAAGAGAAGGTCGTCCAGATAAGGTACTATAGATACCCCTTCTAGCCTGAGTGGTGCCAAACTCCTGAAAGAGCGACTTCATTGCCACCGACTTTTCCTGATCTCTGGGGATTTGTGTCACATAGAAACGGGACAGTGGGCTTTCCAAGAGCTCCAGTGCGTATCCCTCCGAAATCACCTTGAGAACAAACGCACTGGCTGTCACCCCCCCTCCCACTGCGAAAGAAAGGACTGAAGACTTCCCCCCACAGTCTGGAGACCGTCACTGGGTCTTAGCGCGTTGACTGGGGGGACGAAACAACACCCCAGACTTGCCTCGGCCCCTTTGAGACCTCCGGGGTCTTTTCTGTCCTGTTTCCTTTGAGTCCCTGGTCTGGAAAAAAGGACGAAAATTCTTTTTAGGCTGTGGTGTCACCTTCTTTTTGGTAGGGAAGGCTTTTTTTTTGTCCGCTGTTCTATCTAGAGCAGCGTCAAGATCTGGACCGAAAACTAGGTCCCCCTCGAAAGGTAGGTCACACAACTTTGCTTTAGAGGCCGAATCCCCCGACCAGGTCTTGACCCACAAAGCTCTTCTAGCAGAGTTAATTAAAGCTGAAGATCTTGCGGAGATTTTAACTGACTTGGCCGACGCATCTGCCATATAACCTACTGCCTTTTGTAGGACTGGCAAAGTATCTAACAAATCCTTTCTAGAGGTACCTGCCTCAATATGGCCCTTCAGTTGTTCCAGCCAGTGTTCTAAATTCCTGGCTACCACTGTAGGTGCCATAGCTGGTTTGAGATTAGTAAGTGTCGATTCCCAAGCTTTTTTCAATAAAGAGTCAGCTTTTTTTGTCAATAGCGTCCTTTAAGACCCCCATGGCCTCAAAAGCTAAAAAAAGTGTTTTGCGACATCTGCAAAAAAGCTGCATCAAGTTTAGGTCTCTTGTTCCACACTTGCGCGTTATCATCATCAAAAGGGAATTTCCTTTTGAGAGATCTTGAAAAGAAAGGGGCCCTCTCTGGATCCTTCCTTTCCCTTTTTATAAATCTATCAGCACGTTATGCACCGGGAACACGTGATATTTGACCTCATCCATGCCCTGATACATTTTGTCATGCAGTGACAATTGAGCCTTATCCTCCTTAATATTCAGGGTTGTGTGTATGGTCTTTAGAAGATCCTCTACATCTTCCAAAGACAATCTATAACGAGAGGAAGAAATCTCCTTTTCCTCGTCTTCCTCTTCTGTTCCTGAACACTCATCCTTCTCCTCCTCAGACTCACTAACCACTCTCTTTGTGGAGGAGGTGTGAGTGCTGGGTGGAGAACTCTCTGCTGACTGGGCTACCGGACATTTGTCCAGATAAGAACGGAAGGTTTGAAACATATCTTCCAATTCCTTACAGAAAGAAGTGAGCATCTCACTAGGCTGGACAGAAGTTTCTTTAGTGGACAGTGGCTTAGTCCATGCCTCCCTAAGTGTCGCTTCACACGTAGCACACCGTTTTTTAGGGGGAGGGGAAACATGTTTGGACTTTTCTTTAGATTTTATGTGAAAAACACCAAACACACAAAACATTTATAAATAAACTGTGCATAAAGATCCCTCACTAGCAGATCTTTTACAATAAACAGTCAGTGGCACAAA
Organism: Aquarana catesbeiana; assembly: GCF_042186555.1. Lineage (NCBI taxonomy): Eukaryota > Metazoa > Chordata > Amphibia > Anura > Ranidae > Aquarana > Aquarana catesbeiana. The sequence goes on along the minus strand of NC_133327.1, from coordinate 180,131,910 downwards.
ACATAACTCCACAAAACCACCGCTGTAAACAAACACAAGTTGCACAGAAAAGAAAACCCCTGTGCAGTGTGCAGCAGGCTCCCCCCCCCCCCCCCAAGGGAAAGGGAGGGAAACAAACATAGCCCTGGTAATTATAGAGACCCCTGTCTCTCCTACCTGGGTCTGGCCTGTGCATGTGGCTTCAGCTCCTGCCACTACTGCTGGTTGCTCTGGTTCCATCTTCCAGTACCTGCAGCCGTCCGGTAGCCATTCTACAGCGCATCTGCCTCTTCTTATTTGAATTTTCCCGGTCCATCGCCTCCCACTTCCGCGTTCCAACGGCCGGAACCGGAAGCCGCTGCGCACCACCACAAGCCCCGCCCCTTTCGGCAGTGACATCACCGCCACTCGGAACGGCCGAGTGCAGACCCACTACCCCATAATGGAGCCAGTCCACACCTGCCGCCTGACGGAGCGGAACCACCGGCAGCCTATACCCTCGCCGGGCTCGGAAAGCGGGAGTCACCTCAATACCCCCCCACCCGTTAGGGGGGGTATTGGGCTAGGCCTGAACGAAGAAAACAACACACCTGTAGGCCCTTTACCCACCTTCACCTGGAGAGAGCGCAGCACACCCCTGGTTTCCTGCAGAGCTTCCACCATGGCCAGAGGAAACACTACAACTGAGGCCATGGTGGAAGTGTCCAGGCTTTAAAGAAATAACTGCAGTTTCCTAGGAAGTGGGTGGAGTTGCGCTCTCTCTCCAGGTGCTGTCCTGGAAGACGAGGGGAGAAATGCAGTATGTAGCTATATATTGTTTAAAAGGCACGTACAATGGGGCACTTAATGTACTATTAAGAGGGGATTCAATAAGACACGTGTAAGCAGAGTACATATGAGTTTGTACGCTGCATACAACTCGTACTGGTTCAGTGCTTAGAGTTCAGCTCCGTCTTCCCCGTTCACACATTCCACTGTGTTAATTCCTAGTGTGCTGAAATGTGCAACAGGAAACAGCTTAACTCTCAGCACTTAACTGCGGATTCCATCAATCCTTGCCCATGCGCACTTGTGCAGTAATCGTGATGCACTGCGGAATCTGATCGAATCGTGGACAGGATAATCGTAATCTAATCAAATCGTGAGACCAGTGAAGATGCGCACCCCTATGTTATATGTGTATCGCAATTAACGTTTTCATGCGTCCCCAACGCGTGTGATTTTATGTGCTTGGGTGAAAACTGTCAACAGGGACCGAGAAGTGACCTCTTATGCGTTGCTCCTGGGTCAGGGAAAAAAAACTATGAAGGAGAGCGGACATTTGTCCATTCTCATCGCTCCCCTCTATCCTATGCTGGTCCCATGGATTGGCAAGCGGAGCCTGGGATACATGGGGGGATTTACCCACGTGCGTGGTTGCAATCGTGTGGCAGAAGGCTTCCACCTGAGGAAATGTAGAAAAATAAAACAACCTGCCCGGCGCCGGGAACTGTATGTCCCAGACATAGGGAGATACAAATTGTGCAGCCCTGCAACAGTGAAAGGTGCCAGGATGTAATTTCTAGTCGCCATGGTGACCTGGTGCCTGGGATTTGTCGAGTCCCGAGTTACAGGAATCGACATTAGGAGATATTTTTATGTTTGGAATGCCTATGTTTTATTATGATATAAAACAAAGAAAACGTTAAATTCTTAGCTCTAATTTTTTCAGTATTAAAATTGCACATCTGTACCTCATTCAGAGAACCTTCTTCAAAGTTTGCTGACTCCAAGATATATCTGATATTCCCACTAAAAGCTATTCTAACATCTTTATCAGGATCTTCCATCAGGTTAAGTAATGCTTCAATCATGGCTCTCATATCCATTTCATCTTTTTCAACATTCAAATTTTTAAACAACTCAGGAATGTTCTTGATGAAAGCTACATACACAGACAAACAAAAAAGGTATGGTAAATACATTGATATAGCACAACTGATGATGCTAGTGGATAGTGTTCCATGCTCTTTAATATCTCTGATTTGTAACAATTACAAATTGGTTATCAAAGCATTCATCTCTACATTTAACATAATGCTGGCATATTGGAGATTCACATTTAAAGCACTTTATTGTACAACATTGGAGCTATGTGGAATGAGAAGTACAAAATACACATAATGCCATAATACAAAACTATAAATCGAATAAACTAGAAGATACTAGGAAGAGGACTCACCCAGTTTCACAGAGCTTGGCGTGCGGTGGTCCAACAGTGAAAGGAAAGGCTTGAAAACAGAAGCACCAATAACAGAAGGAGCAGGGGGAGGTAAAATAGTCACCCTTAGGGTACTAGAAATCAGATCACCTTCTGGTTCCATAGCTGATGTGTGCACATGATGGTCAATGGAAAGACCAAAAGCCAACTTGCTCATTGCATTGGCAAACTCCTTTCTTACCAGCTCTGAGGTATCATTCAAGTGGTCCCTAGAAGAAACATCTAATAATGAAAATATGCAATAAAATGGCAATCATACAAGTAATTTATATAATCCTGAGAATTGTAATTGTAATAAAAAGTGTAATTTGTTGATCACCAACTACAGTATAACCAATGAAAAGGCAGTCAGCAATATACATACACAACAAATATTTCTTATTTGCATAGAATGGTACATACAGCAGAGACTTAGGGATTGGACTGATGGCCTCTTCATTAACATGGTGCTTTAGTATAGGAAAACCTTTCACACACTGAGCACGGACAATCTCATGTGGACTTTCCAATAACCAGTGGTAAACTTTTAATCTCCATTCAGGCAATGTCGTAATGGGAAATAACGACAGAAGAAAAACTAGCTGGGACTGAATTTTAGGAGCTGGAAAAAGCAAAAACAACATTTTTGGATCAGTGGATGAGAATAATAAACTTGGTTTTAAGTGATAGGTAGTACTACAGTGTTATTGACTAATCCTAAGCTTCACTCAGTATCTAAATATGGTCCTAATACTTGACCTTACCCTAAGGTCGCATTCACACCTGAGCAGAGCGGGAATGCACATTCCTGCTCGCCTTTTTTGCATTTCTTTTTACATTGTTAACGCAACTTGCGCCTAGGGCAGCACATTTAATTGAATGGGATGCCCTACGACTAAACACACATCCCAAAGTAGCTCCAGAGCCTTTTTGGTCATGGAGCATCAGGCGCTTTTTTCAGTGTGCATTTTGGCACATTTGTAGCGCTACCCGCTCTTGGGGTGCCAGTAACAAATAATGGCACCACAATTGTGACAAAACGTTCACATATGAACAGGGGCCATTGAAATGAATATGATTTTGCTTGCTGAGCATCTTGGAGCATAAGCTTCAAGCAGAAAATTGATAAGGTGTGAATGGGGCATTAAACATCTACCCTCATCCTGCAAGCTAACACTAACCAACCGCTTTAACTGTATACAGTCTGCACCCTGTCTAGTAAAGGGGAGCCAAGGAACCTCTGACACAGTGTAGGCACCATTTCTTCACAGTGTCAATCCTGTGGTACTGAAAGAACCTGCATTGCAAAGAAACAGAATAGCTGCTATTCTCCCCTCTGGCTCTAGTTTTTCAGTAATAATGGAATAAAGGAAAGGCACAGCTATCACAACGTACTCGTATGAATAAACAGATACACAAAGCAATTGGGGAACATCTCACGCAAGCTCAAAGCCCAACTAAAGGGAAAAAATAAATAAATATTATATATATATACACACATATATATATATATATACACACATACACATATATATATATATATATATACACCCATTGCTGTGACACACACTGCAATGGTTATTTATTCATAATGTCTGGAAGATTGCAAAGAGGCTGTTTCACCTAACTTATACACCCACTGCATTTTTAACTAGTACATCATTGTAAATGCTGCAAATACATGCTTTCAACAAATATACAAACTCCGTGCAACAAAACATGAAATGTACTTACAGAAACTCTGAGAAATTTTGAAGCTTAATGTAACAAGGGCGGGGTCAAACGTTGCCACATTGAGAGAAGAACGATTTAAAACATCATGAAGCCAAGGCAAGGACATCAGCACACATAAATCTACAAGCATCTGATCCGGGAACTGTTTTTTCACTGGAAAAGGAAAATATTTAAAGTATTGGAAAAGTTAATTTCTGTATTTATCGGCATATGACACGCACCCCAATTTTAAGAGGGAAGTTTCAGGAAAAAAAAAACCTTCCCACAGCACTGCACAACACACAGACCCCTTTCCCTGCACAGTACACAGCCCCCTTTCATTATAAAGTCCTCCCCCCTGCACTCCCAGGAGACCCCCTGGGTCTCAATAAATTTCAATTGACGCCTCTCTCTCGTGGACACGGTCATGTGACTCTCCTCTGCTGCTTCATTGATGGTCACATGACCGCTCTCCTCCTCCAATCAAAATCTACACTCGAGGAGGTGGCGGAGCCGGAGGAGGAGAGCAGCCAGAATGAGCGGCGTTACTTGAGATATTACAGGTTTCAATTATAATTGAGTGCGACACAGGAGGAGCGTTTTATGAGAAAGGGCTGGCAGTAATGTTTTCTAAAGTAATTAAAGTATGGCAGCGCTGTCCCAGGGCCAGGAGAGGCGGGGCTGTCGTGTCGGCCTGACACCCTCCCAATGGGTGGCACCCAGTATCTCACAAAAGTGAGTACCCCCCGCACGTTTTTGTAAATATTTTATTATGTCTTTTCATGTGACAACACTGAAGAAATGACACTTTGATACAATGTAAAGTAGTGAGTGTACAGCTTGTATAAGTGTAAATTTGCTGTCTCCTCAAAATAACTCAACACACAGACATTAATGTCTAAACCGCTAGCAACAAAAGTAAATACACCCCTAAGTGAAAATGTCCAAATTGGGCCCATTTAGCCATTTTCCCTCCCCGGTGTCACATAGTGTTACAAGGTCTCAGGTGTGACTGCGGAGCAGGTGTGTTAAATTTGGTGTTATCGCTCTAACTCTCTCATACTGGTCACTGGAAGTTCAACATGGCACCTGATGGCAAAGAACTCTCTGAGGATCTGAAAAAAGGATTGTTGCTCTACATAAAGATGGCCTAGGCTATAAGAAGATTGCCAAGACCCTGAAACTGAGCTGCAGCACAGTGGTTAAGACCATACAGTGGTTTAACAGGACAGGTTCCACTCAGAACAGGCCTCGCCATGGTCAACCAAAGAGGTTGAGTGCACGTGCTCAACATCATATACAGAACTTGTCTTTGGGAAATAGATGTATGAGTGCCGACAGCATTGCTGCAGAGGTTGAAGGGGTGAGGGGTCCGCCTGTCAGTGCTCAGACCATACGCCGCATACTGCATCAAATTGGTCTGCATGGCTGTCGTCCCAGAAGGAAGCCTCTTCTAAAGATGATGCACAAGAAAGTCCGCCAACAGTTTGCTGAAGACAAGCAGACTAAGGACATAGATTAATGGAACCATGTCCTGTGGTCTGATGAAACCAAGATAAACTTATTTGGTTCAGATGGTATCAAGCGTGTGTGGCGGCAACCAGGTGAGGAGTGCAAAGACAAGTGTGTCTTGCCTACAGTCAAGTATGGTGGTGGGATCGTCATGGTCTGGGGCTGCATGAGTGCTGCCAGCACTGGGGAGCTACAGTTCATTGAGGGAACCATGAATGCCAACATGTACTGTGACATACTGAAGCAGAGCATGATCCCCTCTCTTTGGAGACTTGGCTACAGGGCAGTATTCCAACATGATAACGACCCCAAACACACCTCCAAGACGACCACTGCCTTGCTAAAGAAGCTGAGGGTAAAGGTGATGGACTGGCCAAGCATGTCTCCAGACCTGAACCCTATTGAGCATCTGTGGGGCATCCTCAAATGGAAGGTGGAGGAGCGCAAGGTCTCTAAAATCCACCAGCTCTGTGATGTCATCATGGAGGAGTGGAAGAGGACTCCAGTGGCAACCTGTGAAGCTCTGGTGAACTTCATGCCCAAAAGGGTTAAGGCTGTGCTGGAAAATAATGGTGGCCACACAAAATATTGACACTTTGGGCCCAATTTGGACATTTTCACTTAAGAGTGTACTCACTTTTGTTGACAGCGGTTTAGACATTAATGGGTGCCCATTTCTTCAGAGCGCATGCGCCGATTACATCTTCGGCCCAGTAAATAGATATTATAAATAGATACTGTAGATATTTACAGTACCTAGAGGTAAGCCTTATTCTAGGCTTACCTATAGGTACAAAGTGTAAAGGGAGGTTTACAACCTCTGTAGCCTCCCTGGCGGTTTTCCCGAGTGTGGCTCGGGGTTAAAATTCAGTACCATTAGCGGTAACCCCGAGCCACACTCGGGATCGCATTGCAGGATCCTGGGGCGGCGTTACTTACCTTGTCCCCGGGATCCTGCGATGTCCCCCGCAGTGTCCGAGGGCTCCGTCCTCCTCCGAAGCCTCTCCGTGCCAGGCTCCGTTCCCTGCGAGCGGCGCGACGCACGGGGGCGGAGCCTGGCGGCAAATTCAAAAGACTGTCAAAATCATAACACATACAGTACTGTAATCTTACAGATTACAGTACTGTATGAAATGATTTCACATCCCTTTTGTCCCCTGGCCCATGCCCTGCATGCAGTTTTACATGATATACACTGTTCTTTCTGCCTGGAAACTGGAGATTGTCCATAGCAACCAAAAAGTGTCCCTTTACGTCAAAAGTGGCTTTAGACCAGCTAGAAAACAGCAATAATAAATTAGAACACTTGCAGAATTGAGCGATAGTGAATTGTGGGGAAATTTATTTTATTACTATTTTTTAAAATTTTTTTAAATTATTTATTTTTATTTATTATATTATAATTTATGTTTTTGTGTTTCAAACTTTATCATACCCGGGATATCTACTAGACTCTGGTTTGGACAGATTTAAGTGTGTTATTGTTAAGATTTACAGACCTACAATATAAAACGCCAAATTTCCATGCAAAATAATTGTACCGCTTTCAGCACCTAAAATCCGAAATAATCATACCGCCAGGGAGGTTAAGTTCAGTTTGCTTCATGAACCATCATGACAAAGCATGGCCAGTATCCAATTGCAATGGCTGGCTGAGGAACAAAAAGCCAGCCAAGGGCGTCAGTGGTGATGACCTCGGGCGTGTTTGAACTAGGATCCAAAATCACAAGTGGGAGCCTGTCAGGAAGCTGTCGCCTGTACTGGGCCAATCATCTGCGGCAGGGGCAATTCCCTCACCACATATAAGGACAGTCTAGTGGCTTAGTGGTTAGTACTTTTAACTTGAAGTAATGGCCAGGACACTATTTGCATGTCCACCCTGTATTTGCATGGGTTTTCTCTGGGTATACTGGCCCCCCCCCCCCCCCCCCCCCCCCAACTCCAAAGATATTGGTACGTTATTAACTTCAGTCTAAATAGGCCCTAGTATGTGTCTGTATGTATGTATGCAAGTGAAATAGAGAACTAATGCTGGTCATACCTTAGAAGAGGGGGTCTCTAAGATTATAAAAAAAACTCCCATCAGGGTCTCATATCAGAGTTCCCCCTTACATTAGGTTCACCATCAGATTCCCTCCTTACATCCTGGTCATCATCAAATTCCCCTTTACATCAGGGTGCACCAGAGTCCCCCCTTACATCAGAGGCAATCTCTGCTGATCTTATTTCTCAATCAGTGCACAAAGCAGATAGGCCACTGACCTTCTCTGGTGGCTGGATAAAATCTTGTAGTGGGGCAGATGTAGCCCACAGCCAAAGTTTGGGGATGCATGCACTATAAGAATTTAATTCAAAAACTAAAATTGGTTTCATTTTTTAAATCTTTACTGAGATCAAGTCGATGTTTGATAAAGAGAAAATTCAAATGAGCAGGATAATAGGATTTTTATTACAGCTTACCTGTAAAATCCTTTTCTTGGAGTACATCATGGGACACAGAGCCTTAAGTAATTACTTAATGGGTTATAGGCCACCTTCAGGTATTGACACTGGTAAACCCAATCAAAGGAAGTTTACTCGCCTATATAACCCCTCCTCCTTCCAGGAGCACATTAGTTTTTGTAGAAAAGCAATATACTTGTATCCCAAAACATGGGCGGGACCTCTGTGTCCCATGATGTACTCCAAGAAGTAATCAAAATATCAAAATCCTATTTTCTTTATTGTACATCATGGGACACAGAGCCTTAAGTAATTACTTAATGAGATGTCCCATAGCAATGCCACATGAGGGGTGGGAGAAAACAACCCGCAGGGTACACCCAGACTTGAGGATCTATACTGCTGCTTGCAGCACACTGCGCCTGAAGGTGATATCCTCATACCTCCTTACATCCACCTGATAAAATTTTGTGAATGTATGCACTGAAGACCAAGTTGTGGGATTACAGATCTGAGCCATGGAGGCCTGAAGACGCACTCCCCAAGAAGCACTAGCCGACCTGGTAGAATGCGCCTGTGACAGACCTAGCCAGGAGAGAGACTTTTGGAGGGGACTGAATGCTAGCCTCTTGCCGAGCGATCCTGGGCCCTGGCATTTGGGGGAACGATGCTCTTTGTGAGCTGTATGCCTGGGGACCCTTGAGGTGGTATTACTGTGGATTCGGGTCCTGGTCCCCCAGGACACACTCTGGGGACCCTGGATTTGCCATATTAGAAATACTGGCTGATTCATAATGCTGGGACAAATACTGTTAGGAGATGCTGATGTCAATTCCAGCCATCTGTCTGTCTGTTGCCTGCTAGAATGTGTATTGTAAATAAGTCTAGTATGGGATCTAAGCGTCATTAGATCCCCATTGTTGTTTGTGTTAATTAACTCTGCTATTATGTTGATTTGTAAAAATGTTGATTGGGTTTTCTGAGCTACAAGATGGCCAGTCTGGCCTAAAAGTCATATCTGAGTCATCTAGGCTGTCTAAAGGGATTAGTAAATTAGCCCATGTTAATTAGGTTTCTGGTCACAGGTGTATGTTCAGAGTAATATTAGCAGTAGGTATACACCTCCTCTTTTACTGTATAAAAGAGCCTGTATTCCTTGCAATAAAGGAGATTCCTGGTTGAACTTACATACAGCTTGCCTGGTGTTTGTTCTGAGCTACACAACTGGAATAGAACAGCACATAGCTGTAGTTCTAGTCCCAGAGCATCGGATGACCGAACCATCAGATGTTGCGATCTGCAATCTAATTCCATAGCCGCAGAGGAGTGTCAGGAGAGTGGAACCGAGCGAGCAGGGGCTCGTTACAGCGCCATAACCTTGAAACTTAGCAACAGTGGATTTTGACGCTGCCTGTCCTTTCTTAGGACCCTCCAGCAGAATAAATAAGAAATCAGTCTTACGAATCTTTAAATAGATTTTCACTCCTCTCACCACATCAAGACAATGTAGTGACTTTTCTTCCCTGGAACATGGTTTTGGAAAAAACGATGGCAGAACAATATCTTGGTTCAGGTGAAAACCTGAAATTACTTTTGGCAAAAAACCTGGACCAGGGCGTAACACCACTCTGTCCTCATGAAAAATCAAATATGGCTCTTTACAAGAAAGAGCAGCCAATTCTGAAACCCTCCTTGCGAAGGATATAGCAACCAAAAATACCTTCCTTGTCAGAAGGACTAGGGGAAACTGTTGTCTTGGTTCAAATGGTTGTTTTTGTAACACAGACAAAACTAAGTTTACGTCCCAAGGGCTCAAAGGAGGTTTGACGGGCGGATTAAGCCATGTCACCACTTGTATAAAGCCCCAGACTAAAGAATGAGTAGCAAGTGGTCTTTGAAATAAGACTGATAAAGCTGAGACTTGGCCTTTAATAGTACTTAAGGCCAATTTAATTTCTACCTCTAATTGTAGAAAGGCAAGAATTCTGCCTATGATATATCTCCGAGGGTGCCAACCCTTGGATTCACAAAAGGAAACATAAGCCTTCCAGACTCTAATATATAGTTCTGGAAGCTGGCTTCCTAGCATTAATCAGGGTAGAGATAACTGACCCGGAAAGCTCACGTTTCTTTAGAATGTTGTTTTCAATAGCCAAGCCGTTAAATTTAGAGACCGTAAGGAAGGATGAAATATCGGTCCCTGAGAGAGCAGATCTGGCCGTGGTGGGAGGGATCATGGGACCTACACTGCCATCTTTACGTTTTCTACGTACCATGACCTTCTGGGCCATGCTGGTGCCACCAGAATTATCGACTTTCTTTTCAGCTTGATCCTGCAAAGAAGTCAAGGCAGCAACTGAGTAAGGGGAAATGCATAGATCAGTGAGAACTGATCCCATGGAGTCACTAACGCATCTGTTCCGCATGCGAATGGATCTCTTGTTCTGGCCACAAAGTTGACCAACTTCATGTTGAACCTGGATGCTAGAAGATCCACGTCCGGAGTCCCCCCATCTTTGACAAACAGCCTGAAATGTCAGGGTAGAGAGAACATTCTCCTGGGAATAACTGCTGGCGACTTAAGTAGTCTGCCTGCCAATTCTCTGCTCCCGGAACAAAGATTGCAGAAAGGCATGGAACATTCATTAGTAGAATAGGGCTCACCGCTCTCTGTGCTGAGAGACTTTTGGTGCCCCCTTGGTGATTGATATAGGCCACAGCTGTGACATTGTCGGATTGAATCCTGACAGGACAATCCCGTAACCTGAAAGTCCAGGCCTTTAGAGCCAGACGTACTGCCCGAATCTCTAGGATATTGATGGGCAAGCTTCTTTCGGTTCTTGACCACTGTCCCTGGACAGTTGCCTTTTCTAGTACTGCTCCTCAGCCTGAGAGGCTGGCATCTGTCGTTACCACTTTCCAGGTGACTGGTCTGAAGGATTTGCCTTTCAGCAGATTCTGGGTTAATAACCACCAAGTAAGGCTTTGGGCCACTTTTGGGGACAGCCGCATTTGTAAGTCTAAAGCTTGAATTGTTTTGTTCCAATCAGATAGGATACTGATTTACAACAGTCTTGAATGGAACTGGGCATAGGGAACTGCTTCGAACGAAGCTACCGTGGTTCCTAGCAATCTCATGCAGAGGTGAATGGAGGGATTGCCATTTGACCTGAACCTCCGCACCAGCTCTCTTATGGAACTGATTTTTGCTTGAGGCAAGAACACCCTTTCCTAGGCTGTGTCTATGATCAGACCCAAGTACTCCAGCCTTTTTAGCAGTATTTAAGGAAGATTTCTCTAGGTTGAGAATCCAACCCAAACTTTTCAGATAGTTGGTTGTAGTGCGTACGCTTTGCTCCAAACGAGTCACTGATTGATCTATAAGTAATAGATCGTCTAGGTACACTACGATTGTCATGCCATGTGCCCTTAACCTGGCTAGAGGTGGGGCCAACACTTTGGTGAACACCCGAGGTGCTGTGGCTAGCCCGAAGGGCAGGGCTACAAATTGGAAATGCTGCTGTTCTAACTCGAACCGCAGAATCTTTTGATGAGCAGGAAATATAGGGAGATGCAGATATGCATCCATGATGTCGATTTACGCCAGAAATTCTCTTCCTAGAAGGATAGAAACTACCGACCTGATTGTCTCCATGCGAAAGGAGCAGATCTTCAGGAATTGATTTAGCTTTCTTAGATCTAGAATGGGTCTGACATCTCCATTTGGTTTTGGTACCATGAAAAGATTTGAATAAAACCCCAGAACTTGCTCTTTTGTCGGTATCTGTATGATCACCCCTTGAGATATTAATCGGTCTAGTGCCTGAAACAGAGACAGTTTTTTCTCTGGATCTTTGGGAATGCTTGACCTCAGGAAGCGAGACGTGGAAAGTCCAGAAATTCCAGCTTGTATCCCAGCGTTACCGTGGAGATGACCCATCTGTCCAAAATTTCCTTTTTCCAGACTTCTGAAATTTTGCAGAAGTCTTCCCCCCACCTTGGTGAGTGGGGATTGCCTTTTCATGATGAGGCTTTAGGATTCTGTTTTGCAGATTTCCTACCCCAGGGCTTCTTTTGATCCTGGGTCTGACCCTGAGGTTTTCCTCTAGAGTCTGACGGCGAAGGCTGTCGCCACTGCCTAGAGGCCAAAGCCCCTGGCGCAGGGGAAAGAGCCGTTAAAATGAAGTGCGTTTATATTTTCTTTTGACTGGTAAAAAAGTACTTTTCCCAGCAGATATTATCTTGATATATTTATCCAAGTCTTCTCCAAACAGTCACCCCCATGAAAGGGGAACCCAGTTAGGAGGTTTTTACATGGTGTTTCAGCTGATCAATTTTCAGGATTTTTGCAGGATTCTGCGCATATGTACAAGCATAAGCATAAGGCGGGATGTCTGGTGAATAGAGTCTTTAATGGCATCTATGGCAAAACATAATGCCTTAGGTAATTCAGCCAAATCCCAAGCTTGTTGTGTAGGAAGCTCTCTAAGGGCCTGTTTAAATTGGTCCTTTAGGGATTGGTAGATGCCTATCGCGGCAACTGCGTGTTGAGTGACGACACCTGCTATGGAAAAAGCAGATTTTAGCAAGGATTCCAACTTTTTATCTGTTGGATCCTTAAGCATCTGTGCACTGTCTACAGTACAAGTTAAGTTATTTATTCACATTGGAAATCGCAGCGTCAATTGCTGGTACTTTCCATCTTTTTCCTCCTCCAGAGGATAGAGAATTGAAAACCTCTTAGGATGGAGAAAATGTTTATCCGGTTTATCCCATTCCGCAAAAATAAGCTGTTCAAGTAATGCATGTGCAGGAAACGCATGCAAAGGATGAGAAGGTTTTTAAAGAACCTAAAGGAAGAAGCCAAGTTTTAATGAGACTCTGTTAAAGGCAGCATGAGAGTGGAACAAACCATTTCTGTAAGAGATTGTATCAGCAATTTTTCAGATATAAGAAACTGAAAAAGGTTCATCTACCATTGTTTCCTCTGCAGAAGAATCATCGGTTTGTTTCTCTTCCTGATCGATTGAGGGTAAAACCTCATTGTGTGCCCACTGTTCCCCCTGCAAAGCTGAAGCGGGTGAGGGGGACCTAGTACGCTTCCTATCCATTTGAATGGAGGATGCGATTAAAGCCACTAATCTTTCTTCCAGACCCTGAAGGGAGGAGGAAAGGGCATCTTTAGTTACGTATACAGGTGCTGAGATGTGAGAGGCAGCTGCACCATCAATTTGCTCCAATGGCTCACCCTAAGTCGCCATAATTGGTAATTCAGGCGAGGATGGCAGCATGGAAAAACAGCTGGAGATCCCAATGCCTGGGGGGGAACCTTCACTCTTTTGGCTTTTGTGGTGTCTTTTTTGGCAGGCATAGTCCTAAGTACAAAAAACAGAGGCGCTATACACATTGCACTAAATAGCTGAAAATAGTCATGACTTTTTAAAGCTGCTATAAAGTTCAGCCTAGTGCTGGAAAAGAGTGTCCTTCCCTGTATGCAGCCAGCTTGTTTCCTCCTCATCAGCAGAGGAGAGACTGACACAGCTGTATGTTTATCTGCTTTTAGCCTGATAGGCCACGCCCCCTCTAAAAAAATCCCGCCCCCTTTGTTATTTAAAATGTCTCCGGCGCCTGGGTGCAGCGTTTTTCCCCCAACGGGGGGGCGCCAGAGCAGCAACAGTAGCAAACTTTAGCAGTAAAATACCAGGACCTTCCGCATCCCCCACAGCGGGGGGGGGGGGGGGGGGTGGTGATGGTAATGTAAGGGGGATGCAACGCTGCTGTCCCCCTAACCCTCTGGTCCCATCAGAGGAAGAAAAGACATTTTTTGTGCTCCAGGAAGGAGGAGGGGTGATATAGGGGAGTAAACTTCCTTTGATTGGGTTTACCCCAGTGTCAACACCTCAAGGTGGCCTATAACCCACTAATTACTTAAGGCTCGGTGTCCCATGATGTACGAGAAAGAAATACAAATTTTCACCAGTAAGTGAATTTTTAACCGTGAATGTGGTTTTCATTTAGGAAATTACACTCAAGCCAAAATTAAATGTTAAAAATCAAACATTAGATTGTAAGCATTCTTTGAGAGCAGGGACTGATGTGAATGTACAGTATTGTCAAAGCACTCTGCAAATTGTCGGTGCCAAGTAAATAAAAATAACTACAGTAAACAGGACATATGGAGGTAGAAACTAATGTGAACAGCTGGAACATTAAATGGAGCAATGCCCAGAAGGCTGTGACCATTAGAACAGCCTTGCTGACGACAGCGACTGTCTAGCGCAGGTAATAAAATGCAAATGACAGAACAGAAGCAGAGGGTTAACAAGGGACAGTAAGTGCACACAGATAGGAATGTAGCATACCTAAGATTGTAAAGACAGGAAACCACAAGCTAATGAGTTATGAGCTAAGGAAGAAATACCGTATTAATCGGCGTATAACACGCACTTTTTTCCCCTTAAAATCAGGGGAAAATCGTGGGTGCGTGTTATACGCCGATCCCCGCCGACTGTTTGCGATTGCGCCGACATACACATCCGAGTGTACAGATTTAAATATGGCGCCGGCGGACTCGGCGGAGCAGAGCGAGTGCCGCCGAGATCGCAAGGACTGGGCGGAGCCGAGACACACATAGCCGAGTGTACTCAGCTCTTCTCGGCTCCGCTCACAGTCACGCCCAGTCCCGCCATTGGACCTGTGTTATGTCCATCATAGGGCGGGACTGGGCGTGACTGTGAGCGGAGCCGAGAAGAGCCGAGATACACTCGGCTATGTGTATCTCTGCTCTGCCCAGTCCCTCTGCGGCGCCATATTTAAATCTGTACACTCAGACGTGTATGTCGGCGCGATCGCAAACAATCAGCGGAGATTGCAAGGCTTGCAAGCTGCAAGGCTGCACTGGGGCAAGGATGCACAGGGGCAAGGCTGCACAGGACACTGGGGAAGGCTGCACTGACATGGCTGCAAGGCTGCACTGACAAGGCTGCACCGACAAGGCTGCACCGACAAGGCTGCACCGACAAGGCTGCACCGACAAGGCTGCACCGACAAGGCTGCACCGACAAGGCTGCACCGACAAGGCTGCACCGACAAGGCTGCACCGACATGGCTGCACCGACATGGCTGCACCGACAAGGCTGCACCGACAAGGCTGCACCGACAAGGCTGCACCGACAAGGCTGCACCGACATGGCTGCACTGGGGCAAGACTGCACTGAGGCAAGGCTGCACTGAGGCAAGGCTGCACTGACAAGTCTGCACTGAGAAGGCTTCAATGACACTGAGAAGGCTGCAATGATGCAATCATTTACCGATAAATACGGTAAATAAGCAGGGCAATAGTTGGAAGTAGCAAAAGCAAACACAAAAAGTGAACAAGGACTAAATGAATAGAGACAAAACGAAGCACAATATAAACTAGAGTATGGCATACAAGGTAACTAGACAATTTTAGCCAGCAAGTTTGCTATATGGTAAAGGGCAAGAAGCTAGGCAAACATTCTTAAATACTTAGAGAATACAGACCATAAAAAACACAAAGGTGCAAGCAGGGCAAAGAAGAAGAGAGACACACAGCAGTAGTACATGAGGCAATGCGCTGATGAAAAAAATTATTGGGGAGAATTACACAGAAAAGATTAGCAGGTTAGGCAAATACACATGAAGATTCAGGATTAGAACTATTGCTCATATTTAAAAAATAATGAAAAATCTGTCTCAGCTATAGGTTACCGTAGATATTAAAAATATATATATATATATATATATATATATATATATATATATATATATATATTTATTTATTTATTTATTTATATATATTTATTTATTTATTTTTTTCACCAATGTCATCAAGTCAGAAGAGATTTTAATATGTTGTACATACTGAAGGACTGTGAATACAGTCTGTCACCAGGAATTATATTGTCAGCTAGTATACTGTACTAAATTTTTTTTTTTTTTTTTTAACACAACTACAAGGAAGATACAAAAGATAAAGACAAATGCAAGAAGTGGTACACTGGCAGTAAACCAGTATGTTGATAGTTTGTGTACTCCAATGGACAGTTTTAAGAATATGCAAAAGTCCAAACATTTTAAGACAAACAAATTCTTGATAATCAGAATGTTGAATTGGCTGGAAATATATTATCATTGACCAGGTACATAGTAAGCCAAAGCTGAACTTCTATTTAAAGGTTTTAGACCAGCTAACTATATGCGGGGTCATTTAGCCGCTTTTAATTGAAAGGTTGCATGTACATACTGTAGGTTTAAGAACGCTGCTCCCTTAAAAAAAATGGGAGGCACACAGAAATATGTATACTTATTAAAAACATCAAAAAATTGAACCTTTCTAGTAAATATTCGCATAGAAGCAAAGTTCAAGATCATCCTATGAAAAATCTTGTTCTCACCATGCATGTAAAGAAAAGCATCAAAGATCTTCACCAGCTTCATCAAAATGACATCCATACAGCTTCCTTGGTATCCTAAATTAAGAAGCTTCAGGCAAACTTTAATTACTCTCACAATTTCTTCTGTTGCAACCCATGAAAGCTGGGGTTTAATATCTGCCAAATCAGAGTTGCAGTTCTCATGAAGCCCCAAGCCCTTCTGAGTACCACTGCAATTACACAAAACATTATAAAAAACATTATAAATGGTGGGAATAAAAATGCAACAGTACATACAAAAAGACCAGAGCATATTGTTCTTGGAGCTCCTCCACAGGATAAATCAATTTTAAAAAGGTACCGTATTTATCGGCATATAACACGCACTTTTTTCCGCTTAAAATCAGGGGAAAATAGAGGGTGCGTGTTATACGCCGATCCCCTGCGATCCCCCGCTGTCAGATCTAAAAAAATCGCCGACCGCGATTTGAAAATGGCGCCGCCGGCGCCGAAATACATAGTGCCGGTCCTCGGCTCTTCTCGGCCACTTTCGGCTTCACTCGAGCGCCGCCCGAACCTAGCCGAGTGTACTCGGCTAGGTTCGGATAGCTCCGCTCACCGTCACGCCCATCCCGAGTGGAGCCGAAAGTGAACGAGAGCCGCCGAGAAGAGCCGAGGACCAGCTCTGTGTATTTCGGCGCCGGCGGCACCATTTTCAAATCGCGGTCGGCGATTTTGAAGCTCAGCGAGCTGCAAGGCTGGACTGGGGCAAGGCTGCACTGGGGCAAGGCTGCACTGGGGCAAGGCTGCACTGGGGCAAGGCTGCACTGGGGCAAGGCTGCAATGGACACTGGGGAAGGCTGCACTGACGTGGCTGCACTGACGTGGCTGCACTGACGTGGCTGCACTGACGTGGCTGCACTGACATGGCTGCACTGACATGGCTGCACTGACATGGCTGCACTGACATGGCTGCACTGGGGCAAGGCTGCACTGAGAAGGCTGCAATGATGGGCATTTAAATGTAAGTTTTTTTCCCTACAACTTCCCTCCTAAAAGTTTTTTTTTTTCCTTAAAATTCCCTCCTAAATTGGGGTGCGTGTTATACGCCGGTGCGTGTTATACGCTGATAAATACGGTACTTATTTATTATTATTTTTTAATTGAAATAACAAACATGGCATACTTACCTGAAAAAAACATTGCAAAGAACAGCCCTGTACCCCCTCTTCTGTAGTCCCCAAGCTGGCGCTCCAGCCTCCTCTTTAGAGTGTCCCCTCATAGCAAATTGATTGCTATGGGGGCACACCTGTGGGCTTGATTCTGAGTAGGGCTGTGTGCATCTATTGACACACACAGTGGCTCAGCCATATCCCCCTTCCATTGCTCACAGAATATGATTGAAAGCAGCAGGAGCCAATGGCCTCCTGTGAGAACAGGAGTGAGAAGAGCAGCACACGAACACAACAATGGAATAAAGAGAGGGCTCAGGTAGGTATTTAAGAGGGGGCTGGGCTGATCTGACATTGAAAGGTTTTTTTACCTTAATGCAGTGAAGAAAAAAAAAAAAAAAAAGGCCTTTACATTGGGCCGGAAGTGACATTGTGACATTGCTTCGGTCCTCCTAGACCATAGAGATGAACGAAGGCCATCTTTCTTCCGGTCATTTTTGTTACCAGCTGCGGCAACGTTTCTCAGGGCTACCAATCATCCGAGGTAAGCCCGAGAACCACCAGGAAGTGGCGGGAGGGAAGGACGACCCCTCTTGCCGCTTCCAAAAGTGATCCAGCGGCGATTCTGCTGCTCAAACCATTTTTATTGATAGAGAATCACCTGCTGAAAAAAACATACAAACAAATACTGGAGTTATGGAGTATTGCTGCAGCCATAACCCCGGTATTCCATTTCCGACCAAGGACGTCTTTGGTCTATGACCCGATCAGTAATTGGTTAATACATATATGCTGTTCAGCTCTTTTTTTTTACTTGCCATATGCTCCAGCAAGGCTAAAAATACCCATTCTAGCAGCACACAGGAGAGTTAGATCATTCCTCTGACACACAACGCACAGACCTGACATGTCTACCCTCACCCTCCTTCAATCAACAGAGCTTCTCATGTAGTTGAACTGGAGCTTATTTTTCACAGTTCTCCTTTATATGTCGTAGCTAATAGTATGGAAAAAGAGAAAACTAGGATAAGAAGTTACTTACTTGAAAGAATCAGGTTCAGAAACATGTGCTGTGCAAAGAGCAGCAACACGCAGTACTACTGCAATGCCTTCTAAAGAACAGACCACATTGTCTTCAGACACATCGTCTCCTTCCAATGCATGCAGCAAAGACAAAAACTGGCGATTTATAGAATTCCACAATGCAATCTTGGACCTTGCATCCACTGTATGTCTCCTGTTAGAGGCAGAAAAGCCCACATGTACTACACTGTTACAAGTATAAAAAGCATCACTATTAAAGAAAGTTATTTATACAGTACTCTAAAGCGATTGTAAAGTCTCATTTTTTTTTTTTAAATAACAAACATGTTATACTTACCTCTGCTGTGCAGTTGGTTTTGCACAGAGCAGCCTGGATTCTCCTCTTCTAGGGTCCCTCTTCGCTGCTCCTGGCCCCTCCCTCCTGTTGAGTGCCCCCACAGCAAGCAGCTTGCTATGGGGGCACCCGAGCCAAGTCACTGCTCAGTGTATCCATTCAGAGACGGAGCCCCGACACCCGATGACGGTGGAGTCAGCAGAGCGTAGACAAGGTCATCCAGCACCCAGGGTAAAATCACTACGAAGCTCTTTAAGGCATGGTTCACATTTTCAGTTTTGCAGAAACACACTACAGTCCATTTAACATGATTTCCTATGGATGTAGTTCACATCTGTGCATTTTATTGAAAGGGCCAGGGACTTTTTTCTGGTTTTTGGTTCCATAGACTTCAACGGATCAAAAGTATGCATTAAAAACACAAAATGCACCTGCAATATGCAAACTGCACAGGTGCGAATCAGGCCTTAATTTAAAAGGTTGTTATTAGGACTTAAAGCGTTTGTTAACCCCACCCAAAAAATAGGATTTCCTATTCCCTTAAAGCAGATTTAACAGCCCTGTGCTTGTGCTGTGTAATCTGCCCCCCTCTAAAACTATAAAAAAAACCTCCCTGAACATGGCACTTCCTGTATCCTCTCTCTGTGCTGACCACGAAAATCAGGGCTACTGATCCCTGGCCACCGTGGTCTGAGTGCGTCCCTCCGTCATACGCTGCTGTCCCCTCTGCTCTCCTCTCTCTCCCCCTCCTTCCTGCCTGTCAGCTCGTGTCCGTGTGTCTCCATCTCCCGCCCCCCCGCATCTTCTAGTAAAATTCAAAACGTTTAATGCTCACTGCCAGCAACTCTTTTATATCCTGGCTTAGCACTGCATTAGTCTTTTGTAAAAATAAGCATTGTAAATACCGTTTCAGCGCGGTCTTCAGGCTGGTCACGTGACTCTCGGCCAGTTCCCAGGGCTACTGCAGGAGAGGCTTAGCGGCCATGTGATCTCCCCGGCTGATGTCAGAGAGAGATCGCGGCCCCTCCTGCAGCATCTATCCATCGGAGCTGTACAGCGGCCATGAGTCATGTGACCGGCCTGAAGACAGCTCTAAATAGGCATTTACAGCACTTGTTTTTCTAAAAGACTAATGCAGTGTGCTCTGCCAGGCTCTAATAGAGGGTCTGGCAGTGTTTGAGTTATATGGGTTAACAAACCCTTTAATGTCTTTGTTGAAAGTGTTTGTTAACCCCCTCAAAAAATTCAGATCCTGGTCCCTTAAAGCAGATTAAACGGCACAGTGCTTGTGCTGTGTAATCTGCCCCCTCTAAACTGTAAAAAACCTACGAAAACAAAACAAAATGGAAGGCGCGCACACCTAGTGCATTACCAAAAACATTTATTGAATGTTAAAATCAATAAAAAGTGGGTACTCACAAGATGGCAACTCTCAATGAGCCATACAACCACACAATGATGAATGGTGCAGACACAAGGGGTAAGAGCTGATACGTTTCGGGGGAGCACCCCCTTCCTCACCACTGACCACGATAATCAGGGCTGCTGAGCCCTGACCACCGTGTTCAGCGTACGCCCCCCCCCCCCCCGTAATCCGCAGCTGTCCTCCCTGCTCTCCTCTCTCCCCCTCACTCCTGCCTGTCAGCTCAGTGTCTTTCTCAGTTTCCATCCCGCCCCCTCCCCGGTGCTATTTTTTTAAATAAAAAACGTACAATGATCACTGCCAACCCGTCTATTATAAGCAGGCATACCACACTGTGTACGTTTTTTTTCTAAAAACGAGGATTGTAAATACATTTTTAGTGCCATCTTCAGGCCGGTCATGTGACTCGCAGCCACTTTACATCTCAGAGACAAGGCTTCTGCGGGAGGGGCGGACGCCAGAGGGAGATCTCAGCCCCTCCTGCTGTATTCATGTATCATGATTCACATGACCGGCCCAAAGATAGCACTAAATATGTATTTACAATCCTCACTTTTATAAAAGATTTACACAGTGTGGTATGCCTGCCTATAATAGAGGGGCTGGCAATGAGTTATAATTTTTAGTTAACACTAACTTCAAACCCATTCATACCCAATCAATAGGTCTGAAAGTATTCAAAGCCATTCATACCCTTGATCACCATACTGTTGTCAGATCACTGGGGACAGTGCTGCCGATTTATTAGTACAGTTACACTGTCAGACCAGGACTTTGCAGGGTTTGCTTAGCAGATATCTAATTCTACTTTCTTCTGCCAGTGTGGGGAGGAGGTGGCCAGGGGGTGTAAAGTGACAGAAGGAAGATGCAGGTGCATACTTCCCAAATTTGGAACTTGAGAGTGAGGGATGCCTAGGGAAGGAAGAGACATGCGGAGTGCACCGTGGTAAAAATGCAGTGATCAGGAATGCGCGGTGTACAGAGTTCAGTGATCAGGAGTGCGCAATGTACAGAGTGCAGTGATCAGGAGTGCGCGGTGTACAGAGTGCAGTGATCAGGAGTGCGCGGTGTACAGAGTGCAGTGATCAGGAGTGCGCGGTGTACAGAGTGCAGTGATCAGGAGTGCGCGGTGTACAGAGTGCAGTGATCAGGAGTGCACGGTGTACAGAGTGCAGTGATCAGGAGTGCGCGGTGTACAGAGTGCAGTGATTAGGAGTGCGCGGTGTACAGAGTGCAGTGATCAGGAGTGCGCAGTGTACAGAGTGCAGTGATCAGGAGTGCGCGGTGTACAGAGTGCAGTGATCAGGAGTGCGCGGTGTACAGAGTGCAGTGATCAGGAATGCGCCGTGTACAGAGTGCAGTGATCAGGAATGCGCCGTGTACAGAATGCAGTGATCAGGAATGCGCCGTGTACAGAATGCAGTGATCAGGAATGCGCCGTGTACAGAGTGCAGTGATCAGTAGTGCGCGGTGTACAGAGTGCAGTGATCAGTAGTGCGCGGTGTACAGAGTGCAGTGATCAGTAGTGCGCGGTGTACAGAGTGCAGTGATCAGTAGTGCGCGGTGTACAGAGTGCAGTGATCAGTAGTGCGCGGTGTACAGAGTGCAGTGATCAGTAGTGCGTGGTGTACAGAGTGCAGTGATCAGTAGTGCGCGGTGGACAGAGTGCAGTGATCAGGAGTGCACAGTGCCCTCCTGCCCCCCCTAGTTTCAGGCCTGTATATCCCAGAGGTTGGCTGTGTCCCTCGTTTAGAGAAATGACATTTACTTCTGAAGATAATAATACTAATAATAATAATAATAAAAACAACCACCACCACATTCTTAGGTAGCAAAACATGGAAACTAAATAACAAATAGAGCTATGAGGGAATCACCCTGCAGATGGCTTTTGTTTCTTCCGGGCCTTCGCTGTCAAACTTAAACGTGGCCGTTTCTCCTGAATTTCATCACTGCTGCTGCCACCATATTCAGAATCTGTATTTGTGATCTGTGCCTCCTGTTGCAGTTGTTGTAAAACTTCCAGGCCTTCTCTTCTTAGCACAGCATACAGTGAAGGAATCAAGTACTAGGTAAGATGGACAAAGGCAATAGACACTATGTAAAGACTTTCTACAATATTTCCAATTTATTGATAAACATATGAATGCAACTGCCTTAATGAAATAATCACACCATGATTGCGCGTTACATCTCTTCCATCTCCTTACAAGCTGCTCTATGTGGCTTATCTTGAAAATGTACTATGCACCATATACTAGCACATTCTGACAGACTTCCCTTTCAAAAGGAAGCCGTCCAGTACAGGGGGGGTTCCATCTTCTCCTGCCCTTCCTTCTGGGTTTGCACTGTTTGAATGGCCATGCCGCAATAATGCATGCACAGGGAAGGAGACACATCTGCTGGCTGCCGAAGACCCGAATGAAGCCGAAATCGGCTTTGATCGGGTCTCCTATCTAGTAACCCGGAGGCAATGTCATTACATCACTTCTGGTATACTCAGCTGCCAATGGCGCCAATTTGAAAAAATCCCTAGTATTCTAAAACGCAGATTTTGGCATTTTGAATACTTTTAAGTGCAAAGGAGGGATTTGGGGTCTTATAAACCCCAGATCCCTCCATTAGGGGTACCTGTCACTGACTATTACTGTCACAAGGGATGATTACATTCCTTGTGACAGCAATAAAAATGATCAGTTTTTTTATTTGAAAGAGACAGTGTAAAAATAAAAACAAATAATAAAAAAAAAAAATTTAAGCGTCCTGTCCCTCCGTGCTGGAGCGCAGAAGCGAATGCATACCTAAGTTGCACCCGCAAATGTAAACAGTGTTCAAACCACACATGTGAGGTATCGCCGCGGTCGTTAGAGCAAGAGCAATAATTCTAGCACAGGACCTCCTCTGTAATGCTAAACTGGTAACCTGTAGAAATCTTTAAAAACGTCGCCTATGGAGATTTTTAAGTACCGTAGTTTGTCGCCATTCCACGAGTGTGCGCAATTTCAAAGCGTGACATGTTCGGTATCTATTTACTCGGCGTAACATCATTATATATATATACACATATATATATATATATATATATATTTATTTTGGGGGTTCTAAGTAATTTTCTAGCAAAAAATACGGATTTTAACTTGTAAACAACAAATGTCAGAAATAGGCTTAGGCATGAAAGGGTTAACCAAGGATGCTGACTGCACTCTCTAAAAAAATAAAAAATGACCACTAGATAGATCACTAACATACCCTTTAAAAGAAAAAAAAAAAAAACATGAAAAGTATATCGACTAGCACGCAATGTCTTAATAGTAACTCTTGGGTAAACCTTTTATTAACTCAAACGTATACTCACTGGAAGTAGACTACAGAACTCTCTTAAATCAAACAAGTATTGGTGCAAATAAAGATTTCAATTTACAGTCATTTTATATTTTACACAGGAAATGCCATACCCTGACTTACCATATGTTGGTTCTGAACTCCAAGAATGTCCACGAAAGCTTTACAGATGCAACAAACCTGCTGATTTCGGACCTCCTTAGCAGACTCATAGCCCAGAGGAACAACCGATAAGAAATAGTAAGCCATATGACAAAATGATTCTTTCAAAATATTGGACTGAACATCTTTCAGTATTCCACCATCAAACAAGGCTGCAAGTTTTGCTAATAACATATTAAGATAGACAGGTCCTATGCTTGTGTAGGACTCGGGCTCCATTGAGAATAACACTTTCACCAGCTTTAATATTGGAGTCTCAAAAAGCAACTGCTCTTCCAAATCCATATCTTTTACACATGCCAACATTCCAAAAAACACAGTGAAGAAAAAATGTGCAGGTTGTTCTGGTGGTCCTCCCAGAATGATAAGCTCTCTTAGGAATTTCAGTGCCAGACTCTTAAGCTGCATTCCTCCATAGTCTAGCAAAGAACATCCTATTCCCCACAGTATAAGGTTCTGCCTTTGAAAATAAAAAGCAGAAATATCGTGTTCATCATCAGCCAGGACCATTAACAATGTGGTCTCCAAAGACTCCACTTGCTGCATGTGCTGCACCTGAAAGGGTGCTGCTCTTAGGTTGAACTGGTTTTCCATTGAGCTGCACAAAAACCTGCATATTGTAACTGGCCAGTCCACAGACCTGTCTAAGCTTATTTCATTCAAGTTAATTAGATCTTCTAAGAGATTTAACAAATCATTGCTAAGGATGCCAAAAAGAACAGGGCTTTTATTCTTAAAAAGGAAGAGTAAAGAGTGGATGACTCCAGAAATTTTTTTGTGTAAAGCTTCACAGCTTGGTGTGGCAGCAATGCGGAGTAGCCTGGTGATTATCCAATTACTGAATCCTAAGACAAAAAAAAGCATCAGGCAAGTTGTTGTTAAAACAAAAACAAAAAATACTATACAATTACCATTTAGGCCTAAAGATTGACTATGAGGCAAGAACCCCCCCCCCCCCACGCCACACACACACACACACACACACACATACACACACACCAAAATCTGGCTGTCACATGTACTGTCTGACAGATGCTCATTACACTTGCAGTCTTCAAGCTACAAAAGTAAATAAAAACTATTAACCACTTGACCTCTGCAAGATTTACCCCCCTTCATGGCCAGGCAATTTTTTGTGATATGGCACGGCGTTACTTTAACAGACAATTTATGCCCATTTTTTCCCCACCCTTGGAAAATAGGGCAGGTTAAACTGTCCAATGACAATGGACACACAGGTCAGGTGTGTTTAACGTCTCATCAGTACACCGTCTTATCAGCAGGGAGAGCTGTTGGAGGAATCCCCCCTCCCTCCATAGAGATACACATCCTGTGATATCCAAAGCAGACAGACACAATAGAACATTGGAATACAGCCCCACCCCAAACTAGCACAGCAAATAGTACACAACAGCATGAGACAACAGACAACATTGTGAAGCAGTCACTATTTATAATATGGCACTTACGGGGTTCCCAGAGTTTTGTGTTTTGGGGGACATGGGCTTGAATCCAAAGTAACATTCCTTCCAGGGTCCCCAGGCATACAGCTCACAACGAGCACCGTTCCTCCAAATGCCAGGGCCCATAATTGGTGGGCATGAGGCTAGCATTTAGTCCCCTCCAAAAGCCTCTTTCCCGGCTAGGTCTGTCACATATACTGGAATTTTTTTTTTTTTTTTATACTAGTAATGGCGGCGATCAGCGACTTATAGTGGGAAAGGAATATCGAGGTGGATAACTCACCTTTGACACTGTCAGAAACCAGTGACACTAATAGAGATCAGTGCTAAAAATATGTACTTTACTAATGACACTGGCTGGGAAGGGGTTAAACATCTAGGGTAATCAACGGGTTAACTGTGCTGCCAGTGTTTTTATGTAAACCGTGTGCTGCTTTTACTAAGGGAAGTGATTGATTTTATTTGCTGCTTTGCAGGGACACAAAATCCATTACTTTCCCCCTGTCAGAACGGAGCTCTGCGTTGTTTACATAGGCAGAGCTCTGTTCCGTGTCTCTGCCCGACGACCGGCGATCCATTGCCCAGCAACTGCAGATCGGCTTCTACTGCGAGTATTCACAGCAGAAGCGGCACCTCCCCTAGGTGGACGTGCAGAATCATGTATATGTTAGGGGTGCTGAAATTAATTGTTGCATCGATGCATCGCGATTCGGGTGTCCCCGATGCGGCATTGATGCATAAGGACCGGAAAATCGATTGCGGGTGACGTCATCCCGACTTGCCCCGCCCCTCCCAGGAAAGCGCTTAGAGCGTATTTTTAAAATGACTTTCTTTTAATAAATGCCATGTTACAATGAATGATGTGCCCCGCTGTATGTGATATTTGAAAAAATATGTCACTTCATACCGAATTTCACAGTAGTACAATACATCCCGCTCATGTGACTCCTGGCCCATCCCGCCTCTCTCCGCTCTCCTCTCACGTCTCCTGAGTCCTGACGTCAGCGGGGAATTCTCAGCCCCGCCTGCCTCTCTTCGGAGAAGATAGCTATAGTAAGCGGGTGGGGCTGAGAATTCCCCGCTGACGTCAGGACTCAGGAGATGTGAGAGGAGAGCAGAGAGAGGCGGGACGGGCCGGGAGTCACATGAGCAGGATGTATTGTACTACTGTGAAATTCGGTATGAAGTGACATATTTTTTTTAAAAAGCACATACAGCGGGGCACATCATTCATTGTAACACGGCATTTATTAAAAGAAAGTCATTTTAACAATAGCAAGTAGAGTACAAATGTGTTTGTGCTCTACTTACACCTCACGCTCCTTGCTGACAGGTCCCTGGGCTTCCCTTTGCACATTCTACTGTTAACGCCTAGCGTGCTGGAAGGTGCAAACAGGAATGCCAAGGAACTGTCAGCACCAGTGGTGGCCCGTGCATTGGGGGGGGGGGGGGGGGGGGTTAGTGAAGGGATGGCTGCATTTATTGGGCACAGGTGGCTGCGTTTGATGCGCACACGTGGCTGCGTTTGACGGGTACACGTTGCTGCGGTTGACGGGCAGTCGGGCACAAGTGGCTGCGTTTGACAGGCACAGTGAGGCTGCGTTTGACGGGCACAGTGAGGCTGCGTTTGACGGGCACAGTGAGGCTGCGTTTGACGGGCACAGTGAGGCTGCGTTTGACGGGCACAGTGAGGCTGCGTTTGACGGGCACAGTGAGGCTGCATTTGATGGGCACAGTGAGGCTGCATTTGATGGGCACAGTGAGGCTGCATTTGATGGGCACAGTGAGGCTGCATTTGATGGGCACAGTGAGGCTGCATTTGATGGGGGAGGTTCAGTATTTTTCAGTTTGTTTACGCCCCCCCAAAAATTTTAAGCACCAGCTGCCACTGGTCACTGACCAGTGGTCAGCACAGAGAGAGTACAGGGATCTTCACAGGGCTGTTTGTCAGCTGTGGATTGTAAGAACGTGGGAGCTCGTCGGTAATCGTGATGCATTGTGGAATCGAATCGAAGACCAGATAATCGTAATCGAATTGTGAGACCAGTGAAGATGCACACCCCTAGTATATGTGTAAAAAAAAAAAAAAATAATAATAATAAGTTATATATATATATATATATATATATATATATATATATATATATATATATATACATACATACATATACACTCACATACATACACGTGATTCTGCACAGAACGGCCGCCCTGTAGCAGTAAATCTGCTATGGGACGGTTGATAAATGGTCAAACACAGAGGCCTTAGTTGTTTACATTTGTCTTCTATATGGAGTTCGGCTAAGCAACAGTTTGATGGCTACTAAGCAGTAGTATTATGACTACTTAGGAGATAAAAGATGCCATGGGAGTCATTTACTAAAGCCAAATAAGTGGTTCTCTTTGCAAAGGAATTTAGTGAATGCAGTGAAGCTCTGCTTATTTCCATTAACCAATCATATGCAAGCAAAAGATTATTATTTTTATTTATTTATTTTTTTTTTATTATTTTGCTTAAACATTATTGGATATGCTTTGCTATATGAACTGATTAAGCTAAGGGAAAATTCCCTATTTATCTGTGTGTTCAGAGTTCAGGCAGTTGTTAGAGCAGTAGTGGCTTACCAATACAGTTGCGATCAGCTTCTTCATTTTGAGCACTATTCATGGAACTGACAAACATACGTGGAGATGATTTCATGATGTGTTGAATAAAGTCCAGCAACATTACAGAGCTTGGCTGACACTCAATCTTTTTGGATAACTCCACGGCCACTGTAAATGCAACACCACAGTTAGCTGTCAATTCCAGTCAGTTACATAGTTAGTCTGGTTGAAAAAAGACACAAGTCTATAAGTCCATCTAGTTCAACTAATAAAAGGGAGGGGGGGGGATACACAATCCTATACCCACAGTTGATCCAGAGGTAGGCAAAAAAAAAACAGCAAAGCATCATTCAAATTGCTCCAGCAGGGGAAAAAATTCCTTTCTGATCCCCCAAGAGGCAATCGGATATTCCCTGGATCAACTTTACCTATAAATGTTAGTATACAGTTATAATTATATGGTCATCTGTGATGACCTTAAAGTGAATAATTCAACATTAAGTTCATATTTGGACCACTTATGTATTTATACACGTTGATCATATTGCCCCTTAATCTCCTTTTCTCAAGAAAGAATACATTCAGTTCCTCTAATATTTCCTCATAGCTGAGCTCCTCCATGCCGCTTATTAATTTGGTTGCTCTTCTCTGCACTTTCTCCAGTTCCCCGATATCCTTTTTCTGAATTGGTGCCCAAAACTGAACTGATTTGTACAGGGGCATAATGATCTCTCTCTCTCTCTGGTGTCTTTACCTCTCCTAATACAATGTGTAACATGGATAATCCGTGCTACCCCCAAGATAACGATGCTAATAAGATAAAATAACTATGCATTTTGGTATTGAACCAATAAAGTGGCGGTGCTGCAACTAAAAAACAACTGGAATATTCAGCTCAAAAACGTGTGTAACACTAGCCTCCTTTCCCTGTTGACACCTAGTACAGAGAAACGCAGCGTTGGGTGAAGCCTTAGGACCTGACGTCACCACACACCAGCTGGCTGGCTCAAGCTGCAGCTGTGTCTCTCGTCTTGCATTGTCTGCTAGTGCTTTTTAGATGTCAGTTGTCCATGATACGGAATTGTCCACGATCCCTCCTGCCTATTTTCAAATAAAACAAAAAAGATGCAATGCTGAGAATTGACAGTGATGAAAAGAAAGTGACTAAGAAAAACTAAGGCATAGTCTCATAGATGTCAATTTGTGATAATTGAATATATATATATATATATATATATATATATATATATAAATAAACAGTAAATCACATGCATGGAATTGAGGATGAATAAATAGTAGTGACAGTGTTGTAGAGGTGAATAAAAAGGACTAAGGCAAAGTCTCATAGAAAAACCAATATGTGATAATCGGTATATATATAAGCCTGAAAACATATATACCATGAAACGGATACAAAATTAATTAACTCGTGAATAAAGTGCACTGATGATGGAATAAAACAAGGGATAAGATAATCCCACAAAGTAACAATCCCCAGAGGACGTCCTGTCGCGACGAAATGTGTAGGGAGGAGCTAACACACGAACTTAGGAAGTGGAGGTTTTACAGACGGAGACACCGGGCCCATTATACATGATTTATCCCACCGCTCCTTACTTACTGCAATATTGTAAGTGTGTTTTTATCTTCAATAAATCATTCCTTTTTTGTACATGCTACATTATGGATTCTTTTTGTTTTATATCCCTGAGAATCATCCGCTGGTAGTTGCTGCTGTGCGTGTTTGGTTGTGGGGAGACCGATTTCCCTGTGCTGGGCGAGACTGCCATAATAGCAGTCATCGCCATCTGGTAAGCGCATTTAATTTTTCATCTTGAGTGTGGAGAGACACAGAAGATACCCTTCGTTTTCCTGGCACCTTCACGGATGATTGGTTTATTTTGGTCACTTTTTGGACTGTTACTTTGTGGGATTATCTTATCCCTTGTTTTATTCCATCATCAGTGCACTTTATTCACGAGTTAATTAATTATTTATCTGTTTCATGGTATATATGTTTTTAGGCATATATATATATATATATATATATATATATATATATATATATGTATGTATATGTATATATATATATATATATTTATATTACACACACACGCACATATATCAATTATCACATATTGGTTTTTCTATCAGACTTTGCCTTAGTCCTTTTTATTCACCTCTACAACACAGTCACTACTATTTATTCATTCTCAATTTCATGCATGTGATTTACTGTTTAAATGTATATCAATTATCACAAATTGACATCTATGAGACTATGCCTTAGTTTTTCTTAGTCACCTTCTTTTCATCACAGTCAATTCTCAGCGCTGCATCTTTTTTGTTTTATTTGTTACTTTGAAGTTTAACATTAGACTCTCTAGGTGCTGGCAGCTTTGTTTTATACACATTTTATATATTCACATATAGCTGTATTATTTATTTTTTATTTCATAATATTTTTATATATTCACAAATATTATCTGTCCTTTAAGTACAGCTTTATTCTCGATTTTCCATATGCCATTTCTTTTGTCTTTTTTTTCGTTAAAAATAATAAACATGTTATATTTATCTGCTCTGTGCAGTGGTGTTGCACAGAGCAGCGCAGATCCTTCTCTTCTCAGGCCCCTCTGGATCTAGATGGGGCTCAGGTAAGTATTAGGGGGGCTGCTGCACACAGAAGAAGGTTTTTCATTTAATGCATAGAATGCATTAAGATAAAAAAATAAAAAAAAAACTTCTGCCTTTACAACCACTTTAACTTTAACGTGATTGTAAAGTCTCTTTTTTTTAAATAACAAATATGTTATACTTACCTGCTCTGTGCAGTGGTTTTGCACACAGCAGCCCAGTTCTCCTCTTCGCTGCTCACTGCTGAGTGCCCGCACAGCAAACAGCTTGCTATGTGGGCACCCGAGCAGAGTCACAGCTCCCTGTGTCCATTCAGACACGGAGCTGCCCTTTGGCCACGCCCCCTCTTTCCCTGATTGACTGACTTCGATTGACAGCCGCAGGAGCCAAAGGTCGCGCTGCTGTCTCTCAGCCAATCAGGATGAGAGTCTTGGATGGCTGAGGGACTCGTGGACATCGCTAGACAGAGATGGGGCTCAGGTAAGTATTAGGGGTAGCTGGGGAGGCTCCTGCACACAGAAGGCTTTTTATATTAATGAAGAGAATGGATTAGGATAAAAAAACCTTCTGATTTTACAACCCCTTTAGGCCCCTTTCACACGGACGGATAGAATGGTGCTTTTAGCTGCTGATTTTCTAGTTTTCTACCGCAGCTAAAAGCACACAATGCTTTCCTATGGCCCCATTCACACACTGTGTTTAGCTGCGTTTTGATTACCTGTGGTTTTGTGCGGATAGAAAAAAAATAGAATTGACTGCGTCCAGGAGCGATTTAGCGCAGCTATCCGCACATAACTGCAGGTAATCGCAGTGCACCGTGTCAGCTACAGATAGCAGCGCCGAGCTGGCTCACTCATCGGGAAAGGAAAAATGTTTTTTCCTTTCCCAATGAGAAGCACGGGGATCCGACTCGGATCCCCGCCAGTGCCAGGCACTGTTTGGTATGAATCTTGAGGGGGAACTCCACGCCAAATTTTAAATAAAAAAACGGCATGGGTTCCCCTCCAAGAGCATACCAGGCCCTTCGGTCTGGTATGGATTCCAAGGGGCACCCCCTACGCTGAAAAAACGGCGTGGGGGTCCCCCCAAAATCCATACCAGACCCTTATCCGAGCACGCAGCCCGGTCGGTCAGGAAAGGGGGTGGGGACAAGCGAGCGCCCCCCCTCCTGAACCGTACCAGGCTGCATGCCCTCAACATGGGGGGGTTGGTGCTTTGGGGCAAGGGCCAAAGCACCTCGTCCCCATGTTGATGAGGACAAGGGTCTCTTCCCGACAACCCTGGCCGTTGGTTGTCGGGGTCTGCGGACGGGGGGCTTATCGGAATCCGGGAGCCCCCTTTTATAAGGGGTCCCCCAGACCCCGGCCCCCCACCCTATGTGAATGAGTATGGGGCACATCGTACCCCTACCCATTCACCTGGGATAAAAAAGTGCCAATAAAAAAAAAACAACACAACACAGGTTTTAAAAGTAATTTATTAGGCAGCTCCGGGGGTCTTCTTCCGACTTTGGGGGTCTCTCAGGCCTCTTCTGCCTCTCTCCGGTGTCGTCTCCGCGCTCTCTGGTTCTTCTCTGGTGCCTTCTTCCAGGCTCCTCCGCTATCTTCTGCTCTTTTGCCGCTCTTTTGCTAGCAGAGGAGCCCGGTCTTTTGAGATGTCTTCTTCCCTCTTCTCTTCCAGAGATGTTGACACGACACTCCCTCTTGCTGTAATGCCGTGAGCGAGGTCCGCAACCAATTATATAGGCATGGGGCGTGGCCACCGGGTGACCCCGCCCCTTATGTCATCACAATCCCGTCATGCCCCGGGACTGTGACGTCATAAGGAGGCGGGGCACTGGGCACTGACCATCAGTGCCCATCTGTGCCACCTATCAGTGCCACACATAAGTACCGTTTTTTTCGGCGTAGGGGGTGCCCCTTGGAATCCATACCAGACTGAAGGGCCTGGTATGCTCTTGGAGGGAAACCCATGCTCGTTTTTTGATTAAAATTTGGCGTGGAGTTCCCCCTCAAGATTAATACCAAACACAGTGCCTGGTATTGTCAGGGATCCAAGTTGGATCCCCATTAAATATGAGTCGGTACCCTGTCGGATTGCTATGGAAATGGCAAACCGCAGCTAAACGCAACCGCAGCTAATCGCACTGTACAAACGCAGCTGATCGCAGTGCCTGGTGTCTTGAATTTCACAGGAAAAAAAACATGCTTTTAACTGCGGCAGAATAGCCGTCCGTGTGAAAGGCACCTTAAGCCCACCGATCTGACGTCTGTCAGATAACGTCACTGGCTCCTCCTCCCGACACGTTCCCTTGTGACGCAACGCGGCGGGAAGGGGAGCCAGTGACGTCAGCCGCGAGTGTGGAGACACTCGATCTAGCTGAAAGGAGGAGTGATTACCTGACTGCTAAACACGCTACACACGCTGTGAGTGTATCAGCTTGAGACAGCTGTCTTATAGTCTTTCCAGTACAACACTATTGTGGTTTCTCTTCTTACATGTCGGATTGTGGGAGGACATGGCGAACATCAGCAATAAGTGATCCAAGCACCTGGGCATTATCTACCATCACATGCAAGAGTTATTGATTCCAAAATCTGGTATTTTTTAATTTGCTACTATGGGTCTTTATGTGGTTGCATCTGGTTGCACTTCATCTTCATAGTGGAATTTTAAGGACAGAACATTTCTTTCTTTTTTTATGCCAGTTTTTTAACCATGAGCACCTGATACAAAGTATATGGTTATGTTAAAAAATTCACTGTTTGTATACAATCAATTCACATTCATATATTTATTTATACGCACATGTTTGCGGTTTAGTTTCTCATAGCACTTTGCACTTTGAATTAGTGGTCAGGAACTGCAGAGAGACCATTTTAATGCACAGTATGTTTGCACAAGAAGATTAGCGCACCTTATTTTACATTTTAAAAATTATTTTTGAGTGAGTGATCACTAATTTTTGGTTGCAGCTTTTCTAATACAACACACAATTTTATAGTCCACCAGCGCTTGAGTATATTTCTAATCAAGTTCAGACCTGACCTTTCCATGTTTGCTTTAAAAACAAAAAAGATTTGAGCCAATACTGAGAAACACTGCAACCCATTATGAAAAAAAACTAGAGTTGCACTGATACCGATACTAGTATCAGTGCCGATACTGAGCATTTGCACAAATACTTGTAGTCGTGCAAATGCTCCAACGCTTGACCCTATAATTGGACAGCCAGGGATGATAGGTGCAGTGGGGAGAGTTACAATCACCGATCTCCTTGAGCAGCTTTCAATAAAGCAGCTGACAGCTGTTTTTCCTCCTCTCCCTCCTGTGGCTTTCAGCTGCTTTATTGAAAGCCGCACAGGGAGATCAGTGATTGTAACTCCCCCCACCGCCGCACCAATCGTTCCTGACGGTCCCCTGTGTCCTTCTCCAGTCCCCCCGTGTCCTCCGTGTGCTCCTCCGGTCCCCGTCTGTGCTCCTCCACCTCCCCTGTCTCAGGACAATGCATTGTATAAAGAAAGTACTTGAAAAAAAGTATTGGCACTTGTATTGTCATGGCTGACACACATCAAAATATTATATTTTGATGTTCAGACTTCAGCTGAGTCGTCACTTCAGGAGAGCACTCCCCCTCCCAACAGAAATGGCCGATTAAGTTATATGATCCATTGGAGGGCTAAAGTCGAGAAACAGAACTCATGTTGAAACTGGGTAAACATGAACAATAGTGCCGTCTGGCACGAAACCAGCCAACAGTCAAATGTATGTTTTCAAGCCCAAGTTACAAAACCTTTAATTAAAGGAAAAGCTTGGGTAAATCACTCCATTGTTTCAAAGGATGAGATTATCTCCAGAGTAAGAGCCCAATTTTGACTTAGCTTCCCCTCAGACAATGGATGAGATACGAGGTTAATAAAACCTCAATATGACAGATAGGCACAAATCTCTGAACAGTCAATAATAAACAAAGTCAAAAATAAAATATGTCTAAAAGGAGAAATTGTTTGGACATTTAAAACCTGTATACATATAATATTATAAATATATATGATCATAAGTAACTCAAATGCTATATTGGACTCTAGGTCATAGATACGACCATAATTTAATCTGCCATAACGTAGAAATATAACATTTTGATATAGAACAAATTAAAAATTGTGTTTAGATACCCATCATTGTTGTAAATACATAGAAACCGTGACCGCATATACATAAAAATACCCATATAACATGTGTTGTCCCAAGACAAATAGGATTTTCATAAGATATGCAGGAGTCATGCATTTATCCATATAAACGTCCATTTTTTGTGACATTAACTAATCAAGTGTATTGTATTTTGTACCAATTGCCGAGGCCCATGAACAATATAGCTATGTATTCATAAGCCCCAAAATATAGGTAGATACCAATTATGAAAGAGGACATATTTTCTTTTAATAAATAATTCAAAACAAAGGGGGGCGTGGTCAAGATGGCGACCAGATAGGACGTGTGTGAAGGAGCTCCGTCCTATGCCGACATCTCATCCGTTCATAGGGGACATATCCTCACCCTGACGCTGCCGGGAGGTGGAGGAAACAAGCGGGTATGAGAAGGGGAAGCTCCGGTTCCCAAAGGAAGAGGCAGCAGGCTCCTAGGACCCCGCTAACAACCAGCGGTGCGTGCAGGACGGCCTACACCAACATGGCGTCCCAGACGGAGCAGGCTGAGTCGCCCCAGCTGGGAGTCGATCAGTTCCAGGCGCTCATGCAAGCTATCACGGGCTGCCAAACAACACTGACCACTAAGATCGAGCAGATGCAGCTTGAAATGGGCCTTATTAGGCGGGACATGGATAAACATCGAGATCGATTAAATGAGGCGGAGCGGAGAGTGGGGGAGACAGAAGACACGATCAGGGAACATTCCGCCTCCCTCCGCACGTTACAGGTTAAAATGAAGGCGATCGAATCCCGAGCAGAAGATCAGGAAAATAGGAACCGGCGGAACAATTTACGCATGGTTGGTCTCCCGGAGGGGGCTGAAGGGAGAGACCCTGAAACCTATGCAGAACAGTTGCTGCGTACACTCCTCCCGCAGGCGCCATTCTCCCCTCACTTTGCAGTTGAGCAGGCTCATAGGATGCCGTCCGCTCCAGGCCCCCCTGGCGCTCCGCCACGTACATTTATTTTCCGCCTTTTGAATTTTAGAGACCGGGATCTGGTTCTCAGAGAGGCTAGGAAGATTGGAGAACTACGATATGAGAATGTGAAGATCATGTTATTTCTGGATTTCTCCATCGAAACACAACGACAACGCAGATCGTTCGACCAGATCAAGGCCCAACTAGGGAGCAGAGGTCTCAAGTATAGCATGATGTTTCCAGCGCGTCTCAGAGTGATTGACGGCGAGACCACCAAGTTTTTTGTTTCTCCGGAGGAGGCGTCCAGATGGGTGGATTCCCTTCCTAGGCAGCGTTAGGATGCCTACCGTTTTGTCTTTTGTTTTTTTTTGTTTTTTTTTTTTCTTCTTTTGATCACTTTGGAAGTTTTCAGTGAAATGCGCAGTTACCAGTGAAGTGCATGGTTCTCTACAAATTTATTTTGTTGGCTGCTTATCACACAGGCTTCCCTTGAGGTCTACCCTGACGGGCATTTTGTTTGCAATGGGGGCGGGAGGGAAGGGGGGGTGCATACCCCTAAGTCTGGAGGTACCTGGGCTCATATTTATATGACACCCAGATATTTTCCTTTCAAGATGGAAAAGCGGACCACCCCTAGATACTCACAGCATTTACTATTGCAGGAGTCTTCGCCTCTCCTCCTCACGGGTATGTACTCTTTCTCTGAAATGTCTTTATATTTCCCTCTGGAGCCGACTATTCGGGGTGAGGTATGGATTTATTCTCAAAAGGGGGGTGCACTTATGTGACCGGAATTTGACGGCTCAGGTCCCCTCCCCGAAGGCTATCGAGATTGAACTGTCTGACTGACATATTTTTCCGGGCAATCATAAAAGGGACTTAAAAGAGCCTTATTATTCTATCTTGGAGAACTCAGGTCTTGAACTGGCTTCGGGGAGGACAGTCCCCCATCCTTAACTGGCATTTTACTACTGGCCCTCTCTCCCCTTACAGGGGAACTCGAGTGTTATAAATGAATATTAATGTACACGTGGCTGGTTCTGACCGTGTGGGAGGGATGTAACTTAGAAAGTGCCCTTGGCTTGCTTTGGGTGAGGCGGAGAGGGGATTAATATACTTAAGCTAAGCTGAGTGGGTTGGGCTGTGCTCCATGCCTCTTTCTCCCCCTGTAATTGGGGATGCAGGATGTATTTACAAATAAGTGTGTGCCCTTAGACTATCTAAGAGAAGCGGAAGATTATTTTGGTATAGAGGTGGAGGGGTGGAGCGCGGCTCTCCACATGACCCTAGGTAGCTGTGAATGATGTCTATATATGGTTTATTAAGTTTGTGCCCCTAGATAGTTCTAGGTGAACTGCCGCCGGGGTCCCCTGGACAGATAACTCTGTGCGGGCTCCCTTGGCGGTAGTGGTCTTCATGACCGGTTTTGGGCGGGGCTACCTAGCGCTTGATACTAC
This sequence comes from Aquarana catesbeiana, assembly GCF_042186555.1. Taxonomy (NCBI): domain Eukaryota; kingdom Metazoa; phylum Chordata; class Amphibia; order Anura; family Ranidae; genus Aquarana; species Aquarana catesbeiana. The sequence continues at coordinate 180,094,857 of NC_133327.1, read as the reverse complement.
ACACCACCCCCCAAAGGAGATTTCTCCTATCTAAAATGTTTACCAAGTTAGGTTCGGGTATACAAACACCCCATGAGTTACAATTGGAGGTGTGGGGTGGGTTGGGGGGGGAGTTTGGTTTGTTTAAGTTTTATATAATTTTTTCTTTAATTGCCTACCTTTATGCCTTACATTTTTTGATATTGTTTTACTACATCTGCTATGACAGCTTTCAGTGGTCGCTGATGTCTATGTTAAACCCTAGACGTGTGGGATATTCTCTCCTCCGGGTCCCTTCGATAATCCACTCCATTATACTCTATGATGGCCCCTATTAAAATTGTGTCCTGGAATGTCAGGGGCTTAAACCACAAAATTAAGCGCTCCCTGGTCTTTGAGTGCCTCAAAAAATATTCCCCTCAGATCTGCATCCTTCAAGAGACGCATCTGGTGGGTGGGAGGGTGATGGGATTAAAAAGACCTTGGGTAAGCCGTCACTACCATGCCACTTACTCCAGCTATTCTAGAGGAGTTAGTGTCCTGGTACACAAAACTCTTAGTTTTGAATTGTTGGATGTGGTCACGGACCCGGAGGGGAGGTATGTGTTGATACATGCTAACATTGACACAGTAGACATGGTGGTGGTGGGAGTATATTTGCCACCCCCAGCTAATATTTCTATAATGCAGAAGCTGACCAGGTTGATTGCCCAATTCCAGACTGACAATGTGGTCATAGCGGGAGATTTCAATATACCTCCAAATCCTTGTATGGATAAATTATCTCCTGACCCCGCTAGGGACTCAACGTTGTCTAAATGGGCTGATGTGTACAGGCTGGTGGACATATGGCGATGGAAGAATCCATCAGAACGCGCCTATACCTGCCACTCTTCTTCATATAACACCCTGTCCCGTATTGACATGATCTATGTTAGTAGCGCAATGCTCCCCAGGGTTATTGCAATCGAGATACTTCCACGGGGTATCTCGGATCATTCCCCCCTACTCTGTACAATACAAACTCATACTCCCCAAGCAGATAGACTTTGGCGACTCTCTAGATTCTGGATTGAACATCCGACCATAGAAATAGAGGTGGCCAAAGAGATAAGAGGTTTTTGGTTGACCAATGCCGCTTCCGCAGGGATGGCGATGGTCTGGGATTCGTTTAAAGCCTATATACGAGGGTGCTATTTATCATCTATCACACGAGAAAGGAACAATGATAAAATTACACTGGAGGAGGCGGAGGCCAGAGCGCAGGAACTGGAGTCTAGGTTTGCCATGACTTCTAATCCTGTCACGGCTCAGGATATGAAAGTAGCATATCGAGAGGTAATGTTACTTAGGGTGGCCAAGGTTCATAAACGTCAGCTTACCCAAACACAAAAGATTTTCGAACACGGTGACAAGCCAGGTAGATTGCTGGCTTGGATTTCCAAGGAGCAATCCCCAATTTCCACCATTGCAAGCCTGCGTAGGGAGGATGGGACTAAAGTAACGGACCCAGTGAACGTCAATCGATGCTTTAAAGAATTTTACGAGGCCTTATACTCCACTAGGGCAAACTACTCCCCAGATGAGCTGCACAATTTTCTAGAGGGGGTGACCCTCCCAGTTCTCTCTGACGATGCGAGGGAAAATCTAGACGCCCCGATCACAATGCCGGAGGTGCGGGTAGCACTGAGCTCTATGCAGACAGGAAAGACTCCAGGGGAGGATGGGATCCCCCCCTGAATTCTACAAACAGTACCTAGATGACCTAACTATTAAAATGCACGACATGTTTACAAAATCCCTGCAGGCCAAAGACCTCCCACCATCCATGTCCCAGGCCATCATAGTTGTAATACCCAAACCTGGGAAAGACCCACAGTTGTGCTCTTCATATCGGCCCATCTCCCTGCTCAACTCTGATGCCAAAGTACTTACCAAAATTCTTGCCAGGCGACTAAATGAAGTTATACTTACCCTGATCCATGAGGATCAGTCAGGATTCATGCCTGGCAAGGGAACAGATATTAACCTGCGAAGGCTATATGCAGTCCTGGCCTCAGGAGATGAGGGAGGGGCTGATGAAATGGTGGTCTCTCTTGACGCGGAGAAGGCCTTTGACTCAGTAGAGTGGGGCTATCTCTGGGAGGTCCTCCGTAAATTCGGATTTGGGCCATCCTTCATCTCCTGGGTCAGGTTGATATATAGGGCACCGAAGGCCAGGGTGCGTACCGGAACAGTCTTGTCCTCACCCTTTGTTTTGGGTAGGGGAACACGGCAGGGGTGCCCCCTATCCCCGGGACTTTTTGCACTAGCAATTGAGCCTATGGCGGCACTTCTTCGGGCTTCAACACAAATTAAAGGGATTGTTAGAGGTCCACTGCAAGAAAAAGTGTCCTTATACGCAGATGACACCCTACTTTATCTGAAGGATGATGGGTGCTCACTGCAGTCGGCTCTGTCACTCATAGACAGCTTTGGGCGATTCTCAGGAATCCGAGTGAATTGGGGGAAGTCAGTGATATTTCCCTTACATTCTGGGACGGGAAGCCAACAGATGGATGGACAGCTGCAGAGGGTTCCTCAGTTTCGGTACCTAGGAGTTGAGATCCATCGGGACTTAAGGCAGTTTATCCCTCTGAATCTCAATCCGGTGGTTCAGCGGATATCCCAGAGCTGTGCCAGGTGGAGGTCACTCCCCCTGACACCGGTCGGAAGAGTTAACCTAATTAAAATGTCGATCCTTCCTAAGTTCACTTACCTTTTCCGCCAAACTCCTGTACCTATACCACACAGCTTTTTTCAGAGGTTGGATAGCATTCTGGTATCCTTTGTCTGGAATGGGAGGGCTCCCAGGGTGGCCAAAGTAAAGCTGCAGATGCCCACGTCGCTTGGTGGCCTGGCACTGCCATCCCTGTTGAAATATTACTGGGCGGCGGTCCTGGTGACAGTCAAGTGGTGGCTATCGGAGGAGCCGGCTAACCCTGCCTCTTCATTGGAGGCGGCGTTGCTGGGTTCATATGCGGAGCTTAGAAACCTGATTCATAGGGGCCCTGGGTCTAACTCTCGGGTCACCCTTCCTATGATTACGACCCTGAAGGTGTGGGAGTCGGTGGCCAGACAGGTGGGTGGATCTGGGAGGTGGTCCCCTGACACCCCACTGTGGGGGAATCCTCGCTTACCACATTTCCGCTCCATCCCTGATCCTATTGTGTGGGCCAGATATGGAGTTACAAAACTGGGCGACATAACGTCTCAGGGGCAGCTGATTGCATTTGATGCACTAAAGCACGACCGCGACCTCCCGAACCACATGTTCTTCAGGTTTATTCAATTAAGACATGCCTATCGATCCCAATTCCCCTCCTCAGTCTCACTGGAGATGTCACCGGTGGAGAGAATGCTTAGATCCCCTGATCAGACCAAAACGATGTCTACCTTATATAATATGTTTGTTACGCTAGATACCTCTGGAGTCTCCCGACTGTTTGCTTTATGGCAGAGGGATATCCCGGAGCTGACAGATGATGATTGGGAGGAAGGTGTCCAACAATATCTGCCCCTTGTGATCTCGGCCAGAGACAAATTTATTCAATTGAAGTTCCTCCACCGAGCCTATTATTCTCCGGTTTGCCTGGCAAGAATTTACTCTGACCGTACGGCTACATGCCCTAGATGTAACTCTCACGAAGCTGACTTCTTTCATATAACCTGGTCTTGTCCTGCAGTGATGGAATTCTGGAAAGAAATCCTAGCTGAAATTAATAACATTGGGAAACTGTCAGTTCCGTATAGCCCGATTCCTCTTGTCCTAGTGACTTCCTGGACTTAACATGGGGTAAAAAGCTGTTCCTCTTCTACACCATGTTTTATGCTAGGAAAGCAATCTTAATGCAGTGGAACCAAAACTCACCACCTACTAAACAGTTATGGCAATCACTGATAAACACAGCACTCCCACTCTACAAACTGACATATATGGGCAGGAACTGTACAAAAAAGTTTGGGAAAATATGGTCTGAATGGGTAAAGGCAAAGCACCTAACTATTGCATAGATGTGATCTAAATGTCATTTAGAGGTGGGTTTACTCCATCTTTTTACCTCTCCCCCCCCCCTCCTTTGGGTAGATCCTGGATACTTCTTTTGTATAACAGGGTAGGAGATATAAGACATTAGTCTGATAACCACATATTATTGGAAATACTGCAATTTTTCGTGCATATGCGGATATGTGAAACAAATTTTGATGTATGATTATTAGATGGTATAAACTGGCAATGTAAAGTTTTATTTTATTTTGTTTAAAATCTTTAATAAACTTTATGTTAAAAAAAAAAAAAAAATCAGAACACATTTTTGTCCTCACACACACCTTGTGCCTGAAGACAATATTACCTGGACTCACCAGGTAAATCATTATAGTTCTCCAACCAATGGAAAATAAAGCCAAAACTTCTGGGCTGAGCTTATGATAATTTTATGAGCTTATTGTCCCAGATTGTGTAAAGGATGTGAGGGCCATAGAGAGAGGATCACAGACCCACACGCAGGATACACCCCTAGACGATCAAGAAGTCTGATGAGATTTGACCATTCCCCATCTTGCTGGATCTTGTGACTGAAACCACTCGATGTACTTAGATTTTGTCGGATATCTTCCCCTTTTTAAGCTATTGGTAAGATACAGACCATACAAATATTAATGATCTTTTTCTCTCATAATTGTAGGGATGGTAGTTTATAATTTATGTGTTGACATTATCATACACAGTGTGTAGGGTAACTTATCATCATCATTTGCCCATATTCATTGTCTAGGCTGTGTATTATTGAAGCCATGTTTGGGGGAATTCAGACAAACTTGTATTACATCTATTTAGATTTACTGTGATCCCAGGGAAAACATTTATCTCCCCATTTAATTTAGAAGCTTTGTTGGATTAATATTTCTTTCAAATTGACAGTATCCATCTGTTGACTCCGTGAGACATACTTTCGATTCCTTCCAGCTGGAGAAATCCAGAGGACTGTTTCCCCGAGTGACAAGGAATATAGTCTTCTTGGAAGTAAAGCGTGATTACCGCACACATCACCAGAAATTCCAGTTCTGTATAACATTATATAACTATACTTGTTAATTAATAAAGTCAAATTATTTTATTAATTTTGTTGGGAGATACATTAGTAAGAAAACCCCATAAATTAACGAACTCAGGAAAGGATTGTGGTATGTACTGATTATCTGAACTAGGTTCATAAAATTTATCGTAAGGTTGGAGGCACTGAAAAACAAAACACTGAGATCTTGATTAAGATTCCGTACCACACCCACAACAGTACTCCGTCTTAAAAAAGTGGTATTGGTGCAACCCTAGAAAACAATGGATTTTTTTGTACTTACCTGTAAAATCCATTTCTTGGAGTACATCATAGGACACAGAGCAAGCTATAAATCATGACTACCTGGGTTATATACCTATAGGGGAATGGTCACTGGCAGATATTGACAGAAAATCCTCCCCTATATAACCCCTCCCATACAGGAAGTACCACAGTTTTGTACCAAGCAATGAAACCCCATAAGAGGGGGGAGGGACGTCTAAGAAATGGATGCAAGTACAAAAATCCAGTTTTCTTTATCGTATATCATAGGACACAGAGCAAGCTATAAATCATGACTACCTGGGATGTCCCAAAGCAATGCACATGTGGATAGGGAGACACAGAAGCCACCATCAGACCGAAGGAAACTATTCCACAGCCCACAATGCAGTGTAGCCAAAAGCATCACCATCCTAGTACCACATTTGCACTATCAAGGCATATGTGTGCCTATTGTGCCACACCTAAAAGGATACAAAATAAACTATTAACATTTACAATCAAGTGAATAATACTTACCAACATCAACATCAGTAAGGATCCGGTCTACAAACTGGCACAGAATCTGTCTTGGTTTCTGAACAACAGCATCATAAGATTCAGGATTTGCCCTGAAATAAAAACAGTATAATTCATGGAAATGACTAGATTTATCAGTAGTTTTTTTTTAGGTCTATAAATATATTTCTTTCTGTACTACTAATCTTTAACAAACTATCTTAGGCTAGGTTCACATCTACATGGCCATGTGAGACACGGTTTTGCGGGTGGTTGCAGCTACAAGAATTTGTGCAGGTCCCGCAGCAACATCACCCGCACAGGTGTGAACCTAGCCTTAAATCTGCGAGCACTCAGAGAATAAACTACATCGCCAATAAAAATAGATCAAACAAAAACCTTTTGGTGGTATTTAATCACTGCTGGGTTTTTTTATTTTTTACTAAAGAAAAAAAAAAAAAAAAAAAGGAAGGAAAATTTTGAAAAAAATGTTTTTTGTAAATAAGTAATTTTTCTCCATCACTGATGTGCACTGATGAGGCTGCACTGATGAGGTGGCACTTATCGGCACCTTATGGGCACTGATGGACATCACTGATAGGCGGCACTGATGGTCAGCAATGACTGGCATCACTAATGGGCACCGACTGCTGGCACTGGTGAGCACTGATTGCGCTTTACTGTAATTAGGGCACTGATGATCAGTGCCCTGATTACCTGTCTTGCTGTTCCCTCCAAGGAGATGCCGTTGATCAGTTCTCCTCACCACACACACTCTCAGTGCGAGGCGATGAGGGCCGATTACCAGCACTTTCGTGTTAACATGTGGCCGGCTGTGATTGGACACAGATGATCACATGGTTAAAGAGCCGCGTCATCAGCTCTTTACAGAGATCAGGTTGCGCCATGTCCTAGCAACACGGCGCGATCGCCGCAATGCACACGGGAGTGGCTGTTCTAGGACAAAGTCACATGATGTCCTCCCAGAATGAGAGCCGCACCGACCCGCTATCATTTCACAGTGGGCGGGCGGCAAGTGGTTAAATGACAAGTTCGCCTTTATGAAAAAAAGAAAATAAATGCACATGTGTTTGCAGGTAAAAAAAAATTGCATTTATTTATTTATTTTACAGGAGCATACAGAACATGCAATGTCAGGCTCCTACAGAGTCTTTATATAGCACTGTGCCTGTACCTCTGTTTGGGCTGTCAGTTTCAGAGGTGTAGGATGTGTGAATAGACTACGAGCACACTGATCAACAATTTGCAGTCCACTGAACTACAAGTCTGACAGAAGCGACTTGTAGTTTGTTGAGTTAGAGATCCCTGTGAATGAATGACACAGCTTTGTGGCAGCGGCTAGGGGGTAGAGAAACCCTCACTCGCTGTCACAGGGAAGGTGGGGCTAAGGGGGAGTGGGGGGTTTGATTGAAGTTATTACACCCTATTTACAACTAGAGACGTAACTAGAACCTTCAGGGCCCCAGTGCAAGAAACCATGATGGGCTACCTGACCTCCAGCCGGGGGCCCTTATCACCGAGCAAAGTGGCGGAATGCCAAGGCCCAGTCGTAAGTGCGGCCTTTATCAACCCTGGTAGATCTGCCACTACTGGGGTTCATTTTTTATTTTATTTTTTACCATTTAATTTTTTTTTACTATTTTTAAGGAGCCCTGTTGGGGGGCTTTGGTGAGATATCAGGAGTCTAAACAGACCTCTGATGTTTCACCTTTGAGACAGAGAAAGGAGATTTAGGACATAGCCCTCAATCTCCATCTCCAGTCACAGTAGCACAGAACGAATAGACAGGAATAGCTCTGTACAAAGCTTCTCGTTCATTCACAAACTGAAACATAGTAAACACAGTTTCCTACACTTTAGTTATGAATGGACAGAGTCAGTGATCAGTACTGATCACTGACTTGGTCAATTCAGACAAAGAAGGGGCCGGTAAATATGTAATTCCCCACTCTCTATCCTGACACATCCCGCAGCAGCCGGTGGGAGGGGGGAACCTGGCTGCACTGTGGGGGAGGAGAGGGGACCAGGAGACAGGGGGAACCGGAGAACAGAACAGAAGTTGCCGGGGAAGATCACAGGGGGGGCCAGGAGAGAGCAGAGGGGCCCGCAGGAAGCAGAAGGAAGCTGGATAGGAGGAGTGGCGTATATAGTTGTGCTCATAAGTTTACATACCCTGGCAGAATTTATGATTTCTTGACCATTTTTCAGAGAATTTGAATGATAACACAAAAACTTTTCTCTCACTCATGGTTAGTGTTAGGCTGAAGCCATTTAATGTCAATCAACTTTGTTTACTGAAGTTATTTGTGGGTTTTTCTTTGCATCCCGAACAATTTTCCTGGCAGTTGTGGCTGAAATTTTAGTTGGTCTACCTGACCGTTGTTTGGTTTCAACAGAACCCCTAATTTTCGACTTCTTGATTAGAGTTTGAACACTGCTGATTGGCATTCTCAATTCCTTGGATATCTTTTTCCTGTTTTATACAGTTCAACTACCTTTTCCTGCAGATCCTTTTGCTTTCCCCATGACTCAGAATCCAGAAACATCAGTGCAGCACTGGATGAAAGATGCAAGGGTCTGTCAGGAGTCCAGAAACTCATTGACCTTTTATACATACACTAAATTACAAGCAAACAAATCACAGGTGAGAATGGTTACCTTTAATAGCCATTCAAACCCCTTTGTGTCAACTTGTGTGCATGTTATCAGGCCAAAATCACCAGGGTACCTACGCTTTTTCGATCAGGGTCATTTGGGTAGTTTCTGTTGCGATTATAATATAAAAAGAGTAAACACAGTTGACTGATAATAAATGGCTTCAGCCAAACACCAACCATGAGTGAAAGAAAAGTTTTCGTGTTATTCATATTCTCTGAAAAATGGCCAAGAAATCATACATTCTGCCAGGGTATGTAAACTTATGAGCACAAATGTGGAGGAACCAATGCCTACCATGCTGCCCCGGCAGCCGCTGAATACCTGCGGGAAAGAGAGGAGAAGCAGGCATTCAGCTGCTGCAAGAGACACATGGAGGGCATTGGTTCCTCTATATGCCACCTCCTCCTGTCCAGGTGTAGAGGGGAGCCGCAAGGGTCCCCTGGAGCAGGGACCTGGGTCGCAATGGCAACCCTTGTAGTTACGCCCCTGGGTGTAACCCTTTAAAGAAATATGGCAATGATGGATTTCTAGTTAAAGGGTTTGTAAACCCTCGTTTTTTTGTTTTTTTAAAATAACAAACATATCATACTTACCTCCACTGTGCCGTTCGTTTTGCAGTGTGGCCCCAATCAGCGTCTTCTGGGGTCCCCCGTCGGCTCTTACAGCTCCTACCCACACCGGTAAACCCCCCTGGGGGAAGCACTCTCCGGGGGGGTTACCCTGCGGGCGTGCTCCCGAGTCCAGTATTTGCGTCTATTGACACAGAATGCCGGCCCAGGCCCCACCGTCATTGGATTTGATTGACAGCAACGGGAGCCAATGGCTGCACTGCTTTCAATCTATCCAATCAAGACCTGAGAACCCTGGGCAGAGAGGTATAGCGCCTCTCTGCCAAGGGATCAAAGGGCTCAGGTGAGAAAAACATGGGGGCTGGGGGGCCGGTCACTGTCAGACGTTTTTTCACCTTAATGCATATGATGCATTAAGGTGAACAATCACAAGGGTTTACAACCCCTTTAACATATTTACTTTAAAAAGTATAGCAGCGCTTTTGGCGTGGTAACATTTCTGTTTATTGTACCTATGCTTATCTCATAGGCCTATGTCTATGGGCACTGTTAGAGGTCAACTGATATATCTGGCCGATTTTGGGCATTTTTTAATCAGCATCGGCCAATTGTGCTGATAAAAAAGGCTAACTTAAAACTTCAGCGTGACTTGCAATTGACTTCTGTAATAGAAGTCAATGCAAGTTGCCTGAAGTCTTCCCATGGAGCGACTTGTCTCTCCTATCTGGGCAGCCTGCCAAGCCTGAGAAAAGAAGCTAAAGGGCAGCACAGTGGTGTAGTGGGTAGCACTCTCGCCTAGCAGTAAGAAGGGTCACTGTTTCGAATCCCAACCATGACACTACCTGCCTGGAGTTTGCATGTTCTCCCTGTGCCTGTGTGGGTTTCCTCCGGGTACTCCGGTTTCCTCCCACACTCCAAAGACATGCTGGTAGGTTAATTGGATCCTGTCTAAATTGTCCCTAGTATGTATGAATGTGAGTTAGGGACCTTAGATTGTAAGCTCCTTGAGGGTAGGGACTGATGTGAATGTACAATGTATATGTAAAGCGCTGCGTAAATTGACGGCGCTATATAAGTACCTGAAATAAATAAATAAATAAAGAGATACAATGTTTATACTTATCAATGGACTGAGCTCTGTGTGTAGGAGTCCTCAGTTTAACCATTAAAGACTAAATATTTTCTGACACTTATTGCTTACAAGTAAAAATCCTGTATTTAATATTTAAGATATAGTTTTTTTTATCTAAATTATACATACAAGTGAACTGATTGGAGGTTTGTTTTGTTTAATAAATGTTTAAATGTAAGACATTTTCTGTATCACTTATTACTCAAGGTTGCTCTCACACTGGAGCGGACATGTGTTGACGGTAAAACTCTGCTAGTTTTAGCGGCGCTTTACCGTCATTTTAGCAGCACTATTCGGCCGCTAGCGGGGCGCTTATAACCCAGCTAGCGGCCGATGAAGGGGTTAAATGCGCCCATGTAGCGCCGCTGCCGAATCGCTTTGTAGGCGCTTCGGCAGCGGTGCCCACTCATTTCAATGGGCAAAAGTGGTGGAGGAGCGGTATACACCTCTTCAAAGATGCTGCTTGCAGGACTTTTTTTAAACATCCTGCCAGCGCATCGCCTCAGTGTGAAAGCACGCAGGCTTTCACACTGAGACTGCAGGGGAGCCGTTTTGCAGGCACTTTACAGGCCCTATTTTTAGCCTAAAAGTGCCTGAAAAATGCCTCAGTGTGAAACGGGTCTAACTGTTAGATTTTATGAGATGAAAGAAAAAAAAAAAATCAGCCTAATATATCGTCCCCAAAAAATCGGCATCATATATCGGCAAATCGGCCGCCACGATTTCTAAATATCGGCATCGGCCAGAGGAAAAACCCATGTCGGTCGACCTCTACTGCTAGTCAGAGGGCTTCTGCTCCATAAGATACCACACATCCAAAAAGTATAGAAGATCTACATGTCTGCTTAAAGTGGATGTAAACCCACTCTCATCAATTATAAAGTACTGCCATAAGGCTGAACTATAAGGATATACATGCCTCCTGCATGTATCCTCACCTTTCAAATATCTTCCCTTTCTCTATTTGGAGCCCCCCAAAACTCCGGATTAAGCAGGCGGGTCTGACACTATTAGGTATTGCTGCCCTATGCTGCCCTGCGAAAAGGACACGCAGGTGTCAACAAGGCCTAAGGCCTCATGCACACTTGAGCTACTAGTCACCTGTTTTACAGGGATTTGACTTTTTTTTTCTGCCCCTAAAAGGGCCCTCTATGTTAGCCTATAAACACATGTTTATGTTAGGCGTATTTAGAGCTTGAGTGGTAATTTATTTCAATGGCCAGAATAAATTATGGGCAGCACAGTAGCTAAGTGGTTAGCACTTTCGCACAGCAGCACTAGGGTGACTCTGGGTACTTGTTTCCATCCACACTCCAAAAACATGCTGGTAGGTAAATTGGCACTCGTATATGAATGAGAGTTAGGGACCTTAGATTGTAATCTAGTTGAGGGCAGAGAATGATGTGAATATACAATCAACGGCCACTTTATTAGGTACACCTGTTCAATTGATTGGTAACACAAATTGCTAATCAGCAAATCACATGGCAGCAATTCAATGCATTTAGGCATCTAGACATTTTTAAGACGACTTGCTGAAGTTCAAACGGAGCATCAGAATGGGGAAGAAAGGAGATTTAAGTGACTTTGCACATGGCATGATTGTTGGTGCCAGAAAGGCTGGTCTGAGTATTTCAAAAACTGCTGATCTACTGGGATTTTCGCACACAACCATCTCTAGGGTTTACAGAGAATGGTCCGAAAAAGAAAATATCCAGTGGGCAGCAGTTGTGTGTACGAAAATGCCTTGCTGAAGTCAGAGGAGAATGGACAGACTGGATTGAGATGATAGAAAGGCAACAGTAACTCAAATAATCACTCGTGACAACCAAGTTAGGGCTGCAACTAACGATTATCTTCATAATCGATTAGTTGGCTAATTATTGTTTTGATTAATCGATTATTCAGTTAATAACCTTAAAAAAAAGTGTGGTGTATAATTTAGTTAATGTGTAAAGTTTTAAAAAAAGGTAATTTATTCTTAAATATCTCTATATGCAGTGGTAAATATAAATAACCAACTATATGGTTAGGGAGCAAAATATCGAATCCACTCTGAGAATAACAGAAGAGATATACTGTATATACTATTAGAGGAGATATACTGTATATACTATTAGAAGAGATATATACTGTATATACTATTAGAAGAGATATATACTGTATATACTATTAGAGGAGATATACTGTATATACTATTAAAGAGTGAATCTGGTAAATATTATCAGACTCAGTGATCAAATTTTTTTATTAAAAACAAAAACAATGTCTTCCTTCAAAAATAATGTCATTTTAAGAACGTTTGTTCTTTCATTCAGTGAATGTACAAAGATTTTTCTTCTGAATATTCTCATCTGAAAATTGATCCTTGTGGCCAGAATAAGGCTCAGTACACACCTATGCAGTTTGCTTTTGATCTGTTTCTGCAGTGCTTTTTGCTGTGCGTTTTGATTTCTGCGCACGTGATTTTGCTGCGATTTGCATTTTTTTGGCCAATTTGTTGTTGGGCAGATTAAAAAACACAAATTGCTGCAAAAACGCATTACATGCTTTTCTGCAGCTTTTCAATTGAAGTATATTGAACCAAAAAAGCACTGTTTTGCGTGAACGTGTCCCATAGGAAAACATGTAAATGAACTGTAGTGCGTTTCTGCAAAAAGCACCAAAAAACACATAGATGTGAACCAGGTCTTAGACGTTTAGTAACATAATGGGGTTAAAAAACTAAAATTAGCCCTTTATAGTACAAAAAAAAGCAGATAATCACTACTGTAAGGGGTTAATTTTTTTTAGTGTAGAACTGTGAAAGTAATATTTGCAGTAGCGATTATTTGCGCTTCTATAAAGGGCTCATTTTAGGGTTTTTTTTTAACCCCATCATGTTACTGGCTGATTAATCGATTATGAAAATAGTAATCGATGAATTTCATAATCGATTAGTTGTTGATTAATCGATTAGTTGTCGATTAATCGATTAGTTGTTTCAGCCCTAAACCAAGGTATGCAGCACACCATCTCTGAAAGCACAACACATCAAATCTTGAAGTAGATGGGCTACAGCAGCAGAAGACCACACTGGGTGCCACTCCTGTCATACAGGATCACAAAAATTGGACAATAGAAGATTGGAAAAAATGTTGCCTGGTCTGATGAGTCGCGATTTCAACTGCGACATTTAGATGATAGGATCAGAATTTGGTGTAAACAACATAAAAGCATGGATCCATCCGGCCTTGTATCAATGGTTCAGGCTGGTGGTGTAATGTTGTAGGGGATATTTTCTTGGCACACTTGGTACCAACTGAGCATTGTTTAAACACCACGGCCTGTGTATTGTTGCTGACCATGTCCATCCCTTTATGACTATAGTGTACCCATCTTCTGATGGCTCCTTCCAGCAGGAGAATGCATCAAGTCACAAAGGTCAAATCATCTGACCACTGGTTTCTTGAACATGACAATGAGATCACTGTACTCCAATGGCCTCCACAGTCACCAGATCTCAACCCAATAGAGCACCTTTGGGATGTGGTGGAATGGGAGATTCACATCATGGATGTGCAGCCAACAAATCTGCAGCAACTGCGTGATGCTATCATGTCAATATAGACCAAAATCTCTGAGCAATGTTTCCAACACCTTGTTGAATCTATGCCATGAAGAATTAAGGCAGTTCTGAAGGCAAAGCAGGTTCAACTCAGTACTAGCAAGGTGTACTTAATAAAGTGGCCAGTGAGTGTAGATATACACAGCTGGTGAAATAACTATTGAACACGTCACTATATTTCTAAGTGAATACAGTATCTCACAAAAGTGTGCCACAACTAGTACTGGTTGAAACCTAGAGAGGGGGCGGTCCACCAACCACAGTTACCAGACCATAGGAAAACAAAAAACATGTCGGTGCTCCTGGAGGGTCTGAAAACACAAAACAACTGAGGGTCAGAGGAAAGTGAGGGGCCTTTTAAATTCTATCTGATTTGTGTTTCCTGTAGAGGGCAGAGCCGATCATCTCTCAAGTAGCTGTCCCGGAAGGTGAGGGGGGAATATTTTATTATAGATTTTCATGTGACAGCACTAAAGGAATGACACTTTGCTACAATGTAAAGTAATGAGTGTACAGCTTGTATAACAGTGTAAATTTGCTGTCCCCTCAAAATACCTCAACACACATCCATTAATGTCTAAACCACTGGCAACAAAAGTGAGTACACCCCTAAGTGAAAATGTCAAAATGGGGCCCAAAGTGTCAATATTTTGTGTGGCCACCATTATTTTCCAGCACTGGGCCCAATTAGCCATTTTCCCTCCCCGGTGTCATGTAACTTATTAGTGTTACAAGGTCTCAGGTGTGAATGGGGAGCAGGTGTGTTAAATTTGGTGTTATCGCTCTCACTCTCTCATACTGGTCACTGGAAGTTCAACATGGTACCTCATGGCAAAGAATTCTCTGAGGATCTGAAAAAAAAGAATTGTTGCTTTACATAAAGACGGCCTAGGCTATAAGATTGCCAAGACCCTGAAACTGAGCTGCAGCACTGTGGCCAAGACCATACAGTGGTTTAACAGGACAGGTTCCACTCAGAACAGGCCTCGCCATGGTCGACCAAAGGAGGTGAGTGCACCTCCTCAGCGTCATATTCAGAGGTTGTCTTTGGGAAATAGACGTATGAGTGCTGCCAGCATTGCTGAAGAGATTGAAGGGGTGAGGGGTCAGCCTGTCAGTGTTCCAACTATACGCCACACAATGTATCAAATTGGCCTGCATGGCTATCATCCCAAAAGAAACCCTCTTCTAAAGATGATGCACAAGAAAGCCTGCAAACAGTTTGCTGAAGACAAGCAGACTAAGGACATGGATTACTGGAACCAGTGGTCTAATGAGACAAAGATAAACTTATTTGGTTCAGATGGTGTCAGGCCTGTGTGGCGGCAACCAGGTGAGGAGTGTAAAGACAAGTGTGTCTTGCCTACAGTCATGCATGGTGGTGGGAGTGTCATGGTCTGGGGCTGCATGAGTGCTGCCGGCACTGGGGAGCTACAGTTCATTGAGGGAACCATGAATGCCGACATGTACTGTGATATACTGAAGCAGAGCATGATCCCCTCCCTTCAGAGACTTGGACTGGCAGTATTCCAACATAACGACCCCAAACACACCTCCAAGATGACCACTGCCTTGCTAAAGAAGCTGAGGGTAAAGGTGATGGACTGGCCAAGCATGTCTCCAGACCTAAACCCTATTGGGAATCTGTGGGGCATCCTCAAATGGAAGGTGGAGGAGCGCAAGGTCTCTAACATCAACTCCTCCATGACGACATCACGGATCTGATGGAAGAGGACTCCAGTGGCAACCTGTGAAGCTCTGGGGAACTCCATGCCCGAGAGAGTTAAGGCAGTGCTGGAAAATAATGGTGGCCACACAAAATATTGACACTTTGGACCCCGTTTAGACATTTTCACTCAGGGGTGTACTCACTTTTGTTGCCAGCGGTTTAGACATTAATGGTTGAGTTTTGAGTTCTTTTGAGGGGACAGCAAATTTACACTGTTATACAAGCTGTACACTCACTACTTTACATTGTAGCAAAGTGTAATTTCTTCAGTGTTGTCACATGAAAAGATATAATGAAATATTTACAAAAATGTGAGGGGTGTACTCACTTATGTGAGAGATACTGAATATTTATAAAGGTGCCTATTGACCTGAAATTTCCACCACATGACGGTAACAATCTAAACAAAGAAACCAAAACAAATAAGTTCAGAAATTAAGTTATATGTAATAAAAATGGAATGACACAGGGAAATAATATAGAACACGTGAAGAAAGGGAGGTGCAAAAAGACAAGGAAAGCCTAGACACCAGCTGAAATCTATCAGTAATTGGAAAGCAATCCTGCCCCTTGTCAGTGCAAATGAATATCAGCTGGTTCAGTCTCAACTGGTGGCCTATAAAAAGGTGTCATACAAGAAACATCTCATGATGGGTAAAAGCTCTCTCAAGACCTTTACAACCTTATTATTGCAAAACATGCTGGTGGCATTGGTTACAGAAAGAATTTCTAAACTTCTGAATGTAACAGTGAGCACTGTTGGGGCTATAACCTGGAAGTGGGAAGAACATAATTTCACCATTAACCTGCCACAACCAGGTGTTCCTCACAAGATTTCTGACAGAGTGAAAATAATTATCAGAAGAGTTGTGCACGAGCCAGGGATCATGAAGAGCTTCAGAAAGACCTAAAATTAGGTACAATTGTTTCAAAGAAAACAATAAGTAATGCACTCAGTCGCCATTGCCTATATCTACGCTCACCATGCAAGACTCCATTGCTGAGGAAAAAGCAGTTTGAAGCTTGTTTAGAGTTTGCAATACAACATTTAGACATGTCTGTGAAATACTGGGAGGATATAGTCTGGTCAAATGAGACCAAAAATGAACTCTTTGGATGCCATAATACACACCATGTCTGGAGGTCAAATGGCACTGCACATCACTTCAAATACATCATACCAACAGTGAAGTTTGGAGGTGGGAATATCATGGTGTGGGGCTGTTTTTCAGCATACGGTACAGGAAAACTTAATATCGTTGAAGAAAGGATGAATGGAAAAATGTATCAAGACATATTAGCTAAAAATGTGCTGCCATCTACCAGGATGATGAAGATAAATGTGGACATTTCAGCAAGACAATGATCCCAAACACAACGCCAAGGAAAATCACAATTGGTTTATAAAGAAAATAAAGCTGCTGGAATGCCCCAGCCAATCACCTGATTTGAATCCAATAGAAAATGGAATATGGAAATAAGTAAAGATCAGAGTTCATAGAGGACCATGGAACCTTCAATATTTAAAAGACAGTGTGGAAGAATGGGACAAAATCACACCTGAGCAATGCATGCGACTATTTTTTCCATACAGGAGGCGTCTTGAAGCTGTCATTACCAACTAAGGATGGGCTCCGGCGTGTTCGCACAGCCCATGTGCAGAGCCCGCCAGGAAGTCGCCGCTGCGCTAATCACAGGCAGTGAGACATTTTCCCTATGTGCGGCTGCAAAGATCGGGAAATGTCTCACCGCCTGCGATTAGCGTTGTGCTGACATCTTGGCGGACTCTGCACGTGGGCTGTGCGAACACGCCGGAGCTCATCCTTATTACCAACAAAGGATTTTGTACAAAGTATTAAATA
Organism: Aquarana catesbeiana; assembly: GCF_042186555.1. Classification (NCBI taxonomy): domain Eukaryota; kingdom Metazoa; phylum Chordata; class Amphibia; order Anura; family Ranidae; genus Aquarana; species Aquarana catesbeiana. The sequence goes on along the minus strand of NC_133327.1, from coordinate 180,077,421 downwards.
GATTTGAGTTAGCGTGTTTAATACTTTTTCCCTGTGTCATTCCATTTTATTACACAACTTATTTGTTTTGGTTTCTTTGTATGTTTGGATTACACGGGTTGTTACCGACATGAATGTTTCATTTAAAATTTTTTTTTTTTTAAAGTAACGTGTTCAATTACTTATTTTAGCTGCTGTAGATGTAAAGCACTGTGTAAACTGGAGGCACTATATAAATACCTGTAATAATTCTGACCAATCAAATGTACGCCTAGTGCAATTACAAGCGTGAAGTTTTTTCTGCTGCCAGGATGATGGCGTCTACCTGGGTCAGTCATTGTAAAGGATCCTCCTGTCACACACTACACAAGGCACAGCCCCCAGACACTTTCATTAGGTCATGACTATTATATTAGACAAGCTCTGGAGATAACACACACGTTTCTGAGGCAGTCCAGCAACTGTGGAACCACAGGTCTCAGCATGCCCGCCAGCCTAGTGTGCTCCACAGCAGCTGGACAACAACACGGACATTTACCCCGCCAGTTCCCGCAGGGCCGGGATCATAGAGGCCATCTCCAGGCCGGGGTACGCCGCCATCCTCACTTCCAGCTGACACCCAAGTTCGCGGCTTCCCAGTCCGAATAATCGTCACAGAGCATGCGCAGCAAGCTTACGGAGGCCGTCCGACACCAAACCTCCTCAGACATCGCGAGAACGCGCTGTGTGCGGGGAGGGCAGTGTGGAGCGCTCTGTGTGAGGAGGGTCCTGTGGAGCGCTCTGTACGGAGAAAGTCCTGAGGGGGGTGGGCAGCGTGGAGCGCTCTGTGTGAGGAGGGTCCTGTGGAGACTGGAGAGGGCAGCGTGGAACGGTGTGTGCGGGGAGGGTCCTGTGCAGAGGGCAGCGGGGAGAGTTCTGTGGAGCGCTGTGTGCGGAGAAGGTCCTGTGGAGGCCGTGGAGCGCTCTGTGTGGGAGTGTTCTCTGGAGCGCTCTGTGAGGGGGGAGGGTCCTGCGGAGCGCTGTGTGCGGGGAGGGTCCTGTGGAGAGGGCAGCGTGGAACGCTGTGTGCAGGGAGGGTCCTGTGGATCGCTGTGTGCGGGGAGGGTCCTGTGGAGGGCTGTGTGCGGGGAGGGTCCTGTGGAGCGCTGTGTGCGGGGAGGGTCCTGTGGAGGGCTGTGTGCGGGGAGGGTCCTGTGGAGGGCTGTGTGCGGGGAGGGTCCTGTGGAGGGCTGTGTGCGGGGAGGGTCCTGTGGAGGGCTGTGTGCGGGGAGGGTCCTGTGGAGGGCTGTGTGCGGGGAGGGTCCTTTGGAACGCTGTGTGCGGGGAGGGTCCTGTGGAGGGCTGTGTGCGGGGAGGGTCCTGTGGAGGGCTGTGTGCGGGGAGGGTCCTGTGGAGGGCTGTGTGCGGGGAGGGTCCTGTGGAGGGCTGTGTGCGGGGAGGGTCCTGTGGAGGGCTGTGTGCGGGGAGGGTCCTGTGGAGCGCTGTGTGCGGGGAGGGTCCTGTGGAGCGCTGTGTGCGGGGAGGGTCCTGTGGAGCGCTGTGTGCGGGGAGGGTCCTGTGGAGGGCTGTGTGCGGGGAGGGTCCTGTGGAGGGCTGTGTGCGGGGAGGGTCCTTTGGAACGCTGTGTGCGGGGAGGGTCCTGTGGAGCGCTGTGTGCGGGGAGGGTCCTTTGGAACGCTGTGTGCGGGGAGGGTCCTGTGGAGGGCTGTGTGCGGGGAGGGTCCTGTGGAGGGCTGTGTGCGGGGAGGGTCCTGTGGAGGGCTGTGTGCGGGGAGGGTCCTGTGGAGGGCTGTGTGCGGGGAGGGTCCTGTGGAGCGCTGTGTGCGGGGAGGGTCCTGTGGAGCGCTGTGTGCGGGGAGGGTCCTGTGGAGCGCTGTGTGCGGGGAGGGTCCTGTGGAGGGCTCTATTCTCTATTCTGATCTCCAGTCGAATTCCATGGTCCCTCACAGATAACTGCATTCCCCTCATATGCACTGCGGGCACATATTTCTGTTATCCGAAAAGAAGGGAAGGATTTGTCGGATTGCGGTAGCTACTGGCCGATCTCTCTTCCTAATGTGGACCTAAAACTTTTTACTAAGCTACTTGCCTCTCGCCTACAACGTTCGCTATCCCAGTTGATCTATATGGATCAAGTGGGCTTTATACCTTTGCGCAAAGCCAGAAACGACACTATTAGGGTACTTAATTTGGCCCAATATGCTAATCAAAAGAAGACACCGTGGGGGTTATTTACTAAAGGCAAATCCACTTTGCACTACAAGTGCAAAGTGCATTTGGAATGCAGTTGCTGTAGATCCGAGGGGGACATGCAAGGAAAATAAAAAACAGCATTTTAGCTTGCACATGATTGGATGATAAAATCATCAGAGCTTCCACTCATTTCAGATCTTCCCCTCAGATTTACAGCGACTGCACTTCCAAGTGCAATTTCAACTGAACTTTGCACTTGTAGTGCAAAGTGGATTTGCCATTCGTAAATAACTCCCCTTGTGTCTTTTTGAGCACAGATGCAGAAAAAGCCTTTGATAGTTATTTGGACATTTATGTTTGAAGTTTTAAAACATATGGGCCTGGGCGACCAGATGTTACAATAGATCGCGAGGGTGTATTCTTCTCCACAGGCCTCAGTCAAGGCAAATGGAGTGTACTCAAAACCTTTTTCAATCTCAAATGTTACCCGTCAGGGCTGCCCTTTCTCGCCCTTATTATTTGCTCTTTCGCTAGAGCCTCTATTGAATAAAATTTGACTGAACCCCGACATTGCAGGGCTAAAAATAGGAGGTCATAATTACAAAGTGTCATCTTACGCAGACAACCTACTTTTTTCAATGCCCAATCCACATGTGTCACTACCCAATCTCATGAGGGGGATCGAACGGTATGGAGCTCTATCAAATTTAAAAATAAATTACAGTAAATCAATCAGAGGCTATGGGAGTTGTACTGCCGAGTTCTGTGCGCAGTACTCTACAGTTTAAATTTAGATGTATGCCAACCGCGCTAAAGTATTTGGGCACTCATATGCCATCAAATTTAGCAGACACTTTTGTGGTGAATTTCCCTCCACTACTTAGCGCAGTAAGAACATTGTTAGATAAGTGGCGCCGCGGAATACATTCTTGGTTTGGTGCAATATCATGATGAATATAGTGCCCAAATTTCTGTCTCTTTTCCAAGCTTTATCCATTGCTATTCCCATGACCTATTTTAGTCAGATTCGTGCCTTGCTTACGAAATTTATATGGGCTAGCAAACGCCCAAGGATCAGCAGAGATCTTTTGACACTGCCTAAGAGGGTAGGTGGAGTGGCAGCCCCAGATACATTTAAATACTATCAAGCAGCCCATCTTGGCAGAATAATAGGCTGGTGTAGACAGAGATTATAAACTTTGGATGACCATTGAACAACAGGTTAGCCCAGTGCCTTTGGATAGAGCCATATGGTGTTATGCATCTCTACCAGCCTCTTTTAAATCATATCCTATTATAGGCCCCACATTGCGAATAGGTTCCAAGATCAGCCAGAACCCTATATTCTCCACTTAACAATCACATTTGTCTCCCGTTTTGGGAAACCCTGACTTTCCTCCAGGCCTAGAACCAGGAGCGTTTGGGAAGGGCTGTCTTCAAGCTTCACATTTTTTGACCTCCGATACATGGCCAACGATAGACTCCTTGGTGCAGAGGGGCTGACAGTTTGAAATAAACTTTTGGCAGGCGTTACAGATACGCCACTACTTTGAAACCCTGGGACCTTTGGAAGGCTACCAACGATCGCGTCCAAAATTTGAGTTATGCTGTGAGGAAAAGGAACCTCTTCTCCGTACGATTTCTAGGATGTACGCAATGTTAATATCACCTCCAGATGATTTTATAATGCCAGGCCTGAGTAAATGGGCGAGAGATCTTGACAAGATTTTCACCAGCTCAGTGTCAGAATATCATACACCTTTCGTTAAAATCATCTAAGTGTACGAAAAATTCAGGAATCTAATAATAAGTTATTAACACATTGGTATTATACTCCTTCAGTTCTTAATCTTTTTTCCCAGAAGCTTCAGATCGTTGTTGGAGATGCTGTGAGGAACAAGGGACTTTACTGCATATTTTTTGGTCATGTTCAAAGATTAGACAGTACTGGCTGGAAGTACAGAGGATTACTCAAAAACTTATACATTTTCAGATACAAGATGACCCAGCTTTTTTTCTTGTTACATTGTTCACAAATCCCACTTCAGAAATATAGAAAACAGTGCTTTGTCACCTGGTGAACACAGCAAAAGCCTGTATTACTTTGTGCTGGAAGGACCCACGACCACCTCCCATTGCCATGTGGCTTAATAAAGTTAGAAGCATGGGGATAATGGAGAACCTAGTGCTTACGATGCTAGACAGAAAAGAACAATTTACTGAAATATGGGCCCCATGGGAGGTATTTGCACATTCGGAAGAGGGGAAGAAGTTATTGGGGAGTGAGGTCCTTTCTGGTATACGTTTGGGGAGTGCGGGCGGGCACTCCAACCTCTCTGGAACTGGGGGAGGGGAAGGTTTTCCTTTTGATTTCTTTTTTTTTTTTTTTTTTTCTCCTTGTTTTGTTTAGTTATGTTTGATTTAGGTTTTTTATGATAGAAATAAAAAGAGAGCCGGAATTCTTGAGGTTTATCGATGTAGTAATAATGGGTCCTGCTTAAGTCGGTTTGTGAAGTATAAATATATTTGGAAATTTTTCACCTATTATGATACATTTATTGTTTTGGAATATGTATGATGTAATGGTATTATGGCTCTTTTTGTAAAAATAAAGAATTTAAAAAAAAGAAATGTGTTTATGTTCAGACACACATGGCTCCGCTGGCGCCGGATGTAGATCATAGAGATTTCCGGCGGACCAGATGGTCCCCGGAGTCTCTATGATCGTCGGAGGCCGGGCGCGATGTTATGACGTCACACCCGGCCTCTCCATTCAAAAAAACGGCGCCGCTTCGGCTTGGAAGCGGCGATCGTTTTATTTTTTTTTTTAATTTCAGGCTTCCCAGCCTAGTGGTGAGATATTAAGAGGACTTGTCATGTCATATTGCTATTACAAGGGATGTTTACATTCCTTGTAATAGGAATAAAAGTGATCAATTTTTTTTTTTTTTTCAAAAAAGTGTCAAAATAAAAAAAATATATATAATTAACAATAAAAAAAAAAAATTTTTAAAGCGCCGCTGTCCCCGTGTGCTCGCACGCAGAAGCGAACGCATACGTAAGTCCCGCCCACATATGAAAACGGTTTTCAAACCATACATGTGAGGTATCGCCGCGAACGTTGGAGCGAGAGCAATAATTTTGGCCCTAGACCTCCTCTGTAACTCAAAACATGTAACCAGTAAAAAAATTTCAAGCGTCGCCTATGGGGATTTTTAAATACCGAACATTGGCGCCATTCCACGAGCGTGTGTAATTTTGAAGCATGACATGTTAGGTATCTATTTACTCGGCGTAACGTCATCTTTCACAAAATGCAAAAACATTGGGCTAACTTTACTGTTTTTTTTATTTTTAAACACAAAACATTTTTTTTCCCCAAAAAAACGCGTTCAAAAAATTCCTGCGCAAATACTGTGTGAGATAAAAAGTTGCAACAACCGCCATTGTATTCTCTAGGGTCTTTGCTAAAAAAACATATATAATGTTTGGGGGTTCTATGTAATTTTCTAGCAAAAAAATGATGATTTTTACATGTAGGAGCAAAGTGTCAGAATTGGCCCGGTATTGAAGCGGTTAAAATAAGAACAGCAGAAAAAAAAGTTAGTACCTACAGATTTACAAAGTAAATATTATTTCTCTCTCATCCACTGAGGGGCACAGGAAGTCCTGAGCCCTGGGTTAGATTACCACCCACAGGAGAACTGAACAGTGGCAAACTAGGCTAGTCCAGGATAAACCCCTCCCACTACCAAAAGCTTAGGTTGCTGGGTGCCTTTATTCATGGTTTCTGCCAATTTTGACACAGAAAGGGTTAGCGATGTCAGACCAAGCGCTGACCTCATCCACTTAGTAGAGATTCACATGTGTTCTCTTTACAGGGTCAAGGAAGCATCTCACCGCTGCTGCTTATGCTTGAAAGGGAGCTGCATGGAACTTCACTCTGTTCCTACGGTACTGCTTGCCTGCAGTCACTTTGATCACTTCCAGCCGCCTGGGTTTAATGAGTATCTGAGGCCTTGCCTCTTACTGTCAGCCTATACGTTGCCTTAATGTTATACAGTCACAACATTTCTGATTGTAGACACAGGGGGGACAGTACCAGGTGCCCCCCAGCTCACACACTACTAGCGGTTCTGGTGCTGCTTGCAGACCCTTATGTGCCAATGTCTGCAGATTGGAATTACAATATCTTATTGTTCCATTCTCAGTGTTACAATTCCCCTCTCAGCTGAGGTTTTTCCAGTCATGCAAGATTTTTTTTTGACCATAATCACCCAGTTATTTGTTGGCTCTGGCATGGTCGGCAAGTGGTTAATGCAGTATGCAAGTGGTTAATGCATGAAACTAGAGGATCAGCCTGTTTCTACCAGTGATATCAGCATCCTTGGCTTTTTTAAAAAATACCCCGTACACACGAGCGGAATTTCTGTTGGAGAAATCTTGGATGGTTTTTCCGACGCAATTCCACTCAAGCTTGCCTTGCTTACACACGGTCACACAAGAGTTCTCTGAACTTTCGACCGCCAAGAACGTGATGACATACAATACTACAACGAGCCGAGAAAATGAAGTTCAATGCTTCCGAGCATGCGTCGAATTGTTTCCGAGCATGCGTGATTTTTTGTGCGTCGGAATTGCTTACAGACGATCGCATTTTCGGATAGGAACTTTTTCAGACCAAAAAATAGAGAACCTGTGCTCAATCTTTTGCTGGCTGGAATTCCGCCAGCAAAAGTCCAATGGAGCATACACACGGTCACATTTTCCGATCAAAAGCTCTCATCTGAGTTTTGCTGGCGGCATTTGCGATCGGGGCATAAGGCTGCAAGGACCCTTTGCACCCACTTTTCCAACAGTTTTTCTCTATGGAGATTGGAAACATCCTGAGAAGCTGTTTTCTTAGCCTTACTAGTTAGCCTTACATCTATTCAGTGAGGATTTTGTACAGAAGTGAACTCATCCCACTGTGGATCCAAGCAGGGTCCCACCTTCATAAGGCACTTACTATTCCAGGACCCAACTGACAAGCAATAAGAAGCCCTTTTTAGAGCTGTGTTCTGCTCCCATCCAAATCTAGCTGTGACTTTAACTTTGTCAGACCATGTCTGACAGGTCTAAATCCTGTAACCTTTTCGCTACCAAGAAGGTAAGGCCTTCAGAGGAACACCACTGGCTGGCTCAGTATGCCTTATTTTCTGTATACAGTATTGCTTTCTATAAGCTCACAATTACTTCAGCTACCACAAATTAGTAAAAAGGGCGTAGAGGACCCTTCTGTTATAATGAATAGCTGTGATTACCAACCAGCAAGCCATTGATTGCAGCCATACATTAAAAATTATGGCTTTATAGCTCTGTTCCCTCAATCTCTTTATCACATTTGAAATATCAAGGGCCTGTTGGGATCCCAGATATATCACTAAAGCACCCCCCACAGGAGAAAAAACAAATCACATTTATATAACACTATTCGCAGCAGCATGTTGCCATAAAATGTATGCCTGGGACATTTATTATCGCTGCACAGCACTGCAGATCGAATATTACCACAAGGGACAGATGTGCTGCTTATGTTCAGTTTTCTGTACCTTTTGATTTTCTCAGTTTCTAAAAAGGCACAAATTAAAATCTACAAATACTTGTTATTTATTAACTCAATACAGGTATCTTTTACAATCAGTAGGAAATTCGTAAGTTGAATTGTATGCGTTATTAATGATTTTAGTATGTTTTTATTGAAAAATAGGATTTTTGTACTCACCATAAATCCATTTCTCTGAGTTCATCCACGGACACATTAACCACTTGCCGATCGGCTGCAACATGGTCGGCTAGTTCTGGGACGGCGTCCAGGGACGTCCTCCCGAACTTACGGACCCAGTGCATCATAGATCGGTATAAAGGCCCGATGACAGCGGCCCTTTACCACATAATCAATTCATCCAATGACGGAGCGATCACTTGTAAATAAGCCGATGCATGTCCGATTCAGCTTTCTCCAATCGATACAGTGTGTGAGGAGAGGAGGGAGCCGGGAGCAGCAGCGCTTGTGGGCTGGATGTGAAGTGCCCACATCGCTGATCTGTGCCCCTTCTTGCTCATGCTCTCAACCAAACTGTTAAACCATCAAATGGCTGGTGTCAAAATGAATTACATGTGCAGTACCATGGCAATTACAGATCAGAAGCTGAGATAGCAGCTTCTTTGACTGAAAATAATAGGAGGGTTTAGTTCCACTTTAACCTCTGCCGTTGCCATGGTGCTGCACAGGTGAACAGTTATGATATCAGCCATTAGATGGCTTGGCAATTTGAGTGAGAGCACAAGCAACTGTGACTGTTATCATTCACGTCATTCCTTGATTGTAATTGTTTTGGGCAACAGTTAAATCGATGTGCTGAGCAGGGTAATACCCATTCCACATACACCCAGCTTTACTTATGAGTGTTGCAAATCATTGCATTCTTTTTATGTATATTTTACAGTGTCCCTACTTTTTGGGAATTGTTGTACAAATACAGTATTGTGCAAATGTTTTCAGGTCAAGGGTAATGGTTAGAGTCAAAGGTCAGTGTACTTTAGGTAGCAAGAAAAAATTAACAAAAAAGCAAAATACGCACTATTGTTTCTGGGCCCTATTATGGGTGCAAACAACAAATATTTACAGCTAAATTTTAAAAGTTAAATTATTTCGCCAGTTTTCCTTTAATAATAATAATAAAAAAAATTTGAAGATATCCATGACTATATCAACAAGGCCATAAGGCTTCACAGCCAGTTCCCTACTGTGCATGCACGCTGCGCTTTGTGAATGGCCTAGTGGTGGGGGGAAGGAGGGGGGGGGGGGGCGAACCTCCTGCTGACTTTGCTGCGGTGAGATCAGCCAGAAGTGGGAATGCGTACCTGTCTAAACTAGGTACCCCCCCTGAAGGTGCCAAATGTGGCAACGAAGGGAGGGGGTGCTTTTGGTTGGAGCTCCACCTTAATACTGTGACCTAGAGTAGTGAAGTAAGCAAGAAGGAGGCTTCCATCATGACAAGTGTAGAGTATGGTGGTCCCATCCCTTATGTATTTAGACCATAGAAGAAAAAATCCCCCTTAGATTGGGACTTTGACAGACCACCAACTCTTGAAGTAAAAAATATATTTTAATAGTATACTTAAAAAAGACGTACAAGCGTCTATGACATACAAAGAAAAAATCATTCCATACAAAATCAATACAAAATCAGAACAAAAAGTATATGCAAATGAAAATGGTAGATGTACTCTCCTAGGGGTGATGTACCCCAATACCCGATGCGTTTCCGGTATTCTGGTACCTTCATCAGGGGTTTGAGAGTTGTAAGTATTTTACACATGTATGGGTTCCAGTGGAATGACTTTGTGTTCAGACAGCACCCATGACCCCCGAGGTCAAATGGCGTAATTTTCATGGACGCCAGACACGGACCATACAGAGATTGTATATGTGTTATGTTGCCAATATCCAGGTACATTAAATGAGCCAACTTGAGATGAGCGTTCATTAGAACCTGTATACTACAGGCTGCATGCCGGGTGGATCAATGTTCAAAACAGTCCCACCGTGGTTGGCTCCTAGGTATGACCATTGGAATGTCGGGGGGATTTTTTCTTCTATGGTCTAGAGTAGTGAAGTGGCTTCTGGTCTTTCAGTTTTGAAACATCAGTTGACCTCAGCAGTACAGCCAACTGTCAGTTCAGTAGAGGGTTGTCACAGATCGAGCGAGCAGGACCTCAAGGCACTAGCCATGGATTTGGACCTCGGGTGTCTAACATCCTGTTCCAATACAGACATTCTTGAACAGACAACTAGAAGAATGGCCTGGACCACAGTCCAGCTGCAACTGGAGGACGAATTTTGTGATGTAATCATCGAGGTGGATGATGTCCAGTTCAAAGCCCATAGGAGTATTCTCTCTGTATGCAGCCCCTATTTTAGGTAAGGGTATATAAACCATTACTGCCACAAAAATTAGACCCATTTAACTCTAATCAAGCTGCTATAACCTTGTCCAAGAACTGCAGCCAACATTAGCACTCAATGAGAATCGACCTCCGTGGTGTAATGCAGGGATATGCAATTAGCGGACCTCCAGCTGTTGCAGAACTACAATTCCCATGAGGCATAGCAAGACTCTGAGAGCCACAAGCATGACACCCAGAGGCAGAGGCATGATGGGACTTGTAGTTTTGCAACAGCTGGAGGTCCGCTAATTGCATAGCTCCCAACTGTCCCTGATTTGGAGGGACTGTCCCTGATTTGGAGCAATGTCCTTCTGTCCCTCTTCCCCATCATTTGTGCCTGATCTATATAGTTGTATATAAAATGCACTTTTTATCATTCAAAAAGTGTTTCCCAGTGCTTAACCTTTCACCCAAATTCTAAATTGCTGCCTTTGTACATTTTAAAAGCCAATATAAAGAAATAGTAGGGGTAAAAAACGCCCTTGTGAACTTAACCTTTCTTTTTTTGGTAAATTCTCCTTTAAGGGGGTGTGGCAGGGGGCATGTCCTACGCCTACATGCGTTTGCTAGTAGGTGTCCCTCATTCCCATCTCAAAATGTTGGGAGGTATGTAATTGCATATCCCTGGCGTAATGGCTTCCCATTGCCTTCTCCTGTATAGTGACAGTTGGTTTTTGGGCTACAATTCGATCTGTTTGGCTGTTTTTAGGATTGCTGGTTGCAGGGCTTGACAAATTTGCTTTGTGTCTAGGAGCCAGCTAAAAAAGTTAGGAGCGAATCCAGTACAGGTTCCCGTATTGCACGTCTCCCACCAGCTGTTCACACTGCCCTATGCAAACTGCTGGGAGTGTCAATACAAAGTTAATGACACCCCCAGATCAGTTCCCATATTGCAGTGCGAACTGTCAACTCTGACAGGAATTGGATCGATTCTGATGCGGACCAAAAAAGGGTCCTGCACAAGTTTGGTCCAAATGCTATGCAAATTCAGCCAATCTGTATGGCTGAATTAGCATCGCACAGATATCACTATGTCTGGGGTGTATAGATGAGTTAATTGAGTGAAATGAAACAAATGTGAAGACAATCCATAAACACTTAGCACTGAACAAAATAAATGTCCATTTATATAACAGTGACTTTTGCTAGTAGATTCAAACACATCAAATCCAGATAAAACAAAACTCTTCTCAGTGCACGTCTAAATCTTCATAAGTGACAATCCAAACATGAGTGATCAAGCACACCACCGTGTCCTCCACCGGTCTCTATAAGTGCTTACCTCACATGAAGACCCACCTTAGGGTCTAATGGCACCTTCCCCTCAGGGGTATATGTACAGCAATCTTTAATTCCTCTATCCACACCAAGGACTCCAAATCTCTCAGACGCTGTCCCTCGTTATATATCATAAGGGTAGGAAAGAACTCAACATAGTGTTTTACCGTATAAAACAACTTTTACTAAAACCACAGTTTAAAACACACATTTCCAAATGCTCTATCCTGGTGAATGCAGGTAAAGCGCTCGTGTGATACAGATGGACAATCCCTGGATCACTAAAACATCAGCTGATCCTCAGCCCTGTGTCTCCTTCCTCGATAAACTCGATGACGTCACAAGCTCCGTCTCGGCGCGTTTCATCACTACACTCGTGACTGTATCAAGAGGTGTAGATATAGTGCAGGGGTCTCAAACTGGTGGCCCTCCAGCTGTTGCAAAACTACAAGTCCCATGAGGCATTGCAAGGCTGACAGTTACAAGCATGACTCTCATAGGCAGAGGCATGATGGGACTTGTAGTTTTGCAACAGCTGAAGGGCCACCAGTTTGAGACCCCTGATCTAGTAACATAACATTCCCATTAACCATTTTATCGTAGTCTTTCTTAGTGGCCATTTTGTGGTAGTAATAGGGATTCTGCATATTATCAGAACCAGAAATTTGGCTTCTTTTTCATCAAGGATTTTCTTTTTGATTCCCTTGTTGACTATGCTTTCCAGATCTTCTTTATATTTTGTTGTAGGGTTCTCCTTTATGATCATATACATACTTCTATCTCCCAGGAGTCTATCCATTTCTAATTTGTAATCACTTTTAGACATGGCCACATACCCGCCCCCTTTATCCGCCGGGCAGATGATTACATCCTTCTTTTCCTATATTTGCCGGATGCCTTTAGTAAAGTACATAGGATCTTTATATTTTTTAATTTCCAATTCCTCTAAATCCTCTGCGGATTTAAAACAGACTTGTTCCTGAGGTTGCTATGTTTGATTAAAGTGCCGGTTTCATTAGCGAACCTACTCTCCCCTTTAGCCGTCTGCATTGATATATATTTCTTAATGTTAAATTTTCTTAACATATACTTTTGTAGATTATTGTAGGTGTCAAATTTGTTGAGAATTTTTGAAGGCGCAAATTTTAACCCTTGATCCAAAACTTGTAATTCTTCTTTTGTTAGGGGGATCTGACTGATGTATATCCCTTCTCCTATTGCTGTCTTCTTCTATTGTTTCCTCTTTCCTCCTCTGCATCTTCTCTTCATTCTGACGTATCTTGTTGTTGGTAGGTTCCTGAGTAATCTTGGGGTTCCATCCTGTTGCCCCATCTGTCTAAAAAAACATTCGGTGCTGGTCCCTGTCTGTAATCCTCTCTCGATGGTTCATATCTATTGTGGATGGGTATCGGGCTTTGATATGAATAATCTCTTTCTCCATTATGATATCTTAATGATTATACTGGGGTCTTCCCCTCCTAGGTGGACCCCGGAAACCCCTGCCATTCCCTCATCGATTTCCTCTATGCTCTTTCCATCCTGGGATTCTAGGTGGTGCATATTGAGGGTAGTTGTAATTTTCTTGTCTCCATTCTCTTTCTGGAGGGCCACCTTGGATGTCTACTCACTCTCTTTTCTTTGTCTTGTTGTCCCACATGAGGCAGGGGTTGGCTAATTCTAACAGTGGGTGCTCCTCGTTCTGGAGGAGTCTCTCTCTCTGGTGTGCTAACTGCCGATTCCTGCTCTCTAATTTTAGTTTGCCATTTGTAAACTTGGTTCAATTTAAAATCTTTTATCTCTCTTTGATATTTGGTGGCTTTCCTCTTTTTGACCTCTAGGTCTGTTCTCTCCAGGTTTTTATTCACATCAATGGTTATTCTATTAAATTCAGACGAATCCTTGTACTGTTCCACCTTATCACTGCGTGTTTTAATCTGTTCAGCAATATTCTGTAATTTCCTCCGTTTCCTTTTTTATGAGGAACTGAATGATTTCCCTACCCTTTTTTTTAAAGAATTCATACCACTCATTGACAGATTCCTCATCCAACATTCCATCATTGATGGGAACATCCCATCTAAGTTTCCGTGGGATAATATTATCCTTGAGATATCTGTCAAAAGTGACAAGATCCCACCAGATGGTGATTTTCTTCTCTAGGAGTCTGCCCAATTTATTCATGTTAATATCTAAATCTCCATTGGTGCTTTTCTATCTGTGAATACCTCATCTAAATTAATAGTTCTATTATCAACATAATAAAATATACTTATAGTGGCAGTGTTAGGGTTAAGAGCTTCAATCGAGCTCAAGGTTATCTGCTACTGTCTCTAATTCGAAAGTGTGGATATGCATGCATATATAAGTAAACACACTCTGAGACACGCTCAACACGGTTACTTGTTACACTTCTAATTTATTTGAGGGCTGTGCTAATGTTTTATACACAAAAATACGTCATTGCTATGTTATTCTAAGTACATCTCATTAGTTAAGATAGAAAAGAAATGGAGAGACTTCATGTCGAGGTTTGGCTGTTGCTGGTTCTGTCTCCAGTTCCGCATTCCTCTGATGTGTGGGAAGGAGGGTGTATCCGCCATTTTGAGACGATAAAGGAACAGAGCTAATCTGTATACTTATATAATGAGTAAGGAGTTGCATAAAAAAAACATGTATACACATAAGAAAATAGACATTTTCAGATTATTATTATTATCTACATTACATTCCTTCACAGTCCCCCCTAAAATGGCTATTTTCTCTTTTCTGTCCCTAATACTAAAAGTTCTACTTCACCTGGCCCATTCTCCTCAGCAACTCTTTTAGGCTGTATATTTTACAAACACCTCCTTTCTCAGCTAACACCATGTCTAAGGCCATCCGGTTCTGGAATGTCATGTAGGAAGTGGGGGCTAACTGGTCAGCAATTCCCTGGAGGGCATCTTTAGTGTAATTCACGAATCTCTGTTGGTTATAGTATATGTAGTTAATCCAATCTACATTCTTGTTGACAGTTATTATGGGGATCAAAGACTCAAAACCAGCTTTTACCTGGTCCCTGGCTTAGGATTCATCAGGGACCCCCCTTGGAACCCCTATGGCATCTATGTACACATGAGGCAAGAAAGGGGGCTTCCATCATGACAAATATGAAGTGTGGTGGTCCCATCCCTAACGTAATGAATCATTGAACAAGGAATCCCTCTAGGATTGGGACTTTGACAGACCACCAGACCCATTCAAGTAAAAAGATATTTTATTGATCTACTTTCAAAAAGACGTAAAAGCGCCTATAGTATACAGTATATTGAAAAATCAAAAAAATCATTCCATACAGCATAGAGACAGAATCAAAAACAGAGAAAATGTACAAGGTGACAATAATTAATATACTCTCATGGGGGTGGTGTGCCCCGATACCCGACGCGTTTTCGTTAACTCTGGTACCTTCATCAGGGGTTTTGAGAGTTGTAAATGTTGTGTACATGTATGGATTCTAAGGGATATACAAGAAGACATGTCAGAGAGAAAACATCACATTCTGAGACTGAGCTGTGAATAGGTCCTAGAACCAAAAATGCACAAACATAGGTGGGTAACTGTACATGATGAAAAAATCACAGTTATTAGTACTAAACATACATAATATGACAATGTAGAAAGCATACATATTAAGCGTAATACATACCCCTAGGAGTGACTTTGTGTTCAAGTAGCACCCATGGCCCCTCAGATCAAATATTGTATTTTCATTTGTGCCAGACCAAAATTATATAAGAATAGTATATATGTTGAAAAAATTATATCTATAAGAGAAGTGTAGATATCAATTGGTTATTCAATTCCCACATGAAGTTAGTTAATGTGTAGGGAAGGAGAGTGGGAAGCGAACAGAGGAGAAAGAGAAAAGGTGCTGCAGGAAAAGACAAATAAATAGATAGATGCAAAAGGGTGATGCAAGATGGGGCGTCGAAATGAGGCCCTTGTCACAATGTGGCAAAGGTACCTATGTGTGAAAAAACCTCAGATTAGGAGGTGGCGGGAGTTCCATGCAGAGGATGTGCTGCCAAAATTGTGTGGCTATATAGGCAGAAAAGGTATGCATAGTGTGGGGAGTGACGGAAAATGAAGAGCGCCGTAAAGTGCTCAGGTTTAAAGGGTGCTGGGAAACAATCTGGGTAGTGTGGGGAGAGGAGCGAAGTGGTATATTTACCAAAACAAATAATAAGTGAGCCAATTAGGGGAGAGCCATTCATAGGAGCCTGTTACATGGCGGCTGCATGCCGGGAGGAGAAATATCCAGGGACAGTCCCATAATGGTTGGCTCAAAGACAATTCCTGCACAAACATAAATGCGAATAGACAAACAGAGTATTGGTAACTGTAAGCGCAAACACACAAGTCCATAAATAACAGGAGATATAAAGGGCTGAGCAACTTAGTCCATAGGGGACAGGCTGGAAGTTCAAGGGTTAAGTGGTAACCGGTAATGTAATGGTTAAGGTAGGCTGGTAGGCTAGGCGGCTGCTGTCCTCAGAGAGCTGGCTCTGTGATGGATGAGAGAGGGGTAGAGAGAGGAAGCGCCACCTGAGTGTAGTATTAACAAATGATGTTTAATGACACCAGGTAAAAACACACTTACAGGATAAAAACATATAAAAGGCTCATCTGTATAGGTATGTTTCGGCACCAGCTGTTAATGTTAAGAGCTTCAATTGAGCTCAAGGTTATCTGCTGCTGTCTCTAATTCGAAAGTGTGGATATGCATGCATATATAAGTAAACACACTCTGAGACACGCTCAGCACGGTTACTTGTTACACTTCTAATTTATTCGAGGGCGGTGCTAATGTTTTATACACAAAAATACGTAATTGCTATGTTAGTCTAATAAGTACATCTCATTGGTTAAGATAGAAAAGAAATGGAGAGACTTCATGTCGAGGTTTGGTTGTTGCTGGTTCTGTCTCCAGTTCCGCATTCTTCTGATGCGTGGGAAGGAGGGTGTATCCGCCATTTTGAGAAGATAAAGGAACAGAGCTAATCTGTATACTTATATAATGAGTAAGGAGTTGCATAAAAAAAAACATGTATACACATAAGAAAATAGACATTTTCAGATTATTATCTACATTACATTCCTTCACACCCCCACTAAAATGGCTATTTTCTCTTTTCTGTCCCTAATACTAAAGGTCCTACTTCGCCTGGCCCATTCTCCTCAGCAACTCTTTTAGGCTGTATATAGAGTTATGCCGCGTACACATGAGCGGGCTTTACGGCAGACTTGGCCTGGCGTACTGGATTTCGTCGGACAATTCGATCGTGTGTGGGCTCCAGCGGACTTTGTTTGCTCAATAGTTGGACGGACTTAGATTTGAAACATGTTTTAAATCAATCCGTCGAAATCGAGTCCAGGCGAAAAGTCCGCTCGTCTGTATGCTAGTTTGACGGACAAAAAGACACGCTAGGGCAGCTATTGGCTATGAACTTCCCTGTTTTAGTCCGGTCGTACGTCATCACGTACGAATTCAATGGACTTTGGTGGATTGTGTGTAGGCAAGTCCGTTCATTCAGAAAGTCCGTCGTAAAGTACGTTGAAAAGTCAGCCGGGCAAAGTCTGCCGTAAGGTCCGCTCATGTGTACGTGGCATTAGGTAGCAACTTGTTCACTACCCTCCTCGATACAGCTGGAGAGGTGCAGTCAGGCACTATCTATCCCTATAACCCTATAGGATTGTGAGATTTTGGACAGGGAGTGACTGTAGAGGAGTGAAGGGTTTGTCATCTTCCATCATAAGGGGGTCCTCCTCTTCTTGGTGGAGAAATGTAGGTGTGCTATTGTCTACAGCTTTGCTCATTAACTTCTTTACGAAAGGTAGAATACAGCATACAATCAGGGCTAAAAGAACTGGGATTATTAATACCGTTACCCCTATCTGGGCAAGAACCTTCTGTCACCCACTCATCCAGCTAAAATATTGATCCCATGGGTCTGTAATACCCGAGTTCTTCTTCAACTCCAGTGACAGATCTTCTAATTTCTTTATAGCTAGAGTAACCTTACCATTTGGGCCAGTATTATCAGGAATGTAGGTGCAGCAGGTTCCCATTTTTTTTCTCTCATTTTACAAACACCTCCTTTCTCAGCTAACACCATGTCTAAGGCCATCCGGTTCTGGAATGTCATGTAGGAAGTGGGGGCTAACTGGTCAGCAATTCCCTGGAGGGCATCTTTAGTGTAATTCATGAATCTCTGTTGGTTATAGTATATGTACTTAATCCAATCTACATTCTTGTTGACAGTTATTATGGGGATCAAAGACTCAAAACCAGCTTTTACCTGGTCCCTGGCTTAGGATTCATCAGGGACCCCCCTTGGAACCCCTATGGCATCTATGTACACGAGGGTCAAAGTTTCCAGAGACAGCTGCTCGCTTCCTCCTCTGACTGGGTGCTGGGTCAGTGTATGTATCAGGGGTATCTTCTGTTAGGATATGGAAGGGCATAATGACCTGTGCAAGGGCACATTCACTGGTCCAGATTCCCTCTAATCTGGTCCTGATTTTCAAATTCCCACAGATCCAATACACATCACCAATGGACTGGACCCGGTTTATACCTGTCTTCCGCAAAGTCATTCTGATTATCAGGGGCTTTCCATTTTCATCTTGTCTAATGTACTCTGTGGTCGCCCAGTCTGGCCCTGTATTCCAACCCACTGGCCTCCCCAGGAACCACAACTCTGTCCCCAGTAACTGTCTGTGATACACACATATATGTCCTTACCGTCAGGGATGTCACTATACCAATGGCATTGCAATGAAGGGTCAAACGGACAAGGTACTATGTCACAGTAATCAAAGGTAAAGGTGGTCACATGTGTACCTGAAGAGTTATACTAAAACGTAATTATGTTATCTTTTTTTGTGATGGCCACCTCCTGGGCCCCTCCCCCCTAGAAAAAGGATATGCAGCACCCGAATACACGCCCCCTGTAGTGGTAAGCGTGCATTCAGGTGTTCTTCCTGGCCAACTTGGCTGAGGTGGCTGTGGTCAGCAAAACTTGGAACGGACCATTATATCTTGGCTCAAGGATCTCCAGGCAGTAGTTGGTGTGTTCCTGTATCTAATTCAGGATCTGGAATGGAAAAAAAAACCTGCACATGCATTCAGGTTAATTCTCGTGATAATGTGGTTACATAATTAGTCAACACATCAGACTGCAACTGTTGTGGAGAATAACAACCAAGTCTGGGGGCTGAACCAAACAAAATTTCATAAGGGGATAGGGCATGTTTCTCCCCGGGGGTTGTGTCTGACACTGAATAGGGCAATGGGCAAACTCTCTGGCCAACTCATGTTAGTCTCTTGGGCCATCGTTAACATCCTGTTTTTTAGTGTCCCATTCATCCTTTCTGCCTTCCCGCTACTTTGACGGTGGTATGGGGTGTGTAGTGCCAAATGAACCCCCAATGCTGCCCAAATCCCTTTTGTAAGGGTTACTGTGAAGGCTGGGCCCTGATCTCTCAATATCACCTCTGGGACCCTAAATCTACATACTATCTCACTCAGTAGTTTCTTAGCTGTGGCCCTGGCAGTTATGTCCACCTCCACTAGGGCGTATTTGAATCCGCCACTTCTTGGCATTTGAGAATGATCAATTTGTATCCTCTGGAAAGGGGTATAGGGCTTTTGCCAGGTGCTTCTTCTGTGCTTCTTCTGTGCCTTTCCTGTGCGTCCTGGATTACATTTGGTGCAGATAATGCATGATCTGCAGAAGTTGTCGGTCAGTGGAGTAACTTGGTGCTACACTTGTTGATAAGAGAGTTCATAAAAGTCTTTGTCAAGTGGGCAGCTCCATGTGCCCATTGCACCACGGCTGGGTACATACTCCTGGGTAGACAAGGCTTCTTGTTGCACTCGAATAGTCCATCACTGAGAGTTGCTCCTCTCAGTTTCCAGCTTTCCTTCTCATGCGGACTTGCTGCTTCCTGTAATTATTTCAGATAAACTCTGTCCACTGGGATAGTCTGTAGGGTAAGCACGGGGTGGTCTTCTTCTACCACCCTGCTGTCCACTTCCCGTGGACCACTGGCTGTCTGTTTGGCAGCTGAATTGGCTAGATGATTGCCTCGAGCTTCTTTTGAGTTCAGTTTGTGTGTGCTTTTTCTCAGAATAGTCACTTGGGTTGGGAGAAGCAAGGCGTCCATCAAGTTTTTTATAGCTGAACTGTGTTTCACAGGTGTTCCTGCAGCCGTCAGGGATCCTCGGTCCTTCCAGATAACACCATAATCATGGGCAATGCTGAAAGCATATCTTGAGTCCATATGAATGTTGACAACAAGCCACATGCAGGAAATATAGGAATCCTTTCCCTAACTCTGGTCGTTCTTTTAGCTTCAAGACAGCCTCTGTCCCTGTAAGCCCACTGCCCAGTCTGTTCACATTCATTTACTGGAGCTCTCCTTGTTTTATCCATATGAATGTTGGCTCTTTTTCCCTCTGCCCATTTACATGCTGTAGTAAGTGCTTGCAGCTCTGCTTCCTGTGCAGACATCACCGATGGTAAGGCTCCAGCTTGTAGAATCGTGTTTTGGATTCTGCAGGGGTATTTCACTCACGGTGAGGAGATGCGTGGTTTCCAGCCATATTAGTTCAATGCAGTCATGGGGTGACAAGTCAAGACTCTACTCCTCCTCCTTTCCCCCCTCGAGAAGTGGAAGAAGGGTGGTAGGGTTCAGTGTTTGATAACTTAATAGAGTAATACTGTCCAGTAGGAGGGAACACAGAAGTCTCAAGTGTCTGGTAGTGGACAAGTGTTTCGGCTGGATCTTGGTTGAATATGGCAGCAATGTCATGGGGAGCGTGCAGAACGAGGCAGTGTCCGAGGACCAAGTCCAAAGTTTTGTCAAGCAGGGCTTGTGCAGCAAAGCCAGCTCGCAGACACGATAGGCCTCCTCTTGCTACCGCATCCAGCCGACAGGAGTAATATCCTATGGGGCGTAGGCGGATGCTATGTAATTGGGCTTGTACACCTGCAGCATGTCCCAGACGTTCGGATACAAAGAGCTCAAATGTTTTGTCGTAGTCTGGGAGCCCTAGCGCCGGGGATGGCACACTAGAGGGCCTCAAAGTTAGATATTTCTTCGGGAGACATCTGGAAGAGGTCTGATTGCAGAGCATCAGTAGGGAGGCTACTGGAATGTCTTGTCCAAGGAAAATGACAGATGTTGAGCACCACTGCAATTTGGGTTTTGAGGCTTTGCAATCTTGGTTGGCAAGATAGCACAACAGGCTTTCTGAGGTGACTTCAACAGGGGGTAAGTCAGCTGCACAGAGGAGAAGGTCATCAACATATTGGAGGAGAACCACTTCCGGGTGTTCCTCTTGTCATGTGTCAAGGATGATAGCCATAGTTTTGCAAACTGGCTTGGAGAATTCTGTGCCCCCTGTGGTACAACTGTCTAGGTATGTAGCCATTTCTTTCTGTGGATGAATGCAAAAAGGTACCAGCAGGAGGGGTGAGGGTGGACACTGAAGAAAGTGTTTGTAAGGTCCACCACTGTGAGGTACTTTGCGGTCAGAGACACCCACCGCAGGTAGCTGGTTTTCTTTTAGGGGTTCTCTTCTTCCTAGAGAACAGAGATGTGTTGAATGGAGATGTACAGGGTATCAGGGCTCCATTTGACATGAGGGCCTTGACATGCTTCGAAATAGCTGCAGATTGGGCTAAATTTAGGGGGTATTGTGGTTTCCGGGGCGATGATGCGCCCTCTTTGAGCTTGACTGAAACTGGTGGCACCTTTAAGTGACCGTTGTCTTCCGGTCCTGTGGACCATAGGCATGCAGGGATTCTGTCAAGTACTTCCTGCGGTATTGAACTTGGAGTTATTGCTTCATGAAGTGTCATCAGGAGAGGCAGAGAACACAAAGCAGATTAGTCTTCTAAGGATAGGGGAGTATGTAACTTCATCCCCCCTTCAGGCGTGTACATGATTGAGGCCTGTAGTCTGGACAACACATCAGCTCCTAGTAGATTCAAGGGACATGTAGAGGACTCCATAAATCTGTCAAGCAAATCAGGGGCACCCCATCCACTCCCACGCAGGAAACGTGTGTGTGTGACTTTTCATAGTGGGAGAAGCTCAGATCATCAAAGGCCTGTATGAGTCTAGCATGATACTTCTTCACAGACTCCCCTTTATCTTGGATAATATCTTGGATTGTGGTGGTCTGATCCGCCAATTTCTCCTTTGCCCAGTCGCGGAGTTGTGCACAGAACTCCACGCCTAAGGTGTAGGAAGTGGCACTTGTCAGGCAGACATCATTGAAGGCCGCCTGCATGACCGGCCAAAAGACATGTCCTGCTTTGATTTGGCATAGGCTGATCAAGTCTCTCCAGGCAGCTGAGTAAGTTTCTTGTATCTGCACTATCCTGCGGTAGAAGGGATTGGCTGCTTCTCTGGGTCAGGCAGACTTGTCACTAAGGCCGCTGCTTGTGATGGGGTAAAAGCGACATACATCACTGGTGCCCCTTCTGTAACCGAGACTGTTGTTGGGGCGGGGGCTGGGAAGGGGCACTGTTCCTTACGGTTGCCAGCATTTGTTTGAGATCCTCTCAGAACTGTGAGTCTGGAGCTGGATTGGGGGTTAAATCAGCGGGTGGCCTTGCTGCCTGTTGTTGATCTTCCCACTTGGACGCTTCTTCATCATTAACATATCCAGCCTGTGAATGTGGTGCTTCCGTATTGGGGAAGACAGGTGTGTGGTAGGAACCATCCTGGTTTAAAACAGGGAGGGCTGGGTATAGGCTGTGTTTGAGCCTACTGGGAGTACCAAGATGGCCGCCGGCAGGAAGTGCACTGGGTTGGGCAGGAAGTGAAGGCATGGGTGCACTAAGATGGCCGCCGGGCGGAGTTGTCACAGTGGGTTGTGCTTGGGCTGGGGTGGTGTGAAGGGAGCGGTTGTTAGGCGGAGGGCAGTGCTGTCCCTCCCCTCCTTTGCTTCAAGTTCCAACATAGGGATCAACTTTGTGGTACACATATTATAGTACAATCGCCATCTTTCTTAATTTCCTTCATACGACCTTCTTTATCTGTTTCTTTAGCAACATAACTTTTGCCACTTTCTACAACTTTGTTAACTATTTCAACCTCTCTTCTCTTCACAGTATCACATTTTAACATTCCTTTCTCTCTCTCTATTCTGTTTCTTGGCTGACGGCTTGAGAGAAGAATACGGACAACTAATGGGTTAATATTCCTCTTTCACTGCTTTCTTATCAACAAATTCCTACGTGGGGGCACATAACGCTACTCCTGGCTGTTACTGTCTGCTCTACCTCTGTAATGTACGGTTAATCTCAGAACAAGCAATTCAGGGGTGGTGGGGAGCAACGGGTCTTCGGGTAGCCACCTTCTCACACCTTCACCAATCCCCAACCCCTCTCGTGTATAGCAAACAGTAAACTACAAATACACTCAGGACAGGACATTACACCTGCCACTCTTTGAACTGCAAAGTTTCAGCAGACTAAGATAAACCACAGGGGCAGACAACTCCCCTGAAAAACCTGTTTATAGACGTTTGTTGCAGGATCACATCTCACCCCAAAGGCCGACAGCTCATCTGGGGGTGAGAACACACATACATCTGCAACACTTTCAGACTGCGAAGCTCCAGCAGCTGAGATAAACCCTCAGAGGTCCTACACTGTCAACCTCGAGTAACCCATCTATAAACGCTTGCTGCAGGATTACATCTCACCCCAGAGGCCGACAGCTCGTCTGGGGGTGAGAACACACACACACACACATCTGCAGCACTTTCAGTCTGCTGAGTTGCAGTCTTTCAGAATGACAGACAGTGAACAAATAATACAGACAGCAGAAACCCATCGGCAGGTTCGTTAAAACAGCCCCAGGCGAGGAAATGATTTACCTGCCGCTAAAATAGTCTCAAAGTACCGACAAGATCAGGCAGCCAACCAAGAGACAAGAAAGTTGTACAGTGGTAAGAATATATTTGCTTACCATACTGTTAGGGCTGCGCTAACCCCCTCTATTCTCTCTCGGTTTAGCCGCCCGATCCTTATAGCGGTCTCGCTTTGATGTAGCCTGAAACTCCCGGGTTTCCTCACCAGCTGTTAAGGTTAAGAGCTTCAATCGAGCTCAAGGTTATCTGCTGCTGTCTCTAATTCGAAAGTGTGGATATGCATGCATATATAATTAAACACACTCTGAGACACGCTCAACACGGTTACTTGTTACACTTCTAATTTATTCGAGGGTGGTGCTAATGTTTTATACACAAAAATACGTCATTGCTGTTAGTCTAATACGTACATCTCATTGGTTAAGATAGAAAAGAAATAGAGAGACTTCATGTCGAGGTTTGGTTGTTGCTGGTTCTGTCTCCAGTTCCACATTCTTCTGATGCGTGGGAAGGAGGGTGTATCTGCCATTTTGAGAAGATAAAGGAACAGAGCTAATCTGTATACTTATAAAATGAGTAAGGAGTTGCATAAAAAAACATGTATACACATAAGAAAATAGACATTTTCAGATTATTATTATTATCTACATTACATTCCTTCACAGCAGCAGTTGTGAAATAAAATCAGTGAATAAAAATAAAAATACTTTTGCGCTACTATATGGGTATAAACCTTCTGAATGGTTGCTGCTTAAGATACAATGGGGCTGATTTACGAAAGTCGTGCACCATCAGTAGAGGCGCACAGCGAGGCTCAATGCATATTTTCATATTTACGAAACGGTGCACCGGGAACAGAGCGCAAATCCCCCATTTATTATAGCGATCTCAGCGCACGGGAGAATTCAATCAGTGCGCCACCATGGACATGGTGCACGGCATCTTCAATTCAATATTAACAGAAGATGGAGGTGCCAATATTATGGGGTGATGTGGGGTGATGTGAGGAAGTTTAGTAACAACTGCCCAAGTAACAAATATATCCCCAAAATAGAATGAGAAAGTAACTTTTTCAGAGCAAGCCTGCAAGTACGTTTAGAACTGCGTGAGATCAAGGTAAGCAGTGCGCACGCGCAAGCGGCTCTTGCGCTCATTCAAATGCGTTTGTTCACTGCGCGGCCAAAATCTTAGTAAATGTCAAGCAACATAAATACAATTGTGTGGGTTGAACGGGCGCACCTCTAAACCTGACTTTTTTTTTTTTTTTTTACGCGGGTTCACCTTTATGTATTTGTTTAAGGATATTTACACACAGGTCATGTTAGCATGTTACCTTGCCAACATGTGACATGCACCTTGTTAAAATTATGTAAAAAGACTCTTGCTACTCTTGCTCCTCTAGCTCCCCCTAAAAGGGCATTTAACCTTCTCCTCTAATGCATATGATTTTTTTGGGCTAGCTTTTGCTTTTAAAGGGGAACTCCACACTCCATTCCCCAATGCTCTGGTCTCCCCCTCTAACCTCTTGGATTTCCATGGGCTAACTTTTGCTTTAAAAGGGGAACTCCACACTCCATTCTCCAATGCTCTTGTCTCCCCCCTCTAACCCCTTGGATTTCCATAGGCTAACTTTTCCTTTTAAAGGGGAACTCCACACTCCACTCCATTATAAAAAGGCTGTGAGCTGCCTTCACCAATCCAAACCACATCCTTTTTCAGAGCATACAACAGGGCCAGCTAGGAAATGGGCGAGAAGAGCGATCACCCAACCCCCACCTGAACCATACAAGGCCACATGCACTCAACATAGCTGGCTGCCTTTGGGGCATGTTGGGCTCAGCCCAATACCAACCACAAAGCACCTTGTACCCACTAGTTTAAAGGGGCTTTCCACATTCTGTAAAGCCCCCTGTCTGCAGCCCCCCACACCCCTAGGGTTGTGTGAAAGAGGCCCTTGTCCCCCTGAATATGGGAACAAGGTGGTTGACTTTTGGGGTGCCTGAGCCCCTCCTGCCCCCAAGCATCCACCCCCCTTTCATGGGCTGGCTTGTTGTGTGTTTGGCTAGGGGTTTGTTGGTGTGTGGGAGGGGCACAATATTTTTTTCGTTTGGGGTGGGATTTTTCACGTGGGGGTTCTCATTTTAAACCTTAACAGACCCAAATTACCTTGTATGTATTGGGGGGGCTATTTTTTGTTTTGTGTTAAAATCTTGCAGCTGCAATGTAGATTTGTAACTTTTCTCTAAAGCCGTACATCTTTGAAGCAGCATTTTGGATACATGCTACAGATGCACCACTTTACAGGCAGAGTAATCCCCTATCCCCTAATAACTAGAAGACAAGCCAGTCAAATGGGGACTAGCAAAATTCACAGGTCAGTTCCCATAGACTGCAATGGTATTTGTTGTACAACTTTTGCACATGTTAGGCTCTTTGTTTGCCCCCCTGGACCGGGGGGGGGGGGGTGTTTGTCCCATCTGTAATTTTGTAGCATGCTGGATGATGTGCTTAAATTTGGACAGGGGGTGGCTTATTTTGTGCTAGCTGCAATTCGGTTGGTCTGGGCATGCTCAGGGATTTAGATTTTTTCCTGTGCCTTTTGGTGTGTGAAATGCATTTGGGTTGGTCTGGGCATGCTCAGGGACTATGCTTTTTTTCTGCTTTTTGTGTGTGAACAGCACTTGGATGTTTCTGGGCATGCTCCGAGTGTGTTTTTTTGGGTTAGTAATTTAAGGACATCCTTAACAGGTGTACCCACTTTGAAGTTCTGTCTCTACACTGGGTGAACTTGCATTTTGTGTGTTTCATGGACTGTACATGTGTTTTCAATTGCCTCATTAGCACACAAACCTATGCTATATAAAGCTTGCAGATAGCATTCTTTACCTTGCCTTGCAAAGAGGCAAGTGTGTCTGTTTGTCCTTATAGATTTTGGAAAACATGTATTTTCTCTTTGTATTTTGTTTGTTATGTCTTTGCAAAACAGATGTGCAAAGACATAACAAATCTTTATCTTTATTAAGATAAAAAAATAAAATTAGAATTAACTCACAGGGTAAGGGTTAAAATGACTAGTCACAAAGGGAGGCTTGCTGTGTAGTCCTGATCCAGATAGCCGGCGGTGTGGGGTGCTGCTGCTGTCTCGCTAGCTGCAGGGGTTTCCAAGGCTCCGAGTCAGGGGACAACGACTGCCAGCTTGACTCGGAGCCTTGGAAACCCCTGCAGCTAGCGAGACAGCAGCAGCACCCCACACCGCCGGCTATCTGGATCAGGACTACACAGCGAGCTTCCCCTTGTGACTAGCCATTTTCACCTTTACCTTGTGAGTTAATTCTTATTTAAATTTTTTATCTTAATAAATTCATCATTAATCATTTTAATATACGGTATATAAGGCAATATTGGGTAAATTAATTAAATAAAATTTCTTTCAGTGTTGCAGCAGCGCTGTATCCCCCAAATTAATAGGGTCCCCTTCTCAAGTTCTTTGAGTTCAGAATTGGAACAGCCGGTAAAAGTCCCACTAATAAATATTGCTGTATTCTGTGAGGGTAGTTATTCCTTTCACCAAGCGATACACCACGTGGTGGGACCCCCCCAATGAAAAACGCATTAACCAGAAATCAAACCAATATGAGCCTTGCTTAATAATAGTAGGCCTGCACCACTTTCCAAACGACCACCAGATGTCAGTCTTACTCTCGGTAGCTCCAATGAGATATGTGGGAGAAATGGAATGTCCACATAGTGTGATACTGCTAAAACACTTTATTAAAACATCCAAATATCCCCTTTATAAAACATGCGTACCAGAGAATCTATAAAAAGAGCAAAGATAACAAAGCGCACTGTGCCTGTTGCGTCCTCCAATCGGTAAAGTTTGTCAGGAGCGCTCACTGTGTGTGACTACAGCCACACGCTTCCTGATTCCTCCCCGGTCGATGGAGCACATGCGTCACTTCCGGTGCGTCACGTCCCTGACGTTTCGTCACTTCCTGGACTTCTTCTGAGGGCATGACACGCCAGATAGGAGGCCGGTATTTATGTATGTGACAAGTGCAACAACCAATCACCAGAGACAAAAGTCCGGGAGGGTCATAGATCCCCGCCCAAGTGCTGAATACTGTCAGCAGTGGATGAAGTGGACCACTCCGGATCATCCGCTCCTACGGATCGTGCTGAGTGTGTCAATACCGGATTATAGTGGAAGATGACACCATTCATATAAAACAAGTGCCTAAAATACCCATAATTACACAGTGTGTGCGCCGCAAACTTTAATCCGCAGCACAGCCACTGAAAAAAGAAACCATAGGTATTCATTAGAGATCGCTACATATATTCACTCACATAGTGCAATAATTCGCAATAATAAAACTGCATAGCGATTTTACATCATACAATACCTCTTTCAGTATAATGACATAATTAGTAATAGAGAAAAACTGCATGGCAATTTTAAGTGTAATAAACTATGTAAACTCAAAACACAAATGCTGAGTTGTATCCAAAATCCAAATGGCTGATAAAACTTCATACATCTAAATAGAGCGTAAAATGGATATAATGATACATCTAAATTGCATTCAATAATTTGCACTCAATGAATATATTTGAAATGGCCGTGATAGAATAAAAACAAATAATAATAATAATAAATATTAAAATCTATTGTTAAAATAAATTAAAATAGAAATTGGAAAATATACCCCAGGGTGTACCTATGTGTCACTAATAAAACAATTAATATCAAGTTCTATGTTGAGGCCCTTGGGAGAAATCACATCCACAGAATAAATCCATTGAGTTTCACGTTTGGATAACTCCCGGATGCGATTTATACCTCTCCAATGGGATTGGAGGTGTTCAACCCCCCAAAATTCTAATCCCGTCGGATACCTGTTGTGTTTTAATTTAAAATGCAGTGAAACGTTGTGATCCTTATAGCCTATTTTGATGTTGTGTATGTGTTCAGCTATTCTCACACGCAATAATCTTTTAGTACAGCCTATATAAATTAGACCGCATAGACATTTCAATGCATAGACTACAAAGGTACTATTGCATTTAATGAATTGTTTAAATTCAAAATTGCGATTATTAACCGGGGAATAGAAATTGTCAACACCTCCAAGAGGTCTAGAAACCTCTCTGCAGGCTTTACATTTCCTGCATGCAAAGAAGCCGTTACAGTCCCAAAATGTCGGAGGGCACTTAGGGGGGGTCAATCACTTTTTTTACTACTCTGTCCCCAAAACTCATGGTTTTCTTATAGATAAACTGGGGTACAGGAGGTAGTACAGTGGTGAGTTTCTTATCCATTAAAAGTATATGCCAATGTCTTTTAAAAATTTCCTCAACTTCCTTGTATTGAATATGGAATTGGGAAATAAAACCCCATTCTTTATTATAATTCTTCTCTGTTGGTAATGCTTCGGATCCTACTGGGCGTGTTTCTTGTAAGCATGTGATCATAGGGATTGCTGCCACCTCTTCAACCACCTTCTTCAATTTATTCGGGTCATATCCTCTGGCTTCGAATCTCTCTGTGTGGACCTTAGATTGAGCCAGGAACTGTGCATCTTCAGAGCAGTTTCTTCTTACCCTCATAATCTGACCCTTCGGGATATTCCGGAGCCATAGCGGATGGTGACCACTTGAGATGGGCAGGTAACTGTTCCTATCAGTTTTTTTAAAATAAACTTTTGTTTCTAATTTATCATTCACCCTATAGATGGTGACATCCAAAAAGTTTATTTCTTCTTTATGCCAATCTGAAGTAAGCTTGATGTTGTTGCTATTATTATTTAAAGCCTGTATGAATGCTTCTAATGAATCGGATGTGCCATCCCAAATGAAGAACAGGTCGTCAATGAAGTGCTTGTAAAATATTAGTTCCGGCCTTTGTTCCCTGAAAATGGTCTTATCCTCCCACCTCCGCTATAAACAAATTGGCGATGCTGGGTGCGAATTTCGCGCCCATCGCAACGCCTCTTTGTTGTGAGTAGAATGCACCGTCATACCAAAAATAATTATGACTAAGGCAGAAATCCAAGGCATTCCTAAGAAAAATCTTTTGGCTGTGGGGGAGATCTTCTCTTTGGCTGAGGGCCCAATTGAGTGCCAGTAGGGCATCGTCATGCTGTATGATGGAGTAAAGAGAGGAAACATCGGCTGTAACCAAAATTACCTGCTCTCTTCCTGTCAAACTCACATTCTGCAAACAATTAAAAAAATTCTTAGTGTCCCTTATGTATGAGCGAGTATTTATAACACTCTTTTGCAAGAACTGGTCCAAATACTGGCCCATTCTGGAAGAGACCGAATCAATACTGTTGACAATAGGTCTTGCCGGAGGGTTAGAGGGGTCTTTGTGGATTTTTGGCAAGGTGTAGAGCGTGGGGATCCAGCTGCTGGAAGGTAGCAGGAACCTTTTTTCTTTGTCCGTTAAAACACCACTTCTTGAACCCATGTGTACCAAAATATCCAATTCGTCCCTATAAGGCTGGGTGGGATCAGACTGTCCAGACGTTTATATGTTGCTTCATCTGAAAGCATATCCATAATCTGGTTATGGTAAAACTCCTTTGGGAGTATCACCACCCCACCCCCCTTATCTGCTGGTCTTATGATAATATCCTTTCGTTTTTCCAACATAGTAATCCCCTCACTAATATGCCTCATATTCATCTGTTTGTTAGGTTTAAGATGTTCTAAGTCTCGTAGGATTAATCCTTTAAACGCCTCAACTTGATGATTGGGGTTATTGAGGGGGTTAAACAGGGACTTGTATTTAAGGCCACTATTGACCACCCCACCTGGTTTTTGAGTCGCTGTTGACATATTAGGGGTACATCCCAAAAAATATTTTTTAATGTTTATCTTCCTAATATACTTGTGGATGTCAATTAAGACATCAGACTTATTCATTGGTTTTTTCAAACCACATTTTAAACCTAGATTTAGAATATTCATTTCTTTGTGTGTTAATTGTTTGTTAGTCAAATTAAAGATGCCCTCTACTCCGACTCTCTTCTTCTTTTTTTGGGTCCTAGATCCTGCCCTGCAGCTCCAATATTTTCTTCCTTTGAATATGGGTACTGTAGATGGTCCTTCGTCCGTTGCAGATGTTGATTTTTCCAATGTGGGGTATTGAAATTGTCCTGGGACTGTGGGTCCCTGTGTTGAACCCACGGTTGGGGTTGCAGTGGTGGCCTCCCTCTGCGTGGGAGTTGACTCCGACCTTTGGATGAGCGACCCCTTCCTTTCCCTAAACAAGGACGAGGATGTGGGTAATGATTGACATAATTTTCTTGATTATTTTGATATTCTTGCAAGGGCTGAAATCTATTGTGTGTCGGTATAACGTAGGTATTAGATTGTGGATATCCATTTTGATTAGTCCTTCTCCCATTTCCCCTTGATTTCCTTCCTCCTTTATATATGGGAGTGGAACACCTAATCGGTGAATTCACATACGCGGTGTCCCCTATACGAGCATTCGTCTGTGCAGGATGATTGATAGATGGTGGTACCGGTATGGATCGCCTTGGCTGCTGTGGGGGTGCGGGTGGCTCATAAGTAGAACGCTCCCCTGCCTCATTTCTGCAAGGTACTTGCTGCCACGAATAGATGGAATTAGTTTTAAAGTCTTCTAAATCCCTATGGTATTTCTTCAGTTTCTTTTTTTGTGTCTCTCTATCTACTTTTTCCAATTTCTTTTGTATCCTAGCATTAAACTCAATAATTTGTTGACTATCTTTTATGGGGTCTAATTGTTGTAAATCATTTATTCTTAATTCTAAATTAGCCATTTTGCGTTTTTTTCTTTGGAGGACCAACTGCTGTAACTTAAAACCCACACCATTAAAAAAGTCCAACCATTCCTGTATGGAACCTTGGTCTTCTAAACCATCCTGTGGGGCAACGTCCCATCTAAGGCTCCTAATAATGACTTTTTCTTTGATGTATTGTTCAAGACTGCATATGTCCCACCAAGTGCGTACTTGTTTTTCTAACACATGGCCTAGTGCTGTCATTGCTCCGTTGTAATTAATTTGTGTGGTGGCGGGTTCATAACTAGTGAACAAAGCGTCCACATCAATGTGTCTATTGCTTAAATACCGCAAGACGTCCATGGCAGCAGAGAAAATAAAATAAAACCTCAAATAAATAAATGTTGTATGTGCCCGCCCCAAGAAACAACAATACTCTGCACTTAGTACGTATATCTAACAGTATATATATAGCACATAAATAAATATATGAATAAATGGATAGCAGCTGCTTAAATGACAGGTAATGTACTGTATATAAGGCAATAATGAATAAATTAAATAAATAAAATGGCAGCAATCCCTAGGACCACATGCTTACAAGAAACACGCCCCGTAGGATCCGAAGCATTACCAACAGAGAAGAATCATAATAAAGAATGGGGTTTTATTTCCCAATTCCATATTCAATACAAGGAAGTTGAGGAAATTTTTAAAAAACATTGGCATATACTTTTAATGGATAAGAAACTCACCACTGTACTACCTCCTGTACCCCAGTTTATCTATAGGAAAATCATGAGTTTTGGGGACAGAGTAGTAAAAAAAAAGTGATTGACCCCCCTAAGCGCCCTCCGACATTTTGAGACTGTAACGGCTTCTTTGCATGCAGGAAATGTAAAGCCTGCAGAGAGGTTTCTAGACCTCTTAGAGGTGTTGACAATTTCTATTCCCCGGTTAATAATTGCAATTTTGAAATTAAACAATTCATTACATGCAATAGCACCTTTGTAGTATATGCATTGAAATGTCCATGCGGTCTAATTTATATAGGCCGCACTAAAAGATTATTGCGTGTGAGAATAGCTGAACACATACACAACATCAAAATAGGCTATAAGGATCACAACGTTTCACTGCATTTTAAATTAAAACACAACAGGGATCCGACGGGATTAGAATTTTGGGGGGTTGAACACCTCCAATCCCATTGGAGAGGCATAAATCGCATCCGGGAGTTATCCAAACGTGAAACTCAATGGATTTATTCTGTGGATGTGATTTCTCCCAAGGGCCTCAACATAGAACTTGATATTAATTGTTTTATTAGTGACACATAGGTACACCCTGGGGTATATTTTCCAATTTCTATTTTAATTTATTTTAACAATAGATTTTAATATTTATTATTATTTGTTTTTATTCTATCACGGCCATTTCAAATATATTCATTGAGTGCAATTTATTGAATGCAATTTAGATGTATCATTATATCCATTTTACGCTCTATTTAGATGTATGAAGTTTTATCAGCCATTTGGATTTTGGATACAACTCAGCATTTGTGTTTTGAGTTTACATAGTTTATTACACTTAAAATTGCCATGCAGTTTTTCTCCATTACTAATTATGTCATTATACTGAAAGAGGTATTGTATGATGTAAAATCGCTATGCAGTTTTATTATTGCGAATTATTGCAATGTGAGTGAATATATGTGTAGCGATCTCTAATGAATACCTATGGTTTCTTTTTTCAGTGGCTGTGCTGCGGATTAAAGTTTGCGGCGCACACACTGTATAATTATGGGTATTTTAGGCACTTGTTTTACATGAATGGTGTCATCTTCCACTATAATCCGGTATTGACACACTCAGCACGATCCATAGGAGCGGATGATCCGGAGTGGTCCACTTCATCCGCTTCATGCGCTCCATCGACTGGGGAGGAATCAGGAAGCGTGTGGCTGTAGTCGCACACAGTGAGCGCTCCTGACAAACTTTACCGATTGGAAGACGCAACAGGCACAGTGCACTTTGTTATCTTTGCTCTTTTTATAGATTCTCTGGTACGCATGTTTTATAAGGGGGATATTTGGATGTTTTAAAGTGGGGGGTCCACCTAAACCGCCAAAAAAAAAAAATATTAAAAGCCAGCAGCTACAAATACTGCAGCTGCTGACTTTTAATACATGGCCACTTACCTGTCCCAGGGTCCAGCGATGTCGGCAGGCAACGCCGAGAACCCGCTCCGTTCTCGGCAGCTGCCGCCGCCATCCTAGGTGAGGGAATCAGGAAGTGAAGCGTTGCGGATTCACTTCCCGGTTCCCTACTGCGCATGCGCGAGTCGCGCTGCGCATCGTAACTGGTCCCCGCTATCTCCTGGGAGCTGTGTGTTTCCCAGGAGACAGCGCGGACTGACAGGAAGAGGCATAGACTCCCATGGGAGTCTATGCCGGAAGTGGGTGCAAATACCTGTCTTAGACAGGTATCTGCACCCCCCTCCCCCCTGAAAGGTTCCAAATGTGACACCGGAGGGGGGGAGGGTTCCGAAAAGCGGAAGTTCCATTTTTGTGTGGAACTCCGCTTTAATAAAGTGTTTTAGCAGTATCACACTATGTGGACATTCCATTTCTTCCACATATCTCATTGGAGCTACCGAGAGTAAGACTGACATCTGGTGGTCGTTTGGAAAGTGGTGCAGGCCTACTATTATTAATCAAGGCTCATATTGGTTCGATTTCTGGTGAGTGCGTTTTTCATTGGGGGGTCCCAGCACGTGGTGTATCACTTGGTGAAAGGAATAACTACCCTCACAGAATACAGCAATATTTATTAGTGGGACTTTTACCGTCTGTTCCAATTCTGAACTCAAAGAACTTGATTGAGAAGGGGACCCTATTAATTTGGGGGATACAGCGCTGCTGCAACACTGAAAGAAATTTTATTTATTTAATTTATTCATTATTGCCTTATATACATTACCTGTCATTTAAGCAGCTGCAATCCATTTATTCATTTATTTATTTATTTATGTGCTATATATATATACTGTTAGATATACGTACTAAGCGCAGAGTATTGTTGTTTCTTGGGGCGGGCACATACAACATTTATTTATTTGACATTTTAATATACTGCACTCAGATTGGCGCCGCTGCTCTCCACATTATATACCTGTGGCTTGCAAGAGGTACTGCAGAGGCTTGCCAAATGATTGCAACAGTCTCAGTCTTAAGCAGCTCAGGGCTCAGTCTTAAGCGTATGCAAAGCCATGTGATTTATTATTATTAGTATTATTATACACACAAGTGCCATCCTCCAAGCCTATCGGAAGATCGATACCACTGTACGGTGCTGGGGTTGGGGGTAAACAATGCAAGAGTCTGTTCATTGCACCCATGATACACTGATAATAATAAATGCACTTTTTTTGTTACTTTTTATTAACCCTTTTCCAATGGCCGTACGCATATATGCAGCCTCACAGAATTGGATCTTTATCCGTCGGGCCAGATATATGCGTTTGTGTTCACAGCGTGCTCTCAGCACAGAGACCAAGTGAAACTGGTTATTATTCAACCTGAAGACTGACATCTTGTGGCTTAGAAGAGGTACTACAGAGGTTGGCCAAATGACTGCAAGAGCACCTAGTTCAAATGGTTCATTCAACATGGGCTCAGTCTTGTCCCCATTAAAACTTGAGAGTGAGCATAGCTATGTGATTAATTACTATAAATGATTTATATAGCGCAAAAATTTAGAGGCTTTTCTTGCATGTTTGTACACGTTTTCAAAACTGGCAGCACAGGAGCAAAATCATGCATTTTTGGCCCTGATAGATATTTAAGTGATCGCTCCTGATCACTAAATAAAAGCACATGTTTTTCAAGCACTCCCATTTAAAGCTTATAGGGCTAAAAACATATAATTCTACTCCAACAAGCCACAACAATCACTGCTTTATGCCCCAATTTTGAATTTGATGATTCGAAAAAGTTAGGACAGCGCAACAAAAAAGCTGGCAAAGTAAGTGGTACTGGTAAGGAAGAGATGGAAGAACATTAATTTTGCAAGCAACTAGGTTAATTGGCAACAGGTCAGTAACATGACTGGATATAAAAAGAGCATCTTAGATCGTCAAGATTCCTCTCCCAAAACTCCAGCAACTGGTCTCCTCAGTTCCCAGATGTTTACAGAGTGCAGTTAAAAGAAGAGGGGATGGTACACAGTGCTAAACATTGTCCTGTCCCAACTTTTTGGGGAATTGAGGTTGTATTTTCCCAGCTTTTTGATGCCCTGTCCCAACTTGTTTGAAGCGTGTTGCTGCCAATAATTTCAAAATGACCTTATTTCTTAAAATGGTCCATTTTCTAAGTTTAAACATTTGAGATGTTTTCTTTTTTCTATTGTGAATACAATACAGTGGAACCTTGGTTTACGAGTAACGCGGTTAACGAGCGTTTTGAAAGACGAGCAACTTTTTTTTTTTTAATTCTGACTCGGTTTGAGAGTATCGTCTTGCAAAACGAGCAGAATTCAAGCAAATGGGCGGTGCAGTACCGCATTTGGCAGATGTGGGGGGGGGGCGCCGGGGACACTCAGAATGGTTCGGAGCCGTTCCGAAATACTAGGAAACACTCGGAAATACTCCGTTCCCAAGGCTTTCCGAGTTCAGCCGAGCTGTCCCCGAGTATTTCCGAGGCTCTCTGGCGCCCCCCACCTCTGGCCACATGCGGTATTGCATGTAATAGAAGTCAATGCGGAATGAATTATCTTCGTTTCCATTGACTTCTATGGGGAAATTAGCTTTGATATGCGAGTGCTTTGGATTACAAGCA
Organism: Aquarana catesbeiana; assembly: GCF_042186555.1. Taxonomy (NCBI): domain Eukaryota; kingdom Metazoa; phylum Chordata; class Amphibia; order Anura; family Ranidae; genus Aquarana; species Aquarana catesbeiana. The sequence goes on along the minus strand of NC_133327.1, from coordinate 180,041,429 downwards.
TTCTCCTGAAACGGATCATGCTCGTAATCCAAGGTTCCACTGTATGGGTTTATGAGATTTGCAACTCATTGCATTCTGTTTTTATGTAGAAATTACAGAGCCCCAACTTTTTTGGAATTGGGATTGTACAAATACAGGTATATCAAATGTGACTTCAGTAATTGTAAGATTCATAAAGAGGACACATGTCCATGATTTGAAGTTAGAAGAAAAGAGGTTTAACTTTAGATTGAGGAAAGGATAAATTCGAAATATTTTGCATCTCAGTACCTAACAGTTCATTTTCATTTGTAACGCATCAACGGGCTGGTAGAAAAGCCTGTCCCCTGCCAGCAGCTGCACAAAAGGGCCAATGCTCTCTGTGTGGAAGCAGTGGTCTCTCTGGAGAAGTCCAACCCCCCATCAGGGGGTACATCAGACCCCTGACCTACTTATGGGTTTCAGCTATCCTCTTCCAGGTATGCCGGAGAGCTCACAGAGATGACCAAACGTTTTTGCATCACTGCTACCCCTGCTTGCTTACAGGACTGTAATTTTAAAAAAGTTTGTGAGCAGGCAATCTTTACAGAAGAGACATATTAATATTTTGTATACTATTATTAATGTTGATGGTATTAATGATGATAATTTATGTATTAAAGTATTCTTAGCTGCTTGTATGCAAGGTACACTGAGCTGCACATGTGCGGGTATTCCTTGCTGCCATTTAAACTACTCACTGAGACCTGTTAATAGGATGACTACAAGCCCCATCTACCATCATGGCAGGCAGCGTTGCAAAATGCGTTGCACGAATGCCATACTCCAACCTAATATAATTATTCTACAGAGCCATTCATTCTAAACTGCATACAGCTTTTTTTCTGAGCCCATGGTGTGCAAAATCAAAACCCCCAAACCAAAATGAACCTAAAAACTCTTATGTGAGCATACCTACAAAAAAGTACACTAGGGTGTGTCAAATGGTCCCCACCCAAAGAGAAAGGATCCCTCCCTTTATCCCCCCCACCCCAGAGTGCAAGACTCCTGACAGTGGTAGCCTAGTACACACAGGCCAAGTGTCGAGAGACATCAGCCGGTTCAATAAAAATAATACCTTAGGCAGTAGGGTGGCGATCTATTGCCTACGAGCAGTTGGATAGTGATCAATCCATTTGATGACAGCTTCAAAGATGACTTCCTCCCTTTTAATGTAAAGATTGTCTCTCTCAATAAGATCCTCAAACTGTGTTATGGGTAGATCCAATAGCTCCTCAGAAGCTGATGCAATTTCTTCAAAGTGGTGCTGAATATATGCATGGGTGTTTTCATGCAACTTGGCAAAATAAAACTGGCTGGAGAATCTGCCCATGCCAATGCAGTTCTCGGGACAAAGTTGGCTAATCAGGAAAGCTGAACATTGCTCTAGTAGACCCTGGATGTTCAAATAGTCTGTGGCTATAAACAGTTCTTTCATGTTTTCCGAGTTGATGGATAGTGTATTTGTGTAAACATATTGAAGGACTGACTTCATCACGTCCGGGACAATTCCAGGTATGTGGTACACTTTTACCGGGTATGTGGTAGACTTTTTAGTCTCTGTCCCTCTAGTAGAAAACAGAACCCTGGAAGGAGAAGAATTTGTGTTACACTGCAGTTTAAAGAAAAATAAAAAGTTTTTAATCGTTTAATATGATGTTTTTGTGAGGGGGATTTGCAGTAACACAAATGCTACATGTACAGTAGGTCTGTAGTTCATGGTAGCAAAGGTATAGTGAATATCAAGCAGAGATGCTTAGCAGCACGGTAGAGACTTCTTAGAACAGAAGGTATTCCATTTCTCATCCCATCACATATTCCAAAAATAAGAGAATAATTCCTCATTTCATTGCCTTTTACCACATTGGCCAGCTGCACATCCAGAACCAGTGGGGTATAGTGCAAATATTATAGAGCCATTCATTCTAAACTGCATACAGCTTTTTTTCTGAGCCCATGGTGTGCAAAATCAAAACCCCCAAACCAAAATGAACCTAAAAACTCTTATGTGAGCATACCTACAAAAAAGTACACTAGGGTGTGTCAAATGGTCCCCACCCAAAGAGAAAGGATCCCTCCCTTTATCCCCCCCCATCCCAGAGTGCAAGACTCCTGACAGTGGTAGCCTAGTACACACGGGCCGAGTGTCAAAAGACATCAGCCGGTTCAATAAAAATAAGTTTACCCCTAACCCCAGGAGCATACAGAGGTATGAAAAAAAAGCTGTATGCAGTTTAGAATGAATGGCTCTGTAGAATAATTATATTAATTCGGCTTTATAATCAAGATCTGTAAGTATGCAGTCTGGGTTCCCTTTTATGCTTTGACATTTAAAAAGCTCACTCAGCTCAGCATAAGACGAATCTTGAAATAGCTAGGTTGTGTGCATGTCATTTTTGTACCAGTTGTTCTCCATGTGCAAAGTTAATGACTAAAGGTCAGTAGGTCAGTGGTTTCACAGATAAGAATATACTCACAGTATCTGTCATAGACTTTATTGTAAAGACCTTTTTAAAGTAAAAACATATATTATCCATAATATAGTTAGTTATTTGATATAGTTATTTAATTAGTTAGCTAGATTGAGTTTGTGTGAAGTAATATATATATTTATGTATCCAATTGTAGTTTAATATGCATTTGTAAGGTTTGGTACAGAATTGCATTTCTGTAGCTTAAAGGATATCCATTACAAGAATTTGGCCATTTGGAAAGGTCATTCACCTTGAGTTTTTTATAAGAATCTGTTGTGTGTTACTGACAATCAAAGAAGCTTAAGAGACGTATCAGCTGTTGGCAAAGAGAATATTTAGAATAATCACGAATATGATCATTTCATATTTAGTTCTAGCCGTATATGGCTATGGCTGTAGTCTGCTGACTAGCAGATTTGAAATAGTATAAAAACAGAGTGACACTTCACTTCAGGACGCACGACACACACACGACACACCACACACACACAACACATGTCCTTCACTCACACACACAGAAGGACTTCACTGCTTTTTCACACATACAAGAGGAAGGACACACGCATCCTTATACTACAGAAGACGTTTTGTTTACATTAGGCCTATACACAGCCTACGTCACAAACAGCTGCTAGAGCAGACACCTCTCTGACATAGAAGAGCACAGACAGAGCTGATGCATCTCTTGAACTCTTTTGATACAAGTTTTTGTTCTTATTCTCTTTTGTTTTACTACATCAAGCTGTAAGAAGAATTTAAAGGGGTTGTAAAGGTAAAAATTTTTTCACCTTAATGCATTCTATGCATTAAGGTGAAAAAACTTCTGACAGAACCGCCGCCCCCAGCCCCCCCGTTTTACTTACCTGACGCCTCGAAAGTCAGCTTCGCGTTCCCGACATCTGTTCCTCCGCTCACCCTGGCCGCTGATTGGCTGCAGTGGATGGATTGAAAGCAGCGCAGCCATTGGCTCGCGCTGCTGTCAATCACATCCGATGACGCGGCGCGCCGGGGGGCGGGGCCGAGTGATACAGCGAGCGGCTATAGCCGCCGGCTGTATCACGGGAGCGCGCCCGCAAGCACTCACCACCGTGCGAGGGAGCTCGCATTAAGGTGGTGAATGCTTGCGGGGAGGAGCTGAAACAGCCGCCGAGGGACCCCAGAAGACGAGGTTCGGGGCCACTCTGTGCAGAACGAGCTGCACAGTGAAGGTAAGTATAACATGTTTGTTATTTTTAAAAAAAAAAAAAAACACCTTTACAAACGCTTTAACTTTGTATATATTTTCAAGTTGTTGCCAAGTGTGACCAAATAAACTCACACTTTGTTTAAGACAGCCTGGCTACTGAACTTTTGAACAAAACGCCTAAGACACTGTTGACATAACACGTGTCTGAGAATAGAGAAGGTTTTTTACACCCTCTCTACATTTTTACAGGCTCTATAATATTTGCACTATACCCCACTGGTTCTGGATGTGCAGCTGGCCAATGTGGTGAAAGGCAATGAAATGAGGAATTATTCTCTTATTTTTGGAATAAGTCAGTCCTTCAATATGTTTACACAAATACAGTAGCCATCAACTCGGAAAACGTGAAAGAACTGTTTATAGCCGCAGACTATTTGAACATCCAGGGTCTACTAGAGCAATGTTCAGCTTTTCTGATTAGCCAGCTTTGTCCCGAGAACTGCATTGGCATGGGCAGATTCTCCAGCCAGTTTTATTTTGCCAAGTTGCATGAAAACCCCCATGCATATATTCAGCACCACTTTGAAGAAATTGCATAAGCTTCTGAGGAGCTATTGGATCTACCCATAACACAGTTTGAGGATCTTATCGAGAGAGACGATCTTTACATTAAAAGGGAGGAAGTCATCTTTGAAGCTGTCATCAAATGGACTGATCACCATCCAACTGCTCGTAGGCAATATATCACCACCCTACTGCCTAAGGTATTATTTTTATTGAACCGGCTGATGTCTCTCGACACTCGGCCTGTGTGTACTAGGCTACCACTGTCAGGAGTCTTGCACTCTGGGGTGGGGGGGATAAAAGGAGGGATTCTTTCTCTTTGGGTGGGGACCATTTGACACACCCTAGTGTACTTTTTTGTAGGTATGCTCACATAAGAGTTTTAGGTTCATTTTGGTTTGGGGGTTTTGATTTTGCACAACATGGGCTCAGAAAAAAAGCTGTATGCAGTTTAGAATGAATGGCTCTATAATATTTGCACTATACCCCACTGGTTCTGGATGTGCAGCTGGCCAATGTGGTGAAAGGCAATGAAATGAGGAATTATTCTCTTATTTTTGGAATAAGTCAATCCTTCAATATGTTTACACAAATACAGTATCCATCAACTCGAAAAAACGTGAAAGAACTGTTTATAGCCGCAGACTATTTGAACATCCAGGGTCTACTAGAGCAATGTTCAGCTTTTCTGATTAGCCAGCTTTGTCCCGAGAACTGCATTGGCATGGGCAGATTCTCCAGCCAGTTTTATTTTGCCAAGTTGCATGAAAACCCCCATGCATATATTCAGCACCACTTTGAAGGAATTGCATAAGCTTCTGAGGAGCTATTGGATCTACCCATAACACAGTTTGAGGATCTTATCGAGAGAGACGATCTTTACATTAAAAGGGAGGAAGTCATCTTTGAAGCTGTCATCAAATGGATTGATCACCACCCAACTGCTCGTAGGCAATATATCGCCACCCTACTGCCTAAGGTAAGGTGGAAGACTCTATTTACTCAATGGGGTTGATTTACAAAAACTGGAGAGTGCAAAATCTGGTGCAGCTCTGCATGGTATCCAATCAGCTTCTAACTTCAATTAAGCTTTGACAAAAAAAAAAAAAACCTGGAAGCTGATGCTGTTTCTATGCAGAGCTGTACCACATTCTGCACTCTTCAGTTTTAGCAAATCAACCCCACTGTAAGAAAAAAAAAATATTCCATATTTTTTGCACAGCTTTGTACGTGCATTCTCGCACCGTGCTATCAGTATCCCTGCTTAACCACTTTTTCGAGAAAAATAGTGAATGTTTTTAACCTGTCTGCATTTCTGTCCTCCACCCCTGTCACATTTGGCATTTTTTTTGGGGGGGGGGTACCTAAGCGATCCGAGCAGAAGTTCTCCTCTCCCCCTCCCTTCCTGCAGTCTTCTAGGACATGTCACAGGTCCAGGATGCCGATGCTGGATCCCTGGAAAGGATTTGCAGCTGCTGGCTTCCAAATTGTTTTTCCAGAGTGAACATCTTCTTTAAACTGAATAGTCTTAGGCCCAGTTCACACTGGGGCAGCTTCAAAGTCATGCGACTCTGAAGCCGCCTCGTACAAAGCGGCTTGCAAACAACTTCTGTAATAAAAGTCAATGCAAGCCGCTCCGAAGTTGCCTCAAGTAGTACAGGAACCTTTTTCTCAGTCAGAGCAACTTGGGTCGCTCTGATTAGAATGGTTCCATTGCACTGAATGGAGCGCAACTTGTCAGGCGGCTAAGTCACCTGACAGGTCGCCTTAGTGTTAAGGTACCTTTCGATATCGGAGAGTGTTTGCTATCCCAAACCATTTATGGCTAGATCAAGTTTGTTTCTCTATAGGCTCCCTGACCATAGTCAACATTCCTTGCCAGAGCTTTCTTGGGGAAAGTCATTTGACAATGTTGGATTTCTGCCAACTCCCACCAGTATGTAAGCAGGGGAAGGCTGTGGTACATCCTCCAATCTGAAGGTGGCACTGGGCTACTTCTTCAGGTTGATGGGAGTTCAGTGGAGAGGAAATGTATCCTATCTTGAGCTCCGCGTGGCCATCTTGGGGAGTCCTACCAAATTGTCATTACCTGCTTGACAAAGTATAGGGCGAATGCCATTTGCTCCACCCACATTGAGGTAGTAAGGTAGGGAGAGAGTTCTACTGGTTAGAAAAAGCGCAGGTGCACATATAGGGAGAAGTTCCAGAGGAGCAGGGACGTGTAGGTTAGCTTTTGAGGATGTCTCCATTGCATCAGTCTTGTACAGACTGCCTCTCGCCATCATATACTGCAGAGGCCTAGCGGAAGCCAGTGTGACAGAACCTTACCACCACTCCTCCGATGAAGCACTCCTCTGGTACTTTTATTATTTTACAGGATTTATATAGTGCCAACAGTTTTGCTCCGCACTTTACAACATGAGGGCAGACAATACAGTTATAATACAATATAATACAGGAAGGATCAGAGGGCCCTGCCCATTAGAGCTTAAAATCGAATGCCACTGTGGGGGATGAGCAGACAGAGAAAGTGGAAATACAGTTGTTAGGTGGAGGTGGGATAGGCTTTTCTGAAGAGATGAGTTTTCAGGGATCGCTTAAAAGTGGACAGAGTAGGAGATAGCTGGACAGATTGGGGTAGGGAGTTCCATAGTTACATAGTTAGTCTGGTTGAAAAAAATACAAGTCCATCTAGTTCAACCAATAAAAGGAAAAAAATGTATACAATACTATATACACAATCCTATACCCACAGTTGATCCAGAGGAAGACAAAAAATCCCAGTAAAGCATTATCCAAATTACTCCAGGGGAAAAAATTCCTTCCTGATCCCCTAAGAGTCAATCGGATATTCCCTGGATCAACTTTATCTATGTTGGTATCCAGTTATATTATGTACATTTAGGAAAGAATCCAGGCCTTTTTTAAAAAGAATCAACTGAGCTGGCCAGAACCAGGATGGCAGAGACTTAAGAGAAGTCCTGGAGGCGAACATGGGAGGAGGTGACAAGGGAGCTATAAAGCAGGAGATCTTGGGAAGAATAAAGAGAACGATTAGGTTGGTATTTTGAGACTAAGTTAGTGATGTAGCTGGAGGCTGAGTTGTGGATGGCTTTGTAAGTTATTGTTAGTATTTTAAATTTAATTCATTGGGAGAGTGGCAGCCAATGAAAGGATTGGCAGAGAGGGGTGTCAGCTCACTGAGTCGTTTGTAAGGTGGGCGAGTCTGCCAACAGCATTCATGATGGATGAAGGGGGAATGGTCTATGTAGAGTTAAACCAATGAGGAGGGAGTTGCAGTAGTCTAGGTAAGATATAACCATAAAGTGAATTGGAAGCTTTGTGGTGTCATTGGTTAGGAAGGGGCGTATTTTGGAGATGTTGCGGAGGTTGAGACGGCAAGCTTTGGACAGTAATTGGATGCAAGGCCAAAAAGAGAGTACAGAGTCCAGGGTAACATCTAGCACAGTGGTTCTCTACCTGGGGGTCGAATAATGGATTGCCAGGGGTCACCGAATCCTGGGCTGTTCCTGAAATCTGCACTGCTCTCCCAGCCTTTTTGCGGCCACCCAGCAGGGCTGTCCCTGGAGCCTGTGGCCGTCCAGCTGGGCTGTTCCTGGAGCCGGCGGCTGCCCACTCAGCCTCTTCGCAGCCACCCATTCAGTTCACGGCATGGCTGGGGGGCAGAGACTAGAGGTCAGCTGACTGGTGGGGAATGTGAAGTGGGAGGGACTGGAGAAGACCCTATCTCCTGATTTCAGGATAGGTGTCACTGCTACGAGACACCACAAAGTCGGAGACACAGTGAGTAACACTACCTGTGATTATAGTTGCCATTAAAAGTCCCCACTACAGTTCTCTGATCAGCAGATGACTTTGATCAAGAGCACCTAAGTTGGCTGATCAGAACTCCCCCCCAGCATTGCCACTCATCCCAACTCCCCGCCAGAACTGCCACTCATCCCATTCCCCCAAGGAGTAAGAGAAGGAATAAAAATAGAGAATACATGGAAGGAAGAGGAAAAGAGGGGGAGGAACAAAGAAAAGGGAGAGAAAGAATAAGAGAAAGAACAAGAAAGACGGCTAGAGAGGGATGGGGAAAAAAACAAGAAATTAGGATAGAGAGAGATAAAGGGAAAAAAAAAGGAGAACAAAGAGAGTGGTACATCTTAAAATGTACCATAAGGGCTTTTAATATTGTATAAGTAGAAGGGACACAAGGAGCCCTAAATGTCCATGGTTTAGGGGCGCAAATTACTTGTCTTGCCTTGGGAGCTGACAACCCACGCTATGAAAATAATTTTACTGTTAGGGGTCCCCACAACTTGGGAAATTTTATCAAGGGGTCATGGCACTAGAACGGTTAAGGACCACTGATCTAGCACAAGAGGATGGATTGATGGTTGTGTCATTGATACTGTGAAATTATAAATGAAATTTGTAACACCATTGAGTAAAGTCAACTTCCTTACCAGTATTCTTTAGATAAGGAAACTGTATACTTCACAGCTTATGTGGTGCCAATGTTATATTGGACTGTTAAAGCTCTATGACTGCTTGTTGAGTTTTGTTGACCTCTACAATATAAAACCCATTTTTCTCTTCCTCCCCAGGTTCGATTGGCCTTAATACACAGGGATTATTTATTAAAAAATGTGATGTCCAACATCCACATAAAAGACAATGAACAATGTAAACATATTGTCATCAGTGTACTGAGGCTAAAAGATTAATTAAATGTGAATAGACACTCCAGGTCATGCTTTAGTAACCCACTGACAAGGCCACGTCTGCCCAGCACAATACTGTTTGCCATTGGTGGCTGGAGCTCTCAGAACCCTACCAACACCATGGAGGCCTATGACTGCAGAGCGGACTGCTGGGTTGACATTACCTATGATATGGAAAGCCCCAGGGCCTACCATGGCACAGAATATATGAATGGGTATGTCTACCTGGTTGGAGGGCTTAATGGCAAAGTATATCTTAACAGTGTAAGAAAGTTTGACCCAATCAGGAATATCTGGCAGGAAGTGGCTCCAATGAATGAGAAGCGAAGCTATATTAGCACTTTCCTAAAGTCTGCAGAATTTTACGACCCAGAAACAAATCAATGGAATCTTATTGCTCCATTGAATGAAATAAGAAGCGATGCAAAAGCCACTACCCTTAAAGGCAAGGTAAGATATGGACACCTTCTGACTATTTGGTCCTAAACACACCTACATTCCAGAACTGCAGCCTCCATCAGTTTTTTCGGCATTGAACATTTCTGTGAGCGTTAGATGCCTTTGTCAACTGCAGCTTGAAGTGTTTCCATCCTCCGACCGTTGGGCCACTACAATGACATGGGGGTCAGAGGATGTTCCTTGTACCAGGTCAGGGACCTGCTAAACAGTGAAGAAAAGATGGGCATGCCCAGGTTTCTTTTAAATAAGAAGCACTAGAGGTTTTTCAGCTGCCATTGAGCTATATCAGGCTTCTGGTGTTGCTGTACCGTTAATGCCTATTCACACCTATGCATTTTCCCCCCATGCCATTGAGTGAATATTACATAGTCGGTAAGGTTAAAGAAAGACACCAGTTCAACTGTGGTGTGTGTTTCTGTCAATAGTACATTGTATATCCCTGTATGTTGCGATTAAGATGCCATTCTAATCATTTTTTTTAAACTATCGACGCTCCCTGCTGATACCACTGCTTGTGGAAGAGAATTCCACATCCTTATCGCTGACAGTAAAGAACACTCTATGCAGATTATGGTTAAACCGATTCTCTTCCAATTTCTGTGAATGGCCACATGTCTTTTTAAACTCCCTTTTACTTAAACATTTTTTCCCTATGCTAGGGTATTTGCACATCGCCATCATATCCCCTCTCAAGCATCTCTTCTCCAGAGAGAATAAGTTCAATGCTTGTAGTCTTTACCCATAGCTGAGATCCTCTAGTCCAGCGATGGTGAACCTTGGCACCCCAGATGTTTTGGAACTACATTTCCCATGATGCTTAACTATACTGCACAGTGCGTGAGCATCATGGGAAACGTAGTTCCAAAACATCTGGGGTGCCAAGGTTCGCCATCACTGCTCTAGTCCCTTTACTAGCTTTGTTGCCCTTTTCTGAACTCTCTCCAGTTCCAGCACATCCTTCTTTAGGACTGGTGCCCAGAACTGGACGGCATACTCCAGATGCTGCCAGACCAGAGTCTTTTAGAGTGGGAGAATTATAGTTTTATCTCTGGAGTAAATTCCCTTTTTAACCACTTCAGCCCCGAAAGGATTTGCCCCCTTAAAGTGGATGTAAACCTGATTCATTAAATTTGAGCTGGGCACATACAGTATATCTGTAGTGTTTTCTTACCTCTTCAAAGCACTATGTCCTGTGTCTTTCTCCTGCTTCGTTCCTCTGTTATCAGTATGATAACTTCTGACAAGTTCTCCAATGCATGTGAAAAAAACCAGCCTGAAATTTGTGTCATGGGATGTTGCTATAAATAGATTATCAGAGAACTGAACTATTCAAAAAACAGCTCTGCAAGTGTCTGCCTGTCTCTCCCTATGAGGAGAGGGGGTGTGTGCCTTTCCTCCAATCAGATGTCTTGGCTGTATGCCCAGACTTCACACTCAGTGCTGAACAGGAAGAGAAAATCTGTAACATGTGAACTTTCTAAAGAATATAGAAAGCTGAAGACAGCAGATTTATTTCATCTCTATGTATCATCTGAGAATGTTTACTTCACTGGGTATAGGTGAGGGTTTCAACTTTAACCAATTGCTGACCGCCTCACGACGATATACGTCGTCAGAATGGCATGGGCAGGCAGAATCACGGACCCCCCCCCCGCTGCCCAAGGCGGTCGGCATTTCTCCCCCGGCGATCAGAGGTGAGGGGAACACCATCCATTCGTGGCCACCCCCTCCCGATCGCTCCCCGCCAATGAAATCATTCCTCTGCTGCAACAGCAACAGAGGAAATGATGTCATCTCTCCTCGGCTTGGTATTTTCCGTTCCGGCGCTGAGGAGAGAAGACATCCGAGTGAGAGTAAAACACACACACAGTAGAACATGCCAGGCACACATTACACCCCCCATCACCCCCCCATCACCCCCTAATCACCCCTCCCCCCCCCCCGTCACACTGACACCAAGCAGTTTTTTTTTTTCTGATTACTGCATTGGTGTCAGTTTGTGACAGTTAGTGTGGTAGGGCAGTTAGTGTTAGCCCCCTTTAGGTCTAGGATACCCCCCCTAACCCCCCCTAATAAAGTTTTAACCCCTTGATCACCCCCGTCGCCAGTGTCACTAAGCGATCATTTTTCTGGTTGCTGTATTAGTGTCACTGGTGACGCTAGTTAGGGAGGTAAATATTTAGGTTCGCCGTCAGCGTTTTTTTTAGCGTCAGGGATCCCCATATACCTAATAAAGGTTTTAACCCCTTGATTGCCCCCTAGTTAACCCTTTCACCAGTGATCACCGTATAACTGTTACGGGTGACGCTGGTTAGTTAGTTTATTTTTTATAGTGTCAGGGCACCCGCCGTTTATTACCGAATAAAGGTTTAGCCCCCTGATCGACCGGTGGTGATATGCATCGCCCCAGGCAGCGTCAGGTTAGCGCCAGTACCGCTAACACCCACGCAGCATATGCCTCCCTTAGTGGTATAGTATCTGAACGGATCAATATCTGATCCGATCAGATCTATACTAGCATCCCCAGCAGTTTAGGGTTCCCAAAAACGCAGTGTTAGCGGGATCAGCCCAGATACCTGCTAGCACCTGCGTTTTGCCCCTCCGCCCGGCCCAGCCCAGCCCACCCAAGTGCAGTATCGATCGATCACTGTCACTTACAAAACACTAAACGCATAACTGCAGCGTTTGCAGAGTCAGGCCTCATCCCTGCGATCGCTAACAGTTTTTTTTTGTAGCGTTTTGGTGAACTGGCAAGCACCAACCCCAAGCAGTGTCAGGTTAGCGCCAGTACCGCTAACACCCACGCACGCACCGTACACCTCCCTTAGTGGTATAGTATCTGAACGGATCAATATCTGATCCGATCAGATCTATGCTAGCGTCCCCAGCACTTTAGGGTTCCCAAAAACGCAGTGTTAGCGGGATCAGCTCAGATACCTGCTAGCACCTGCGTTTTGCCCCTCCGCCCGGCCCAGCCCAGCCCAGCCCACCCAAGTGCAGTATCGATCGATCACTGTCACTTACAAAACACTAAACACATAACTGCAGTGTTCGCAGAGTCAGGCCTGATCCCTGCGATCGCTAACAGTTTTTTTTGGTAGCGTTTTGGGGAACTGGCAAGCACCAGCGGCCTAGTACACCCCGGTCGTAGTCAAACCAGCACTGCAGTAACACTTGGTGACGTGGCGAGTCCCATAAGTGCAGTTCAAGCTGGTGAGGTGGCAAGCACAAGTAGTGTCCCGCTGCCACCAAGAAGAAGACAAACACAGGCCCGTCGTGTCCATAATGCCCGTCCTGCTGCATTCGCCAATCCTAATAATTGGGAACCCACCACTTCTGCAGCGCCCGTACTTCCTCCATTCACATCCCCAACCAAATGCAGTCGGCTGCATGAGAGGCATTTTCTTTATGTCCTCCCGAGTACCCCTACCCAACGAACCCCCCCAAAAAGATGTTGTGTCTGCAGCAAGCGCGGATATAGGCGTGACACCCGCTATTATTGTCCCTCCTGTCCTGACAATCCTGGTCTTTGCATTGGTGAATGTTTTGAACGCTACCATTCACTAGTTGAGTATTAGCGTAGCGTACAGCATTGCACAGACTAGGCACACTTTCACAGGGTCTCCCAAGATGCCATCGCATTTTGAGAGACCCGAACCTGGAACCAGTTACAGTTATAAAAGTTACAGTTACAAAAAAAAGTGTAAAAAAAAAAAAAACACAAAAAAAATATAAAATAAAAAAAAAAATAGTTGTCGTTTTATTGTTCTCTCTCTCTCTCTATTCTCTCTCTATTGTTCTGCTCTTTTTTACTGTATTCTATTCTGCAATGTTTTATTGTTATTATGTTTTAACATGTTTGCTTTTCAGGTATGCAATTTTTTATACTTTACCCTTTACTGTTAACCATTTTTTTGTCTTCAGGTACGCCATTCACGACTTTGAGTGGTTATACCAAAATGATGCCTGCAGGTTTAGGTATCATCTTGGTATCATTCTTTTCAGCCAGCGGTCAGCTTAGATGTAAAAGCAATCCTAGCGGCTAATTAGCCTCTAGACTGCTTTTAAAAGCAGTGGGAAAGAATGCCCCCCCCCCCCACCGTCTTCTGTGTGTTTCTCTGGCTCTCCTGTCTCAACAAGGAACCTGAGAATGCAGCCGGTGATTCAGCCAGCTGACCATAGAGCTGATCAGAGACCAGAGTGGCTCCAAACATCTCTATGGCCTAAGAAACCGGAAGCTACGAGCATTTCATGAACTAGATTTTGCCGGATGTAAACAGTGCCATTGGGAAATTGGGAAAGCATTTTATCACACCGATCTTGGTGTGGTCAGATGCTTTGAGGGCAGAGGAGAGATCTAGAGTCTAACAGACCCCAATTTTTTCAAAAAAGAGTACCTGTCACTACCTATTGCTATCATAGGAGATATTTACATTCCCTGAGATAACAATAAAAATGATTTAAAAAAAAAATGAAAGGAACAGTTTAAAAATAAGATAAAAAAGCAAAAAAATAATAAAGAAAAAAAAAAAAAGCACCCCTGTCCCCCCCTGCTCTCGCGCTAAGGCGAACGCAAGCGTCGGTCTGGCGTCAAATGTAAACAACAATTGCACCATGCATGTGAGGTATCACCGCGAATGTCAGGTCGAGGGCAGTAATTTTAGCAGTAGACCTCCTCTGTAAATCTAAAGTGGTAACCTGTAAAGGCTTTTAAAGGCTTTTAAAAATGTATTTAGTTTGTCGCCACTGCACGTTTGTGTGCAATTTTAAAGCATGTCATGTTTGGTATCCATGTACTCGGCCTAAGATCATCTTTTTTATTGCATCAAACATTTGAGCAATATAGTGTGTTTTAGTGCATTAAAATTTAAAAAAGTGTGTTTTTTCCAAAAAAAAGGGGGTTGGAAAAATCGCTGCACAAATATTGTGTGAAAAAAAAATGAAACACCCACCATTTTAATCTGTAGGGCATTTGCTTTAAAAAAATATATAATGTTTGGGGGTTCAAAGTAATTTTCTTGCAAAAAAAAATAATTTTTTCATGTAAACAAAAAGTGTCAGAAATGGCTTTGTCTTCAAGTGGTTAGAAGAGTGGGTGATGTGTGACATAAGCTTCTAAATGTTGTGCATAAAATGCCAGGACAGTTCAAAACCCCCCAAATGACCCCATTTTGGAAAGTAGACACCCCAGGCTATTTGCTGAGAGGCATGTCGAGTCCATGGAATATTTTATATTGTGACACAAGTTGAGGGAAAAAGACAAATTTTTTTTTTTTTTTGCACAAAGTTGTCACTAAATGATATATTGCTCAAACATGCCATGGGAATATGTGAAATTACACCCCAAAATACATTCTGTTGCTTCTCCTGAGTACGGGGATACCACATGTGTGAGACTTTTTGGGAGCCTAGCCGCGTACGGGACCCCGAAAACCAAGCACTGCCTTCAGGCTTTCTAAGGGCGTAAATTTTTTATTTCACTCTTCACTGCCTATCACAGTTTCGGAGGCCATGGAATGCCCAGGTGGCACAACCCCCTCCCCCAAATGACCCTATTTTGGAAAGTAGACACACCAAGCTATTTGCTGAGAGGTATAGTGAGTATTTTGCAGACCTCACTTTTTGTCACAATGTTTTGAAAATTGAAAAAAGAAAAAAACATTTTTTTTTCTTGTTTTTCTTCATTTTCAAAAACAAATGAGAGCTTCAAAATACTCACCATGCCTCTCAGCAAATAGCTTGGGGTGTCTACTTTCCAAAATAGGGTCATTTGGGGGGGGGGGGGGTGTGCCACCTGGGCATTCCATGGCCTCCAAAACTGTGATAGGCAGTGAAGAGTGAAATCAAAAATTTACGCCCTTAGAAATCCTGGAGGCGGTGATTGGTTTTCAGAGCCCCGTACGCGGCTAGGCTCCCAAAAAGTCCCACACATGTGGTATCCCCATACTCAGGAGAATCAGCTAAATGTATTTTGGGGTGCAATTCCACATATGCCCATGTCCTGTGTGAGCAATATATCATTTAGTGATAACTTTGTGCAAAAAAAAAAAAAAAAGTGTCACTTTCCCGCAACTTGTGTCAAAATATAAAATATTCCATGGACTCAACATGCCTCTCAGCAAATAGCTTGGGGTGTCTACTTTCCAAAATGGGGTCATTTGGGGGGGGGGGTTGTGCCATCTGGGCATTTTACGGCCTTCAAAACTGTGATAGGTAATGAGGAGTGAAATCAAAAATTTATGCCCTTAGAAATCCTGAAGGCAGTGATTGGTTTTCGGGGCTCCGTACACGGCTAGGCTCCCAAAAAGTCCCACACATGTGGTATCCCCGTACTCAGGAGAAGCAGCTGAATGTATTTTGGGGTGCAATTCCACATATGCCCATGGCCTGTGTGAGCAATATATCATTTAGTGACAACTTTTTGTAAATTTTTTTTTTTATTTGTCATTATTCAATCACTTGGGACAAAAAAATTAATATTCAATGGGCTCAACATGCCTCTCAGCAATTTCCTTGGGGTGTCTATTTTCCACAATGGGGTCATTTGGGGGGGTTTTGTACCGCCCTGCCATTTTAGCACCTCAAGAAATGACATAGGCAGTCATAAACTAAAAGCTGTGTAAATTACAGAAAATGTACCCTAGTTTGTAGACGCTATAACTTTTGCGCAAACCAATAAATATACACTTATTGACATTTTTTTTACCAAAGACATGTGGCCGAATACATTTTGGCCTAAATGTATGACTAAAATTGAGTTTATTGAATTTTTTTTATAACAAAAAGTAGAAAATATCTTTTTTTTTTCAAAATTTTCGGTCTTTTTCCATTTATAGCGCAAAAAATAAAAACCGCAGAGGTGATCAAGTACCATCAAAAGAAAGCTCTATTTGTGGGAAGAAAAGGACACAAATTTCATTTGGGTACAGCATTGCATGACCGCACAATTAGCAGTTAAAGCGACGCAGTGCCAAATTGTAAAAAGTGCTCTGGTCAGGAAGGGGGTAAATCCTTCCGGGGCTGAAGTGGTTAATGACCAGGCCAATTTTTTGCGATGCGGCACTGCGTTACTTTAACAATTGCGCGGTCATGCGACACTGTAACCCAAATAAAACTGATGTCCTTTTTTTCCCCACAAATAGAGCTTTCTTTAGATCACCTCCCCTGTTTTTATTTTTTACGCTATAAACAAAAAAAGACCGACAATTTTGAAAAAAAAAAAAAAAAAACAATATTTTTTACTTTTTGCTATAATACATATCCAATACAAAAATGTAAAAGTACAAAATGTATTCATCAGTTTAGGCCAATATGTATTCTTCTACATATTTTTGGTTAAAAAAAAAAAAAAAAAAAAAAAATCGCAATAAGCGTATATTGATTGGTTTGCGCAAAAGTTATAGCATCTACAAAATAGGGGATAGATTTATGGCATTTTTATTATTTTTTATTAGTAATGGCAGTGATCAGCGATTTTTTGCGGGACTGTGACATTATGACAGACAGATTGGACACTTTTTGACACTTTCTTGGGACCAGTGACATTATTATAGCGATCAAGGGCTTACGTGTGCCCTAGGAAGGTGTTCCTAGTTGTGGGGGGAGTGGGCTGACTGGGAATACAGAGACATCGCTGTTCCTGATCACTAGGAACAGATGATCTCACTGTACTCTCCTGTCAGAACAGGGATCTGCTTGGTTTACAATGGCAGATGCCCGTTCTGCCTCTCTGAGGAGCAATCGAGGGTGGCCGGCGGACATCACGGCCGCCGGATCAGCACATCGGCTCCCCCCGCTATGCAGCCGCATGCGGCCACAGTGTTTCGTGCACGGAACGACGTACAGGTACCTCGTTTCGTGCAATAAGGCCGCCCTGCTGCAGTATATATGAGGTGGGCGGTCCTTAAGTGGTTAATGCATGCCAATACTCTGCTGGCCTTGCTCGCAGCAGCTTTGCATTGCATGCCATTGCTGAGCCTGTAATCTACTAGGACCCCAAGGTTCTTTTCCATCCCGGATTCCCTCAGTGGTTCTCCCCCTAGTGAGTAACTTGCGTTCGTATTTTTAGCACCCAAATGCATTACCTTACATTTTTCAACATTAAAGGAGTTGTAAAGGCATTAAGATAAAAAACCTTTTGTGTGTAGCAGCCTCCCCAGCACCCCCCTAATTACTTACCTGAGCCCCATCTCTCTCCATCGATGTCCACGAATGTCTAAGCCGTCCAGGATACTCTTCCTGATTGGCTGAGACACAGCAGTGGCGCCATTGGCTCCCGTGGCAGTCAATCAAACTCAGTCAGCCAATCAGGGGAGAAGGGATGGGGCTCAGTATATGAATGGACACACAGAGCTGTGACTCGGCTCCAGTGCCCCCATAGGAAGCTGCTGGCTGTGGGGGCACTCGATAGGAGGGAGGGGCCAGGAGCAGCAAATAGTGACCCGAGAAGAGGAGGACCCGGGCTGCTCTGTGCAAAACCAACTGCACAGAGGAGGCAAGTATAATATGTTTGTTATTTAAAAAAAAAAAAAAAAGACTTTACAATCACTTTAAACCTAATTTACCATGTAGTTGCCCAACCCATTAGTTTATTTAGGTCTTCTTGTAAGGTTTTCACATCCTGCACAGAAGTTATTGCCCTGCCTAGCTTGTATCATCCGCAAATATTTAGATTGAACTGTTTATCCCATAGTCTATATAGTTTATGAATAACTTAAACAGAATTGGTCCTAGGACAGATCATGGGGGGACCCCACTTACCACACCGGACCATTCCGAGTACTCGCTATTTATCACCACCCTTTGGACCCTCTCCTGTAGCCAGTTTTCAATCTAGGTACATAACTGATGATCCATGCCAACAGACCTCAGATTGTAAAGTATGGAAGGAGAGAGTGAGGTCGATAATGTGATTAGGCCAACATACCCAAAAATATGGAAAGAAAAAAAGAGAGCAACCCCCAAATGGGACTTTAAAGGCCTGGAGTACACTTCATACATCACAGTAAAAATCTTAGGTACAAATTTTTTTAAAAAACATTAAAAATATAAAGTATATATTAGTAGAATGGAACACTTCTAAGGATGAAGCAAAAGAATTATAAACATCATGTAGATCACATAAGAAAATTGTGTTTTGGTTTATAGAAGGTAAACATTTCACTTACATATTAACAACACAATAATAAAGCTTACATATATCAGTCAAAAAGGTTAAACGCAATCAGTGATGGCTTTCCAGTTGCCAGGGAGGAGGAAGGGATGCCACCCCAGAAGAGGTCCAACAAGACCTGCTGGGGTGCATGCCAATGAAGAGGAAGCGTAAGTATGGCATGGGATCAGATCAGATCAGGAAAAAAAGATGTAGATATAATCAGAAGGAACTAATAATGATGCACAGGTAGGTAGCTTAGATGTAAATACATAAGCAGATGCGCATGAGTACATATACTGTATATAGTTGCAGACTATATTGTATTGTATATTATATACATGTTGAGAGACGATATGGTGGCCTTATAAGAAAGGCATATAGTATTGCAGACTGTGTCCCATAAGACATATAATCACATCAAGAAACGTAAGGAGATTAAGAATGTATGAGGTAAATCCGCGCAGTGGCTAAAATGTTCCTGGAATATAGAGCTGCTGCCTCTGCGAATACAATTCCACCTAGGTGGAGTGTATTAGAAAATGTGTGGAAAGCAAGAGTAGATATGGCGCTGCCCTTATGGAGTAAAAAAATGTTTTTACGTGGTGAACAATTACTCTGTTTGGTGCTTGATGTGATTAATTTATTTCTATGAATCTTAAATGATGTATATAAATAATAAACGTTGACGAAAAGCATAAATAAAAAATAAATAAAATTAAAATTCCTGTGTGTGCCGGGAATAAATAATGATTTCTTTAAATACGTAAATGATTTAGGTCAAAATCTGTGATTAATGCAAGGTTGTTAGTTTTTATTTCTACCTCATTGTAATATGGGTGAAATTTCAAAATAAAGCATTATCTATATGCAAAATAACAACGTGCAAATAGTGCATAAAAGGTGCTGGTATTACAACAAAGTGACTTGTGCTGGGTTATACAAAAAGTGACTTGTGTGCTTAAAACCAGTGTTTTTGGATAAGAAAAGTTCCATTGATTGCAAAAAAAGTCTTTGGAGTGGTTCTGAGGGAATCCCCTCTCTAGGAAACAAATTGGTATGGGAAACTTCTTGTCCAGGTGCTGGCTGGTTAATAGTGCCTCAACAGCGTGCTCTTATTCTGCTCGCACTCACCGGATTCACTTCCCCCTGCAGGGGTGCAGGCAGTCACAGTATTTGCCACTGTGTAGCACTCCTGGATTTCCCCAGTCTGTTGTTGTTAAAATGTTGTTTTACCGTTTTACATATAAAAGAAAGGAGGGATGCCCATAGTGTAAAACCGTATTAGGAAACTTTATTATAGCTGATAAAATAATGTACTCACATTTACAAGGCAAAAAATGAACATAAAAGAAAGCGTCATGAACAACTTATGTTCGTTTGGCTGGAGGTGCTGCAAGGCGTCCGTGAGTCCCGCCCTACGTGCGTTTCGTCATCAGACTTCTACTGGGGCGTCCATCTTGCTGCACCTCTTCAGTTTAAATAGTGCACTGTGTGCTTAGTGCAGTTGCGCACTGATGTGTTGGCGGGCATTTTTGTATGGATATTGGAGACCGGAGCCTAAGCCGCGCGGTTGCGCACTGGTGTATTGGCGGCCATTTTTGTAGTGATAATGGAGACCGAAGCCTGAGCTGCTTGCAAGAAAACATTAATTAGCGGTGCTCGGCTGTGTTTATTCGTCCTTTACTACCTGCCGCAGTTTAGACTGAGATCCGGATCAGTGACACAGCCCGGAGCAATGCCCATAGTGTCTGGGGAGTGGCCATGGGGGCTAAATATGCCCCCAGTGTAGCGAATCTATTTCTCAACAGGTGGGAGGAGGAACAAATTTTCAGCACACAGAGAAGAAATCTGAAGTTATATCGGCAATATATAGACGATATAGTTATTGTATGGAGAGGTACGGAGGAAGAACTACAAGCCTTCTTTGATTAAATAAATTGCAATATATATGGAATTACCTTCTCTGGCAGTTGGAACAAACAAAGCATAAACTACTTAGATCTACAGATATACAAAAACAATGGGCATCTAAACACCAGGACATTTTTTAAGAGCACTGACAGGAATGGTTATAGTCCAACCAGTAGCTGCCACCATCCACAATGGATTGGAAACATTCCAAAGGGACAATTAATGCGAATACACAGAAACTGCAGCAACTTAAATGACTATGAAGAACAAGCAAGCATTATAATTAATAGATTTGTTGAAAAAAGGATACAACAAAAAAGAGCTAATGAACTTAAAAGATAAAGTGAAAAAAATGGACAGAAATATGCTAATAGAAGGTAAATTAACTCACAACAATAAGAAAAAGAACAAAAATATGGACATGGCCTTCTTTTCCCCCCATGTGACATCACATGGAGAGTACCAGGAACTAGAAAACACTGCAGTCTTGCGAGCTTAAATGGCTGTGCCGCTGGGAGAGGAAATCCCAATAAGGGCACCATGTCAGTGGATGGACTGTACACAGAGCGTGCCGTAAATCAAGGAAAGGGGAGCGCATGTGCCGGTGACGTCATTAATCAAAACGGGACAGATTACAGCAAAACAAAACAAGTAAGGAGACAATTATTAGCAGCAATCGTGAGTATTTTTTATGAGGATTACAATGCAATAAAGTTATTAGGGAGGGTTTACAACCACTTAAAAGTGGTCTGTTCCCCAAAAGCAATGAGGACCGAACCTGTGGTACAGAGACTCCATGAGCATGGTACAAGAAATTTTAAAGAGTTAACAATATGTTAACTCCTGAGAGCGCTGACTGGAGTGTTCTGGTGGGGGCGTCCCCCTGTCTAAACACAAAAGAACAGCAGGAGAGATCACTGCACTAACATCGGATCATTAACCACTTAAAGACTAGCCTCGTTTTGGAATTTAGGTGTTTACATGTTTAAAACAGTTTTTTTTGCTAGAAAATTACTTAGAACCCCCAAACATTATATATTGTTTTTTTTTTGAACACCCTAGAGAATAAAATGTCGGTCATTGCAAAACTTTTTTTCACACCGTATTTGAGCAGCGGTCTTACAAGCGCAATTTTTTTTGGAAAAAAATCACTTTTTTGAATAAAAAAATAAGACAACAGTAAAGTTAGCCCAATTTTTTTTTACATTGTGAAAGATAATGTTACGCCGAGTAAACTGATACCCAACATGTCATGCTTCAAAATTGCGCCCGCTCGTGGAATGGCGTCAAACTTTTACCCTCTACCGCACAGGAAACCCAGACCTTTCTTCAAGATATTCCTTTCCCACAAATTTCGGAATCCCGGGTTGGATGGCCTGCCGCTAGACTTTTATGCAGCTTACTCAGAGGTACTAGTCCCTGAGCTACTGAGGTTGTACAACCATATTTTTGAATCTGAATCCCTTCCCCTCTCTCTTCAGCAAGCGGTAATCATAGTGCTTCCCAAGCCAGGCAAGGATCCCCTATATCCCGAGTCTTACCGCCCAATCTCGCTGCTACAGGCTGATATCAAAATCTTGGCAAAAATTTTGCCTGAATCAAATTATACTATCTCTTATACACCCGGATCAGACGGGATTCATGCCTGGGAAAAACACAGCCATGAATCTAAGACGTCTATATAGAGGGTTAGAGGGTTTTTTTACTGTAAGAGCGGCAAGGATGTGGAATTCCCTTCCACAGGCGGTGGTCTCATCGGGGGGAGCATTGATAGCTTCAAGAAACTATTAGATAATCACCTGAATGACCGCAACATACAGGGATATACAATGTAATACTGACACATAATCACACGCATAGGTTGGACTTGATGGACTTGTGTCTTTTTTCAACCTCACCTACTATGTAACTATGTAACTATATATATATATATGAATGTTTCAGCAGCCCATGAGGAGATAGGGAATAGGGCAGTGGTAGCACTTGACGCCGCTAAGCCGTTCGACTCCGTGGAGTAAAGATACTTATGGGAGTGTTTGAGAGGTTTCGGGTTTGGACCTAATTTTATAAAACGGGTCAAATTACTTTACTGAAGCCCGAGTAACAGTAAACGGGAGAACGTCGGACCCATTCCCCCTTGAACGGGGGACCAGACAGGGCTGCCTGCTCTCCCCACTCTTTTATGCATTAGCGGTAGAGCCACTTGCCATTTCTCTCAGGAACAATCCCAAAATACAGGGCCTTCGAGTAGGGAGCTTGGTGGAGAAGGTGAGTCTCTATGCTAACGATATGCTCCTGTATCTGGAAGACACAGGCCCATCTTTACAGGCCGCCCTTCAGACTATTGAGGACTTTGGTAAACACTCGGGGTTGCGTATGAACTGGTCAAAGTCACAGATTTTGCCTTTAGATGTATCATCCCCCACTAGCTTATCAGCGACCCTTCCCTTACAGAGAGTGGCATGTATCCAATATTTGGGAATACAAATAACCAGAGACCCAAGGGAATTTTTAGATAATAACATAGAACCACTTTTTCTATATCTTAAATCTCATATACAAATATGGGTACGACTTCCACTGGGGATAATGGGTAGCATCAACCTTATCAAAATGATCATAATGCCAAAGTTTTTGTATGTGTTTTGGAACTCACCAGTACTCATCCCTCTTAAAGTATTTAAAACAATTGACAAAATTATCAATTCAGTTGTGTGGGGCCCGAGCAGACATAAACTAGCCTGGAATACCCTTAAAAATCCTACCTCATCGGGGGGGCAGCACTCCCTGATTTTCACACATACTACATAGCCGCACAGCTATCGCACTTTTATTATATTCACAACATGGATGGCCCCAAATATCAAGCCCTTGTTTGCAACAAACCTAATAATATTATCTATTCCCCCTTACAAGTATTATTTAGAGGTAGAGTTGGCGGGAGGGGTGCAGGAGGCCGGGGATCTCTTCTACTTCAACACAAACGCGTTTGGGAAATAGCGCTAAAACTAATTGGAGCTGACTATATCCATTCACATACTCCTCTATGGCACAACCCCCAAATGAAAGAACTGTTATCGATCCCTGGAGCTGCCAGATGGGCCGCAAAGGGGATAGTATTCCTACATCAGGTGGTCACCCCGACAGGAGTAAGAAACTTCCAATCACTATGTGCTGAGTTTCAATTACCTACACGCATGTTATTTAACTATAGGCAAATGAAACATGCCTTACAAGCACAATTCGTAAACGGTTTCCCAAACCCACAAGTACTATCTATTGTAGATGTGATTACAGGGGTAGACCCGGCCAAACTGATATCAACCCTGTATGCCACTTTGCGGGCACGCTCGGTTGCGGGTATCATTGACACAGCGAAACTTAGATGGGAAAAGGACATTGGTCCAGTGGATGATTTCAATTGGGATGAGGTCCTAGGAAACGTTAAAAAGGTGTCTCCAAGGCTTCCGGAGCGTCTGACTCAGCTGTACATAATCCACAAATCCTACCTTACACCAACTAGAATTGCTAAATTCTCCCAAAACCAGAACCCACAGTATCCACGGTGTACAAGTCCAACATGCTCCTTTTTTCACCTTATGTGGTCCTGTCCGGATATCCAGAACTACTGGACACAAATTATTAAATTCTTACATGATGATATGGGCTCACCCGTCCAACTGGAGCCAAAGTTATGTGTATTGGGGCTACTTCCAGATATTACCATTGACAAATTTTCAGCTACTTTTCTATACGAAACGCTCTTCTGTGCAAGAAATCTAGTGGCTAGACACTGGATGAGGGCCACCCCTCCTACTTT
Organism: Aquarana catesbeiana; assembly: GCF_042186555.1. Classification (NCBI taxonomy): domain Eukaryota; kingdom Metazoa; phylum Chordata; class Amphibia; order Anura; family Ranidae; genus Aquarana; species Aquarana catesbeiana. The sequence continues at coordinate 180,017,113 of NC_133327.1, read as the reverse complement.
CCAGGTTTGGATTAAAGTGGTAAATATGTCCCTACCTTATAAAAAGGTTATATATAATCACAGGGGATGTCCCGCTAAGTATAACAAGATCTGGGATACGTGGCTCAATAATACAAATACATGTGATGCATAGATTTACAAATATCATCAGTAAAGGTGTCAGGAATTGTCCCAAGCTCCACATAAGAATGGTGCCACACTATGAGAAGGGAGTGTTCAGGAAGGCTTTATGTTTTGTTAATGCGAGTTGCGTATTACTAATAGGGCTGTTGTCAATACTGTCTAGCTTATGTCACTCACAGTGTAATTTTACACATGTACCACACGCATATCCAGGTGCTATGTACAATGTAAAACATGTATGTATGGTTTCTTTTGTGTTTCTTCAAATAAACATGTTCCTTTAAAAAAAAAAAAAAAAAAAAACTTTTACCCCCAAAAATCTCCGTAGGCGACGTTTAAAAAATTCTACAGGTTGCATGTTTTGCGTTACAGAGGAGGTCTAGGTCTAGAATTATTGCTCTTGCTCTAACGATCGCGGCGATACCTCACATGTGTGGTTTGACCACCGTTTTCATATGCGGGCGCTACTCACGTATGCGTTTGCTTCTGCGAGCTCGTCGGGACGGGGCGCTTTAATTTTTTATTTTTTTTCCTAATTTATTTTATTTGATTTTATTTATTTTTACACTGTTTTTTTTTTTTTTTTTTTTTTTTAAATATTTGGGTCACTTTTATTCCTATTACAAGGAATGCAAACATTCCTTGTAATAGAAAAAAGCATGACAGGTCCTCTTAAATATGAGATCTGGGGTCCAAAAGTCCTCAGATCTCATATTTGGTCTTAAATGCAATAAAAAAAAAAAAAGAAAAAAAAAATGTCATTTGAAAAAATGACATTGAAAAAATGTGGCTTTAAGAGGTATGGGCGGAAGTGACGTGGAGATGGGTGGGGGCCATTTTCCCCTCACTCGTCTCCATGCACAGCAAGTGAGAAGATGCGATCGCCTCCGCCGCTACTGACGGCTCTGGTAAGTGGCGGGAGGGGGCCCTCTCCCGCCACCGATAAAAGTGATCTCGCGGCGAATCCGCTGCAGAGACCACTTTTATCTTGTAGCCGACCGACGGCCAAAAACGGGGATACCGGGGTTATAGCAGCTAGCTGTTGCCATAACAACGATGTCCGTCCTCAAAAAAGGGACGTACATCGGCGTGTGGCGGTCGGCAAGTGGTCAATAGAGCTGGGTTAAAAAAAAAACAAAAAAAAAAACAACTAGGGATTTGTACCAGGCTTTACTCAAGACTTTGTGTTCCTCAGAGAAAAGGAGTTTATGTTGAGTACCACAATCCTATTTTGTATGTATCATGGTTTCTGACCTAGAACAGCTGGTCTGTCTCCTACCTGCATGTTATCTGGCTCATTTTCTTCATCCTCAGAGCCCCTTTTCTGCAGAACTGCATCCATTGATTCTGAAGTCTCTTGAAGTGCTCAGCTTTATGTATTGCATCAGGTTGACCTTAAAAAAATAAATAAATAATTGTCCAACAATCTATGTCACATTGAAAAAAGTCTATACCTTTGACTTCTTAGACAGATTGATCATAAACTCTACGTATTTTTCAATCACAAATATCAAGTTTGGTATTGGTTTGGTTTCACGGAGGATTTTTGCCTAAAAATGATTATTACAATGAGAAAATCTAAATATATTCATAAACTGTAGACATTTTGTCCAAGTAATCATATAAAGGTGTTGGCAAACAAACCCTGAAATTGTAGTTGGTCAACCGTTTTACAAAAATACTGTTCAATCACTTTGTTTTTAAGTGAGTAAAATTGCAGTTAACAAAAGGAACATTAAGGGTGATTTACTAATGTAATAGAGGCCTTTACTTAGCAAAGTGAATGCTAGTAAATTAGGTGTGTATGAGGTCACAAAATTATATGATTACGTGCAAGGGAAATTATTTATTTAAAAAAAGTAGTTTTTCTAGCGTAGGATTGGCTGATTGAGCGAGCATAAATTCACCATATTTATTCAACTCAGTGAATATTAACTTTCCTAAGTGATTAGCTGCTACTCCTTTAATTTACTTGTTACATAGTTTGAAGGTTTTTGCACAAAACATTGGACCGCATGAATCCAAATAACTGTAACAGGAATTACCTGGATTAGTCTACAACAAGAAATCAGCATGCAACTGAGATTTTTTTTTTAGCAGGAATATAAAAATAAATAGAAGAACCCGAGTGATTGCTATTGATCAATAGAAAGTTCTTATTCCTGGTATTTTAGTAAAGTAAATGATTCCTGTCATTTCATAGTGCATACTCATAAAACTTAAAGTAACTAATGTTACATACTCCCCACGTTTTTGTTTTCCCCAGGATCTATGCGCACGTGTCTGCCGTCTAATTTGTACTGGATGCTTGTTGTTACCAGGCTGTTTATGAACAGCGTTGGTCATAGGGAAGGTATCCAGAATAAAAAAATCTAGGCAACCAGCAAGCTATCATGGTGAGTGATTCACCTGAAAAAGCAATGTTATAAAACCACAGCTTTGCCACAAATATGTGCCTGTCGTGTCAAGAGAAAAAATAGAAATATTGTAGTTGCTGTAAAATTCTTTGCTTTGAGTCCATTGAGGGACACCCAAAACCTTTAAAGTGATTGTAAGGCTCGGTTCACACTGCTGCACTGTGAATTTGTTCCGTTTTTTGTCCTTTGGGAGGTGCGAATTTACCCCTAATTTACTGCGATTTTACTGCGAATTTCAGGAGTTGGACATAGCTGCGATTGATATTCTAGCCAATGGAATCATAATGTAAAAAAAAAAAAAAAAAAAGGTGTTAACTTCCTGTGTACTTCCTGGTTTTTGTGGAGAGTAGTGTGGTGGAATTCGCACATATGCGATTCAAGAACGACTTACATTGATGTCTATGGAGACTAAATTTGCAATGCAACGCAGTAAACTCGGAAGAGACCCTTTTTTTAATCGCATCGCATTCGTAAAGGAATCGCAGCGCATGTATGTGAACGACCGTCATTGAAAACAATGACTTTAGGGATGATATGGGAATTTAAAGTGCTTTTGAAGCATCGCATTCGTTATGAACTCGCATCAGTGTGAACCAGGCCTGAAGGCTCGTTTTTTTTTTTTTTAAATAACAAACATGTCATACTTACCTCTTCTGTGCAGTTGGTTTTGCGCAGCGCAACCCAGATCCTCCTCTTCTCGGGTCCCTCTTTGCTGCGCCTGGCCCCTCCCTCCTTTGAGTGCCCCTTAGGCAAGAGCTTGCCACAGGGGGCGCCCAAGCAAAGTAAGAGCTCAGTGTATCCATTCAGACTGACTGATTGACAGCCGCCTTGAGTCAATGGCCCTGCTGCTCCATCTCAGCCAATCAGAAGAAGTGTCCTGGATGGCTAAGAGGATTGTGGACATCGCTGGAGAAAGAACGGGCTCGGGTAGGTAATTTGGGGGTGCTGGGGAGGCTGCTACAGACAGGTTTTTTTATCTTAATGCATAGAATGCATTAAGATAAAAAAAAAAACCTTCTACCTTTACAACTCCTCTAAGTTATACTGACACTTACAGGTGGATTTGACACTGGCAAACAAACTGCAGGCTAGCCCAGGATAACCAACCCACTGCCTCGGATTTGTAGCAAAGTACCAAGAGCATGATCATGAACAAAGGATGGAAACTGTGTTCTTCAATAAAATTATTTACACTAAGTACAAAAATCCTATTTTCTTTGTCGATTTAGGGACAGAGGAAGCCTTAAATATTTGGGATCTCCAAAAAGCAGTCCAACAAAACGAACAACCACTAACGGCCCAAGAAACCCACATAAAGCGGTTGACTGCCTGAAACACGGAGAGCCACTTAAAGGACTTTATGCCCAAAGCTGGCATCAAATGAGGCCACATCTGACACCTAATATTACTTAGAAAACATGTGAACAGAAGATCTAGTGCAGGGGTATGGAATTAAAATTCAAGGATGTCCGGACAGTAAAATTTTCTTCAGGACGAGGTCCGAATCTCAAGTCTGTGCTATGGCTCTCTGGCGCTTTTCATCATCAGGTGCCCCTACCAGAGTAATTCATTACATTGGGTGCTCCCATCAGACTACCCCCATAAATCAGTTGTCACCAACAGAGCATACCCTTATATCAGGTATCTCCATCAGAGTGCCCCTTTACATCAGGTGTCTCCATCAGAGTGCCCCTTTACATAAAACATGCCCATCAGAGTACAGCTTAACAAAAAAATAAGGGGCACGCTGATGGGCACATTTTATGTTAAGGGGAACGCTGATGGGCAAATTGTATGTTAAGGGACACGCTGATGGGCACATTTTATGTTAAGAGGCACGCTAATGGGCACGTTTTATGTCAAGAGGCAAGCTAATGGGCACATTTTATGTTAAAGGGCATGCTGATGGGCACAAAAAATGACTCCTAGAGGACTGGATATTCCCACTGAGGCTTGTCTTAGGCTGGGCATCAAATCAGCCTGAAGAAGGAGGAAGTTGTTGTGGGATAAGATGGTATCAGGAACTGAGGTCTCTTTAGGATCATCGAACATACGGGAGAGGGCATCTGGTTTGATGTTCTTTGACCCTGGCCGGTATGTGATATGGAACAAGAATCTGGAGAAAAATAGCGCCCATCGAGCTTGACGGGGCTTCAGACGCTTGGCAGTTCTTAGATACTCCAGATTCTTTTGATCGGTGTATATAAGTATGGGATGTGTTGCCCCAGTTTCTGAAAATACTATCCACAAAGTGCTGAAGGGTTGCAGGGGCGTTACACAGACCGAAGGGCATCACTAAGTACTCGTAGTGGCCGAATCTAGTGCGGAAAGCAGTCTTTCACTCATCCGTTGCACGGATTCGCACCAAGTTGTAGGCCCGTCGCAGATCCAGTTTGGTGAAGACAGCTGTGGTACGTAGTCTTTGGAGGAGCTCGAGTACCAGAGGCAAAGGATGCTTGCAACTGTCCCGGAGAAATTCCACCACTTGAGCAAGAGCGGAGAGGTGCTGGCACACTTCATCTGTGGGAGAGGTCCCTCTTGCAGGCTCAGGTATGGCTGTCTGATACTGACACGTACCTTGGAGGTGAGCCTGACGTGCAGAGGGAGACGGCTCTGGTTCCAGGATCACTGGAGTGGGAACAGTGACCCTCGGAGCACAGTGGGGTAGGAGAGCCTGCAGGGTCTGCTTGGCTGAAGATGATGTCCACTTGGCAAACACAGGAACAGGCTTCATTGCTGCAGATCCAGGAACGCTGAGGAGGAGCAGGCAGGTGCGCACAGATGCAGGACAGCAGGCAGGAGCAGGGTCAGACAAGCCAGGTCACAGCAGCAGATCAATCAGACAGAAGCAGCAGGCGGAGAATGGTCAAAGTTCAGGTAGGATCGGCAACGGGAGATCAGACAATCAGGAACACAGAGCAGGTCAAAGGCAAGCCAAGGGGTCAGGACTGGAGACAGCAGAGAGGTCAGGAAAAGCTGGGTGACACTGGAGCAGATGCAGGTTCAGGGATCGGGTACAGGATGAGCTGCAGATCAGACAGCAAGGATGCATTCTGAAGAGGCCCCTTTTAAAGATCACTGGGCGCCAAAGCTGCGTTACCATGCGCGCATCCGCGATCTGTGCATGCGCATGCGCACTGGCGCGCATCTATTCACTGCTGAATGCCTGTGGACTGGAATATATCCCAATGGAACCGTGCGTCCGCTGCCAGTTGCAGATCCAATTGCAGTATGTCAATGACAAGGGAATTAAACTGATAGTGCTGGGGTTCCACAGCATAGGAAATGCTGATTCGCTGAAAAGAGGGGAACATGTCCACAGAAGCCAGAAAGTCTCTCTGGTGAAATGAGGCAATGACATATTTGGCAGATTTCATTTGAAATTTTTGAAGTTGAATGAGATCATTTTCAGGGCTTTGAGATTCTAAATGGGGTAAATGCCCCCTTTAGGCTTTGGAATTGAGAACACTTTAGAGTAAAGCCCCTGGAACTGTTCTGTCACATGAACTGGAGCAATGACACCTAGATCTATAACAGAGCGGGCTTGATGCTAATCTTTGCTTTAACGCAGGAAGGTTGGAAGTAACAGATACAGCAGAGGGCAGAAAGTGCAACTAAAGTTTGTGAACCTGGGATACCACCTCCCCTACATCTAAGCACCACAGACACAAGGGGATACCACTTCCCCAAAAACTGAAGCATCTGAGACACAAGGGAATACCAACTCCCCCACACCGAAGTACCTGAGACACAAAAGGGATACCAACTCCCCCACACTGAAGCACCTGAAACAGAAGCTGTCCAGGTATCTACAAAGGTTAGCAAATGTCCCTCTTTTCTGGAAAGCGGGGGCACATCTTAACGTAGAGGAAGACTTGTCCGAAAAAGGATGTTTCCTAAAAGATAAGGAGGGACAAGGCTTTGCAGTCTTTTCATTAGGCTTCTTCCATTCAGGCCAAAAGTTTTGAAGCCTGTAGCAAGCCAATACAACTAAAGTATAAGGCTCCAGGCATTTGGTCTACTTGCTGACAGAAACATGAGTCCACCCTAGCTGAGGAGTGAATCCTTTTTGGGAAAATGAACTCACTCTGACACAGTCTGACAGATTAAGGTAAATGCCAACACAGGACAGAGGGCAGAGCCCGCCATGGATTTAAGGATGGATTCTAGCTGCCTGTTAGCATCGTCTAACAAGCATCAAACACTTCTTCCACCTGACCAGTGGTGTTCCTGTTAAGCTGACACACTGGTTGAACCATGGTGGGTAGAGACCATTGTCTAACAAATTCACTCTCCAAAAGGGAACATTTCTAGCAAAGACTTAGGTAGGGCTCAGGAACCCCCAAGGTGCTTCCACCCCACCTAAAGGGATTCTTCAAAAAGTGGGTGCAACAAGAAGATCTTTGCAGCAGTAGGAACTCAAAACGACTCAAGCCTGGAGACAACTGGCTGCTACTCCAAATGCAGAGTAATATGCACTTCATCAATAAGGTCCGGTACAACCCCCAGAACCTTTTAGGCGAAAGCAGAAGACTACAGTGTCTAAAAAACACCTCTTAAGAAATAAATTGTTGAGACACTGGACCACTGATTCAAGTCTTCTGGGAGATCAGAGATAAGACTTTGTAGGGCATGGCACTAGAGTGACTTTACAGCTTCTGCGGTCAATGTGTGTGAGTGCACATGGTTAAAAAGTCCTGAATGGACATAGAGACAGGGGACTCAGCCCCACCCGATGGAGCTGAAGAGGACTCAGATGCAGTGGACCCTTTTTCAATTGCGGTGCCAGGTTCTAGATTAAGATGCTGGTTCCATCAGATGATTCTGAATAAATGCCGCCAGAACTTTTAGGAAAGTATGGGCTGGGGTCACCTACACCAGAGGGGTTGCCCCCTGTGCATTTCTGTGCAGACATGCTGCGGCCATGCAATGCAACTTGCCCAAAGTGGAAGGCAAGGCTTAGTTGCTCTCAAAAACCAAAGCAGCTTTGCTGATGCCAGGTGGCTAGAGGTGACCAGGTCAATGTAGGCGGGCACTGGTAATGGACTGGAGCCTGAAGTGTCAAAAAGTGTTTGCAAGCAACTGCGGGTGGTGCTTCCTCTATGCTGAATGGCAGGAAAGAGTGCTGAATACGCATGCACAACACTCCAAATCAATTGCAGAGAAAGGTGATTCTTAGAAATTTTGACTTTAAACCAAAGACTGTTGCCATGGCTTCAAAAATTGAAATCTGAATGTTTATGGTAGTTGTTTAATCACAATGGCATCATCTATCATATCAAGCAGGCATTTCCAATTATGTGTTTACCCTCACTGAGTGAATGCAGACATTTATAACCAGTTTTATATAAAAAGTGGTATCACTGTAAATATATTATGAATGTCATTGTTTAGTCTGCAGACTCCTCTGGGTTATGTTTTTCCTGAAAGTAGACCTTTGGAAGTGGTGCCATTCGCCACACCCATTATGAAAATATTATATACAAATAAGTACAACTTACAGAAAATAAAGCAGCCACATCTTCCTTTTTCTTTTTTATTCTCCAGACAGTGACTCGTTCTATATATTCTGTTTAACAAAACAGTATTAAAAAACACAAGACACTCATTTTGAAAAATTAGGAAACAAATCGAAAACAAATTTAATTCTAAACGTGCCTTATTTTAACACACTATTTTAAAGTGTGCTTATTGTAAAAGTACACATGCATAAGATAAAGATGATAGATTAGCCCATTCCATACCGGGTCTATTCTGGCACACCTCTCCTACATGTAAAAATCATCATTTGTTTGCTAGAAAATCACTCTGAACCCCCAAACATATATTTTTTTTAGCAGACACCCTAGGCTAGGGAATAAAATGGCGGTCGTTGCAACTTTTTATGTCGCACGGTATTTGCGCAACAATTTTTCAAACCTGTTTCATGAATTATAATGTTACGCCGAGTAAATAGATACCTAACATGTCACACTTTAAACCGGTACTTAAAAATCTCCATAGGTGATGCATTAAAAATTTTTACAGGTTACCAGTTTAAAGTTAAAGAGGAGGTCTAGTGCTAGTATGTGTTGCTCTTGCTCTAACACACACGGAGATACCTCACATGTGTGGTTTGAACGGCGTTTACATATGTGGATGGGACTTACGTGTGCGTTCGCTTCTGTGTGCGAGCACACGGGGATGTGGGCGCTTGAAGTTTTTTTTTTATTGTTTATTTTACTTTATTTTTTTTTATTTTTATACTTTCTCTTTAAAAAAAAATTTTTTGATCACTTTTATTCTTATTACAAGGAATGTAAACATCCCTTGTAATAGGAATAGTGTGTGACAGCCAGGTCCTCTTTATGGAGAGATATGGGGTCTATTAGACCCCACATCTCTCCTCCAGGCTGGAAAGCATAAGATCAAAAAAAAATTTAATGATCTCATGCTTTCCAGCTGCGATCACAACTGTGGCCCGGACATCATAACGTCGCGCCCGGGCCTCCGACAGTCGAAGAGATGACTGGTGACCATCTGGTCACTGGAAATCTCTATGCTCGTCATCCCACGGCGGCGGATTCTTTCTCCGGATCCCCGATGGCACGGGAGAGACAGGAGAAGCACTGGAGGGCCTGGAACTGCCGCTATGATCGTTCTTACAGTGCACAGAATCGCCGGCTCTAAAAGATGATACCTGAATGATGCCTGTAGCTGCAGGCATCATTCAGATATCCCCACTGAAAGTCAAAGACGTCATATGACGTCCTTGGGCTGGAATTGATTAGGCAATTAAGGCCTCGTGCACGCTGGCACTGGAAATTCTCTGCTTTAAATCGGGTTTAGCTGCATTTAGGTGCATTTACATCCCTTCAGCTCTGCAAAACCAACATTAAAGTGTTTGTAACCCTAAAAAAATATATATACATATAGATCCTGTTTCTTTAAAGCATAGTGCTTGTGCTGTGTAATATGGCCCCCTGTATCACCTGAAATACCTGGCTGATCCTGCCTGGTTCTGCCCTCCCCCCTGTGAACTGATTACTGTATATCATGGCTGTTGAGCCCTGAAAATGTGGTCAGTTTATGGGCCTCTGTCATCCGCAGCTCTCCTCTGTTCGATCGGCGCTATGGAATAAGGTACACAGTGGCTTTTAAAAAAAAATCACACACACACCTAAAAGTGATATGGTCATTGTGACCATCATTGCGTTACTCAGCTTTAGTCCGAGTAACACTATTTAACCAGTTGCCGCCTGCCCACCGTCATATGACGGCGGGGCGGTGCAGCTCTTGTTCTGGGCCGCCGTCATATGACGGCGGCACAGAACGGCCGCTCTCACGCGCCCGCGGGGGCACACACCCCGGTGATCGTGGCCGCACTGTGTTGCTAGGACACAGTGCGACACCGATCTGTGTAAAGAGCTGCGTCCGCGGCTCTTTAACCATGTGATCGGCTGTGTCCAATCACAGCCGTTCACATGTAAACACGGAGATGCCGGAAATCGCCTCTCCTCACCTCACACTGACAGAGTGCGAGGAGAGGAGAGCCGATCAGCGGCATCTCCTCACAGGGGAACAGCTAGGGAAGTAATCAGGGCACTGATCATCAGTGCCCTGATTACAAGATATAAATAAAGTGCCACAAATAAATAAAATGCCATTCCCACCAATGCCAGCATACAGTGCCCACCAATGCCAGTGATCAGAGCCCACCAGTGGCAGCAATCAGTGCCCACACTGCTCACAAGTGCCACAAATCAGTGCCCATTAGCCATGCCAGTCAGTGCTGGCAATTAGTGCCGCCTATCAGTGCTGCCCATCATTGCCCATCACTGCTGTCCATCAATGCCCATCAGTGTTGCCCATCAGTGCCCATCTGTAGCGCCTATCCATGCCGCCTATCCGTGCCCACCAGTGCCGCCTCTCAGTGCCCGCCACTGCTGCCTATCAGTGCTCACCAATGCCGCCTATTAGTGCCCATCAGTGCCACCCAACAGTGCCCATCAGTGCCACCTAACAGTGCTCATCAATGCCACATATCAGTGCCACCTATCAGTGCCCATAAGTGTGGCATATTAGTGCCTCCTCATCAGTGCCACCTCATCAGTGCCCATAAGTGCAGCCTATCAGTGCCCATCAGTGCCGCCTCATCAGCGCACATGAGTGAAGGCGAAAAATTACTTAGTTACAAAATTTACTGACAGAAAAAAAGTAAAAAAAACTATTTTTTTTCAAAATTTTTGGTCTTTTTTTTTTTTGTAAAAAATAAAAAACACAGCAGTGATTACATACCAGCAAAAGAAAGCTCTATTTGTGTGAAAAAAATGATAAAAAATTTGTTTGGGTACAGTGTAGTATGACCGCGCAATTGTCATTCAAACGACAGCGCTGAAAACTGAAAAATGGCTTGGGCAGGAAGGGGGTGTTTGTGCCTGGTAGGCAAGTGGTTAAGGAAATGCAAGAAGAAATATTTGCCACCTAACACCGAAATGGGTGGAGGTGTTAGCCAGATTAGGTAACTGCTCAAACACCTTGCTGGTACTTTAGTTATGAGTATCTTCCAGCATTATACTATTATTACACTCACTGTACCATCACATTTTAGTCAGCAAATGAAGTGAAGTCAAGCTATGAATATAAGTGGTTGTGCATATATTATAATGTAGCACAGAAGTATATTTCGTCAATGGATAAATTCACCTTTTGTAACATATCTAAATTTCTTTTGTAACATGTTACACCCATATTCAGGCTGTAATATGTAACATGCTACTGCAGCACCGGTCCCCGATCCCCTGTTGTGACAGCGAGCGGGGGATTTTCTTACCCCCACCAGCTGTCTTAATTTAACAAAAAACGCGGCCGCATGGGGCTCCGCCTTCCCACATCATTCATTCACAGAGTACTGTGAATGTGAAAACTACAAGTACTGACAGGCTTTGCAGCTGTCAGGTTCTAGTTCTCAATTACAAGGGCTCTCTAGGGAGTTCATTTATTCTTCCTGGCAGTGTGTAACTGCCTGCCCATACGAGGTACCAGCAGACAGCTTACACAGAATGTGTACATATTCGCCAGCATACCATGGATAAACAATCGCCGTCCAAAGGTTTCTTTATTGAGAGAGATCACATCACAGAGATAAGTGCAACGTTTCAGAGCCGCGCAGGGCACCTTCGTCAGGCATGTGTTAAAGTGTAACAGTGTCAAAGCAGAATATAAATACATCAGCCACCAATCAGAACATGCAAAAACTGAAAAATAACGGTAACACCCCCACCGTGACATCATTATACAAAAATCATTAAAAAACAAATGGTAACCAAGTAACATTAAGCAGGCTGAAGTATTAAACATCTAGTACTGGGGAATGCAGCCGCATGCATAGCATCAATGTGTGTGCAACAGATCGGCACATCAGCCAGATGCGCCCGATCCAAACGAGCAGTCACTAGGACCCAGCGGTTAGGTTGTCTTTCAGTAACGCCGGCCGCCAATCACGGCATGCCATATATGACACGCATGCGTACGGTGCTCATAGTGACAGGGTAACAGGAGGACGGATACCTGTGCAGCCGCCGCCCCCACGGAAACCTGTGATGTCAGGCCAGCACTGCATTAGGTATACCAGTTTTATTTTTTATTTTATATCTATATTCCCTAGTATTAGGAGTTTAACCGCTTCAATACCGGGCCAATTCTGACACTTTGCTCCTACATGTAAAAATCATCATTTTTTTGCTAGAAAATTACATAGAACCCCCAAACATTATATATGTTTTTTTAGCAAAGACCCTAGAGAATACAATGGCGGTTGTTGCAACTTTTTATCTCACACAGTATTTGCGCAGGAATTTTCAAACGCGTTTTTTTTGGGAAAAAAACTGTTTTGTGTTTAAAAAAAAAAAAACAAAACAGTAAAGTTAGCCCAATGTTTTTGCATTTTGTGAAAGATGAAGTTATGCCGAGTAAATAGATACCTAACATGTCACGCTTCAAAATTGCACACGCTCGTGGAATGGCGCCAATGTTCGGTACTTAAAAATTCCCATAGGCGACGCTTGAAATTTTTTTTCTGGTTACATGTTCTGAGTTACAGAGGAGGTCTAGGGCCAAAATTATTGCTCTCGCTCCAACGTTCGCGGCGATACCTCACATGTATGGTTTGAACACCCTTTTCATATGTGGGCGGGTTTGAACACCGTTTTCATATGTGGGCGGGACTTACGTATGTGTTCGCTTCTGCGTGCAAGCACACGGGGACAGCGGCGCTTTAAAAAATTTTTTTTTTTTTTTTTTTTTTTTATTGTTAATTATATATATATTTTTTTTTTATTTTGACACTTTTTTGAAAAAAAAAAAAAAATTGATCACTTTTATTCCTATTACAAGGAATATAAACATCCCTTGTAATAGCAATATGACATGTCAGGTGCGCCGTTTTTGAATGGAGCGGCGCCGTTTTTTTGAATGGTGCGGCCGGGCGTGATGTCATAACATCGCGCCCGGCCTCCGACAATCATAGAGACTCCGGGGACCATCTGGTTTGCCAGAAATCTCTATGATCTACATCCGGTGCCGGCGGATCTACTCTCCGCCTCACCGATCGTAACGGTGAGTCGGAGCAAGCACCGGACGGCGGCGGGAGGGGGGGGACGTCCCCTCTCGCCTCCCATAGGAACGATCAAGCGGCGGAACGGCCGCTATGATCATTCCTATGGTGTAGAGATTCGCCGGCTGAAACCGGCAATATCTGAATGATGTCTGTAACTACAGGCATCATTCAGATATACCCGCTCAAAGCCCAGGACGTCATATGATGCCCTTGGTATTGATGTGGTTAATACTTCAGCCTTGTCAGGTCTCTCACTTACCAGACCGGTGAGTCCGCTTGGGCAGAGGGTAGGCTCCCTTACGTATCCGACTCATGGCCCCTGGTAGAGCAGACAGGAAGCACACGAGTGCGGAGTGGTATGAGAGCCTGTGCAGGAGTCCGGATTCCGGAAGCTGGAAGTCTCCAAACAGCCGAGGTCAGATGCAGGCGGAAGTCAGGAGAGTCCAAAAGGCAAGCCGGGTCGTCAACAGATCAGAACACAGGAACACAGGAACAAGGAACAGGCAACGAGAACTAGGCACGGAAGCTGTAGATCAGGCAGCACCGATCAGAGGGAGAGGAAAGCCTAAATAGGCTGATTGGCGCCAAACACCGTGCACGTGTGCGCGCCGTTACGCACAGGTGCCCGCGTACCTGCATGAGCGCGCCCCCGGACAGTGGCGCTCACACCAGCACCACCAGGCAAACGCATAACAGCGCCCATAGGCGGACGCACGCTAACGCGAACGCGCACGCCTGGGCACCACCGCGTCCACCATGGCCAGCCGGAATGCCAACACCAGTGCCCATAGAGGCAGGCGCCCGAGCACCCACAGGAACGCGCGCACCAACGCGCCCCGGCGCGCAATGATGCCCAACCAGGTAACCTCTCTGACAGTGCCCCCTCCTCAAGGGCAGACACCGGATGCCCAATTGGGCTAACTTGGAGGCATGCGAGTCTTTGAAAGCCTGCAAGAGTTCTCTGGCATGCAAATTGCCTTCTGGTTCCCATGAGTTGTCTTCAGGGCCGTATCCTTTCCACTTTATGAGGTATTGGGTTTGATTACGCCTCCTTCTGCAGTCTAGGATTGCTTCCACTCCTCCTCGTTGTCCACAAGAATGGGTTTGGGTGGACCGACACTACGGCCAACAAAAGAATTGGGGGTAACTGGCTTCAAGAGAGACACACGTGGAACACCGGGTGCATCTTCAGAGAATTAGGCAGGTCAAGCTCGTAAGCGACATTGTTAATTTTCCTCCTTACCAGCAAGGGACCCAGGAGCTTAGGGCCTAGTTTCTTAGACGGGCATGCCAACTTCAGATTGGCGGTAGATAACCATACTGGGTTGCCGGGTTCCAACACAAGTTCTCCACGCCTCTTTTTATCAAAGATTTTCTTGTAACCTTCTTGGGCCTTGGGCATGGTATCCTGTAATAGTCTGCTGTTTACTGAGAAGAAATTCAGGGCTTCAGCTACTGCAGGAACAGAACACTCAGGTATTGACCCAGGCAAAAAGGACGAATGAAAGCCATAGTTGGCATAGAATGGAGTCTGGTTGGTAGCAGAATGCAAGGAATTGTTATAAGAAAACTCAGCGATAGGGAGTAGGGAGGCCCAATCATCCTGGGAGAAGGCAGAAAAACAGCGGAGATATTGCTCCAGAGTTTGATTCGTCCTCTCAGTTTACCCATTTGATTGGGGATGGTAGGCTGAGGAGAACGCCAATTCAATTTCCAAGGAGCCACAGAGGGCCTTCCAGAATCTGGAGGTGAACTGGACACCACGGTCAGAAACTATATTCTTTGGAACTCCATGTAACCTGACAATTTGCCTAATGAAAATATTGGCTGTCTCCATAGCCGATGGAGTACCCTTCATTGGAAGGAAATGAGCCATTTTGGACAATCTGTCTACCACGACAAAGATGGAGGAGAAGCCTTCTGATGGGGGGAGTTCAACGACAAAGTCCATTGAGATCATACTCCATGGTCTCTCTGGGACTGGGAGAGGTTTCAATAGTCCCCAGGCTCTAGCCCGGCTGTTCTTGCTTCTGGCGCAAGTATTGCAGGAATCAACAAACTTTTTACAATCCCTAATAAAGTGAGGCCACCAGAAGGTACGCTGTACCAGATCACTTGTTTTTCATGTGCCAAAATGTCCAGCCAATTTATGATCATGACAAAGTTCCAATACCTGTACCCTTAGTTCTTCAGGGACCACAATCTTGTTTTCATGCCAAAACAGGCCATCCTTGGCACAGGCCCCAGCGGGTAGCGTCATCCCCATAGAAGCCCGTCTGATTTGAGAGACTAGATCTTCCTGTAGAAGCAAGAAATTCCCAGGGGGAAGGATGGTATCTGGAGGTAAGGTTTCTTCCGAATCATGGAACATACGTGAAAGTGCGTCAGACTTAACATTTTTGGATCCGGGTCTGAAGGTGATGTAGAACTGAAATCGAGAAAAAAAAAAGTGCCCATCTGGCCTGCCGGGGTTTTAGCCTCTTAGCCGTTCTCAGGTATTCTAAGTTTTTATGGTCCGTGTAGACCAGGATGGGATAGGCAGCACCCTCCAGAAGGTAACGCCATTCCTCTAAAGCTGCTTTAATAGCCAGAAGTTCTCGATCTCCCACATCGTAATTTCTCTCAGAAGATGAACGTTTACGTGAGAAAAACCCCACAGAGTACAAAAGAGCTTTGGTGCCTTGTCGTTGTGAGAGCAAAGCTCCTACCGCAATTTCAGATGCGTCAACTTCCAACACGAACGGTAGAGCTGGGTTGGGATGCTTCAGAATGGTGGCTGAGGTAAACAGAGCTTTGAGTTCCTCGAAGGCCAACTGTGCCTTAGGAGTCCAGCAAAACCGGCTTCCTTGTCTGGTGAGTTCAGTAATGGGAGCGATTATCAAGGAGAATCCTTTTATGAATTTCCTATAGAAATTGGCAAAACCAATAAAGCGTTGTACCCCTTTCTGATCTACGGGTGCAGGCCAGTCCAGGATAGCAGATACCTTTTGGGGATCCATCTTGATGCCCCTTTGAAGACGTGACCTATCACGAAACATGTAGGGCGTGGCTACGCAGTGTATGCCAGATCGCCATAGAGCCCCATGTAATTTAGCACGGGCGTCTGTTGTTTTTATATTTTGCCAGCTTTTATATTTTAGATGTTTTTGTATGATGCCTAGTTGTCTGAGGCAATAAAATTCCCTTTTTTTATCTACTACACTATTGGAGTTTCTTTTTCTCCCCTTCTTTATTCACGAGTTTAAAACGAGGGAGTATTTACATCAACGCGGAAGTGTCGGAATCATCTCCGGTCGTGTGGTGAGCTGTCATCTCCTGTCCCTGCAGAGGGCTAAATCTGTATGCTTCTAAGACCTTGCTATAAAGGAGGTCCAACGCGTCTGGTAAGGATACATCTGTTATCAACCTTTGGATCCACTGGTGGTTGGAGGTCCCTTCACGTCCCCTTGTTCCTTTATACACACTAAGGAATGCAACTTATGAACTTTGGATATGCGTTTTTTTTGCGACTCATGACGCAATTTTGAACTCTTTCACTTATAAGTTTGCACTTGGGTGGAATAACCTTGTTTTTTGCACACAAGTTTTCTATATTTATCTGTATGGAATGGTTAATATTAGTATTTGATTTACATGTCGCTATTTGCTGTGTCGCATAGCAACTTTTTATTCACGTACACTTAAAATTAACTCTGATGGTGTTTATTAATTTATTCATCTATTTATGACAATCACACAGGAATATAGATTTAAGTATCTAATGCAAGCGCACAAATTTTTTTCTTTTTATTTCTTTTTATTTGATCCATCTTGATACCCTCAGGGGAGATGAATGCATTGAAGCTCAAATTCGCATTTTTCGAGTTTGGCATAGAGCCCATGTTGCCTAAGTCGGGTGAGAACATTTCGTACATGCCTGCGGTGGTCGGCCAGAGAAGCGGAAAAAATCAGGATATCATCCAGATAGACTATGACATAGGGGTCCAGGAAGTCACGGAAGACGTCATTGACGAAGTGTTGGAAGGTTGCTGGCGCGTTACATAGGCCAAAGGGCATGACAATGTACCCGAAGTGCCCAAATCGAGCACGAAAAGCCGTCTTCCACTCATCCCCTTCTCTTATGCGAATTAAGTTATACGCCCCGCAGAGATCCAACTTGGTGAAAACTTTTGCGGTTCCCAGTCTTTGGAATAATTCAGGTACTAAAGGTAACGGTTTGTTCTTGATAGTGATTTTGTTTAATTCCCGGTAGTCGATAGGGGCATAGGGAGTGATCCTTCTTCTCCACAAAGAAGATGCCTGCACCAGCTGGAGACGTGGAGGGGCGAATGAACCCTTTCTTTAAGTTCTCATCAATATAATTTGTCAAGGTGCCCAGCTCCTGCTCAGTTAGTGGGAAAATCCTCCCGAAGGGAACTTCGGTTCCAGGTAAGAGTTCTATTGGGCAATCATAAGGCCTGTGCACTGGAAGGGTCTCTGCCCCCTTCTTGCTGAAGACATCCTGGAAATCCCGGTAGGCCTCGGGAAGGGGTTGGCAAAGCTTGGTACCAGAATCCAAGCAAAGACATTGAGTCGGTGTCACGGGTGTCCCATGTAAGCAGTGTTGCCTGCAGTAGTCGGATAGAAATTGGATCTTTCCCGTAGACCAGTCAATGCTGGGGTTGTGTGCCTGTAGCCAGGACATTGCCCCGGCGCGCAACGACGCCCAACCAGGTAACCTCTCTGACAAGCCTGCTTAATGTTACTTGGTTACCATTTGTTTTTTAACGATTTTTGGCGGGATTTGACTTCATGATGTCACAGAGTTGGATTTTACCATTTTTTTTTTTTCAGTTTTTGCATGTTCTGGTTAGTGGCTGATGTATTTATATTCTGCTTTGACACTGTTACACTTCATCACATGCCTGACAAAGATGCCCTGTGCGGCTCTGAAACGTTGCACTTATCTCTGTGATGTGATCTCTCTCAATAAAGAAACCTTTGGACGGCGATTGTTTATCCATGGTATGCTGGCGAATATGTACACTTGCTTGATGTTTCCAGGGCCCAGCTGGTAATCGCTGCAGCACCCACCATTTATATAAGCCTTATTTGCCAGAAAGAAAGTGATAGGAATATTGACAAGACAAGCTTACACAGAATGTCTACAAGAGCCCTGCATTGAACCTGCGATCTGCTGATCATGGGTGCAATGCTTTGCAGGCTCATAGTAAAAAAAATAAAAATGCACATTTTTTTATTTTTTACAAAAAGGTGAACTTATCCCTTAATGAAATGATGAACATTCATTGATCAGATACTCACAGTGACTGTAGGAGCAGCAGTCTTTACATTAACAATGCGGAAGTGTGATGGTTTCTCTACTTCAATGTCCTATAGGAGAGAAAATACTTGAGTAAATAATCTTGAAATCATGCAGAACAAATAATGTATGAAATATAGCTTATATGATGGCAAACTTTATTCATAAATCCTATGGTTGTTCAAACCTCCTATAGGTCCGGAGTACTTGATATTAAAGTGGAGTTCCACCCACTTTTACAACTCTTTAGCATCCCTCACTACACTGTGCACTGTAAACAAATTGGATTTTTTTTTTTTTTTCTCAGCACCTACTCCCCTACTGTATATCTGCTGTATTCATTTTGCACTTCCTCCTCCCTGGCCGTGGCCCATCGCATCATTTCCTGTTTGCAATGCCTTCTGGGAAGGGGCGGCAACTTCCTCTGACACTGCCATTGCTATGGAAACCTGACCTGAAACCTATTACACCGCTTGTGCTGCACTGAGCATGTGCGAGATCTGCAATGATGAGATCCAGGAAGAAATACAGTCTGGCTTCAGATGCCCACACTTAAGATGGCCACGGCCTGCTGTAAGTTTATAAAATAACTAGGGTTGTCCCGATACCGATACTAGTATCGGCACCGATACCGAGCATTTGCCCGAGTACTTGTACTCGGGCAAATGCTCCCGATGCTTCCCCCGATACCCGGAAGACAGCTGTGATCGGCGCGTGGGGGAGTTACAAGCTTCTCCCCCAGCGGCTTTCACCAGCTTTAGTGACACAGCGGTGATCGCTCACCGCTGACTGTCACTGCATCCTCCTCCGTGCCCCCTCCTTTCCTCTGTGCCTCTCCGCTGTCCCCCTCCGTTCTGCTCTCCTTATCTGTCCCCTCCGTTCCGCTCTCCTTATCTGTCCCATCCGTTCTCCCCCTCCGTTCCTCAGTCCCCCTCCTCCTTCCTTTGTGTATGGATAGAGTCAGCTGACTCTGTCCATTCACAATAACTGAAACATTGTAATCTCCTGTGATTACGATGTGTCAGTTTATGAATGGAGAGAAGCTGCTGTCTTCTCTCCATTCATTCTCAGTGCAGCTGAGGCTGCAGAGAAAGGGACTGGGGAATCTCTATCCTCGGTCTCTTTCTCTGTCTCAAGGGGGAGATATCAGAGGTCTGTTAAGACCCCTGATATCTCACCAAAGCCCCCCAAAAGGGCTGATTAAAAAAAAACAAAAAAAAAAAAAAAAACAATAAATAAAAAAAATATTATTGTAAAAAATAAAAGTTGTAAATAAAAAAAATAAAAAAACACACACATACCCCGTTCACTCCCCCCCCCCCCCCCCCCAAAAAAAAGCAAGCACTGTTAAAAAAAAAAAAAAAAACAAAAAACACTGTCACGTGACATTTAAAAAAAAAGTATCGGTAATCGGTATCGGCGAGTACTTGAAAGAAAGTATCGGTACTTGTACTCGGTCCTAAAAAAGTGGTATCGGGACAACCCTAAAAATAACAAACTACTGCTATAAACTAACAAAACAGACCTTAGTTTACAGACTAACTTTACTAGAATACATTAAGCTTGTGTATTATAGGGGTATTTTTATTTAAAAAGTATCATTTCGGCTGGAACACCACTTTAGCCACTTAACCACTTAAGGACCAGCCTCGTTTTGGATTTTAGGTGTTTACATGTTTAAAACAGGTTTTTCTGCTAGAAAATTACTTAGAACCCCCAAACATTATATATGGTTTTTCTTCTAACACCCTAGAGAATAAAATGGCGGTCATTGCAATACTTTTTTTTTGCACCGTATTTGCGCAGCGGTCTTAAAAGCACGCTTTTTTTGGAAAAAATTCACTTTTTTGAATAAAAAAATAAGACAACAGTAAAGTTAGCCCAATTTTTTTTTTATATTGTGAAAGATAATGTTACGCCGAGTAAATTGATACCCAACATATCACGCTTCAAAATTGCGCCCGCTCGTGGAATGGCGTCAAACTTTTACCCTCAAAATTCTCCATTGGCGACGTTTAAAAAATTCTACAGGCTGTATGTTTTGCGTTACAGAGGAGGTCTAGGGCTAGAATTATTGCTCTCGCTCTAATGATTGCAACGATACCTCACATGTGTGGTTTGACCACAGTTTTCATATGCGGGCGCTACTCACGTATGCGTTCGCTTCTGCACATGAGCTTGTCGGGACGGGGGGGTTTTTTAAAAAAAAAAAATTATTTTTCTTATTTAGTTCACATGATTTTATTTAATTTTTACACTGTTTAAAAAAAAATTGTGTCACTTTTATTCCTATTACAAGGGATGTAAACATCCCTTGTAATAGAAAAAAGCATGACAGGACCTCTTAAATATGAGATCTGGGGTCAAAAAGACCTCAGATCTCATATTTTCACTAAAATGCAATAAAAAAAAAAAAAAAAGTCATTTAAAAAAATGACATTGAAAAAAATGTGCCTTTAAGACGTATGGGCGGAAATGACGTTTTTACGTCGCTTCCGCCCTGCAGTGTCATGGAGACGAGTGGGCGCCATGTTCCTCTCACTCATCTCCAGGCACAAGAAGGGGACAGACGCGATCGCCTCCACTGCTACCGACGGCTCCGGTAAGCGGCGAAGGGCACCGGATCGCGGCGGGAGGGGGGGGGGCCCCTCTCCCGCCACCGATAAAAGTGATCTCGTGGCGAATCCGCCGCAGAGACCACTTTTATCTGACAGCCAACCACTGCACGAAAAACGGGGATACCGGGGTTATGGCAGCTAGCTGCTGCCCTAACAACGATATCCGCTGCCAAACTCAGGACGTAAATCGGCGTGCAGCCGTTCGGCAAGTGGTTAAAGTGAAGTTCTGAGGCACCACCTAACTAATCCTGAAAATTCTCCATCCCCCTCTTAACACCTATTCCAATGCTTCTTTTCCACTGAGCGGATCGGTACAGTCCACTATTTTGAGTGTTTCCATTATGAAAGCGGCCCATACAACCGAACCGCACCATTCTGGGTCCTGCTTCAGATGTGGGGCCATAGAAAATGGTACGGTTCGGTTAGGGCGGAGCTACGATACATTCCACTGATTGGCGGACGTGTGACGCCATGCTTCCAAACTGTACCGACCCGAACCGATCCACTCAGTGGAAACGAGGCATAACTGACCTGAATGAACTATTATTGATCACAGGACTGTTATCACAATCCCTGTCTGATATTGTCATACAGGACACATGTATGTGAGACCATTGGAAGATAGCATGATGATATCAGTAATACCTCATTTTTTGATTGAAAAATGTATACTTTATTTTGCAAGAAAATATACAAAAAAACAAATACTTTAAACAGGGTACATCCAATCTGTACTGCGACGCAGCGCATAAATACACTACATTACAATACATCACCAAGCATACCAATAAATTACATTCATCCTGCGGTATGATGCCTAATGTGTTGTGCAGAGTAGTAATACCCCGAAACATCACATCATGCATGACGCCGCATTACCCTGAAAGCAGTACTTAAAAACATTTCACAAAAAGTCCAGTCATATAGTCAAATAACATTCAAATGGGCAACGGGTGTGATGGGGGGGGGGTGGAGAAGGTGGGGCAGGGGAGGGAGTAAAGAGTTCACAGGCCCGAAGCTTTATTTGAACTGCCAAAGGGTACACGGGGGAGAGGGGGGGGGAATGGGGAAATCTTCAGACCTCCTCTTCCTCCTTGAAGTCCATCAGGTGATAGTCTCTGAGCAGACTGTGAACCAGTCTGCGACAGTCCTCGATGGACATCCTCTCCCGCTGGTGGATGAGGCGCTTTCTGGCGCACCATAAAGCGTCCTTAAAGCAACACAGCACCCGCCAGGCACCGTCAATGTCCTCCTGTGAATGAGTTCCACAGAAGAGTCCATTCAACACACCAAAGTGTGTGATTGCAGTCTGTGGTACAAAGTCTTTGAGTTCAGGTTCCAGGGCCCTCAACAGGTCCTGTGCAAAGGGGCACTCCCAGAAAACATGCAGAGCAGTTTCCTCCTGGATGATGCAAAAGGGGCAGTGCCTGTATCTACACAGGTTTCTGGCATGCATAAATGTCCTGAGTGGCAGCCCCCCTTGGATTGCCATCCATGCCAGATCTTTGTGCCTGTTGGTGAGTCTCTTTGAAGAAACATTCCTCCAGACCACTTTACAAGTGGCTGAAGGGAGGCCTGGAACAGTCTCAACAATGTCTGATGCTCTGATCAACTTGTGGATAGTTTTTGGCTTCCACAAGTCGGGCTTCACTCCATGTAGCCCCAGCTCCTTAATAAACTTGAAGGTGTCCAAGTAGTACCAAGGCGTGTCCCAGTTGTAGGGGATGGAGCTGTCCCATTTGTCCCATCCAAGGGTCCTCCAAAGAGGCAGGAGGAAAAAACGGGACATAGAGTTACCACCAGAGTCCACAGTTCTGTCCACCAATGTCCTGCGGATGCAGTTACAAGCAAAGCACACCCTCAATAGTGTAGCGATGTCGGGCACGCCCTTACCGCCCTTGAGGGGTTCCTTGAACATAACCGCCCGCTTCACTCTGTCCATTTTGGAGCTCCAGATGAAGTGAAACACCGCCCTGGTGATGGCCTTACAGGTGTTGACCCGAGGGGGCCAGGCCTGGGCGAGGTACTGCAACACAGGGAGAATCTCGCTGCGGAGTACCAGTGTTTTGCCTTCGATGGTGAGTTCTCTGAGGCTCCAAAGTCCAAACTTCTGTCGCATCTTTGACAGTCTTTCCTCCCAGGACTTCAGGGCTGCGCCCTCAGCTCCAAACCAGACCCCAAGGATTTTGATGAAGTCCGTCTTGACGCTGAAAGGAATTGGTGCAGAAGAAGGCAGGAACCACTTTCCGAAGAGCATGACCTCTGACTTCCCGCAGTTGACCTTTGCCCCTGAAGCTTGGCCGAAGTCCTCACAGGTCTGGGCGAGTGTGTCGATGGAGCGCCGGTCAGCACAGAACACCGTCACGTCGTCCATGTAGAGTGAGCACTTGACCTCCCGTCTGTCCGGTCCTGGTGCGGTGATCCCTCTGATCTCTGGGTTCCGTCTGATGCTTCGGGCGAAGAGCTCTATACAACAAACAAAAAGCAGAGGTGAGAGAGGGCAGCCTTGTCTGACCCCAGACAGAATTGGAAAGGGGTCAGTTTTCCAGCCATTTACCAGCACCAAACTAGAAATGTCAGTGTACATTACATTCACATACGAACAAAACATTTCCCCAAGACCAAACCTGCGCAGAGCTCTGCACATAAACTCGTGGGAGACACGGTCAAAGGCCTTCTCCTGGTCAAGACTGACCAGGGCCGCGTGCACACGGCGGCCATGAATGTACTGGACCGTGTCCCGGACAAGCGCAAGGCTGTCCGCAATCCTGCGACCAGGAATGCCGCAAGTCTGATCCGGGTGGATGATCTGTCCGATGACAGACTTCAACCTGTTGGCCAGGACCTTGGCGAGGATTTTGTAGTCCACGTTCAGCAGAGAGATCGGACGCCAATTTTTAAGATCCGATCTCTCCCCCTTCCGCTTATACAAAATCGTGATCATCCCCTCCCTCAGTGACGGAGGCATTCTGCCCTCCACCACCATCTCCTCGTACAGCTTGAGCAGGTCCGGGCCCACGAGATCCCACAGTGTTACATAGAGCTCAACTGGGAGACCATCGCAGCCCGGGGTCTTGCCTCGCCTAAAGGATTTAGCGGCAGAGTGCAGCTCCTCCAGCACCAAGGGGGCGTTGACGGTTGATGAACCTGCAGGATCAATTTGGTTAGTGATACCTGACAGGAACCTGTCGGCCGCCTGTGTGTCCGTTTCTTTCGGGGAGTAGAGGTTGGTGTAGTAGTCGCTGACCACTTTCATCACAGCCTTCTTCCCCTTCTGGAGTGTTCCGGTCTCGTCGCGCAACTCTGACAAGGGTGTGTGTCCTGAGTGGAGTTTCCTGAAAAAGAAAGAATTACACTTCTCACCTTTCTCAAGATTCTCCACCTTGGCACGGAAGACAATGTGCCTGGATTCTTCCTCGAAGTGTCCTTTCAGGCTCCTCTTGGTGTCCTCCAGGTCCTGCCTAACGTCCCAGCCACAGTGCTGAAGGTCCTGCAGGGACTGCAACTGACGCTGCAGTCTCCTGAGTTCCCTCCTCCTGGCACACACACGCTGGCGTCCCCTTGCCTGAAAGAAGCTACGCAGCTTAACCTTCACCCACCAGTCACTTACCCTTCCGAAGAATCTCTTTTCCTCCGTCCAGGTGGCATAGGCCTCACGGAGTTCCCCCATCAATTCCTCATTTTCCAGAAGGGTGCTATTCAGCTTCCAGGAACCC
This sequence comes from Aquarana catesbeiana, assembly GCF_042186555.1. Lineage (NCBI taxonomy): Eukaryota > Metazoa > Chordata > Amphibia > Anura > Ranidae > Aquarana > Aquarana catesbeiana. The sequence goes on along the minus strand of NC_133327.1, from coordinate 179,992,340 downwards.
GGTCCGCGGGCGATGCCCTCGCCCAGGTCACCCCGAAAGTGGATAGCCCTGTGGTCAGAGAAAAAGCAGGGGACCATGGAGAACTCACGATGCTTGACTGTTCTTGAAGTGAGCACGAAGTCGATCCTGGAACGCACAGATCCATCGGGTCGGCACCACGAATAGTTCACGGTCCCTTTCCCTATGGATCCCACGGCGTCCTGCAAGGAGGCCTCCGAGATCATCTCCCTGAGCAGCCTAGAAGTAGCATCAAGTTTTGCGTATATGCTGGAGCTGCGCCCATCCTCCTCGATCGGACAGTTAAAGTCACCGCCGATCACTACTGTTCTGGTGGTGACGAGTTGGGTCCGCAGGGTCTGGAAGAGTTCCAGCCGCGCATTCTTGTCTGGGGGGGCGTACACGTTGATGAGCCTAACTGGCTCTTCCACCCACGAGCCGTCTATGACCAAAAGACGGCCACAGACTAGCTCATGGATAGAGTCCACCGTGAAACGCCCACCCCTGACCAGAATGGCTACTCCTGCAGACTTGCAATCGCCACCCCCGGACCAGTAGGAGGGACCAAGGGTCCACTGGGAGGACAGATGAGTGTACCTCCTCAAGGGGGGAAGGGCGCACTCCTGAAGCATGTAGACATCACTCTGCTGACTTGAAAGAAAGGTCAGGACCGCTTGCCTTCTAGATGTATCCTTGATACTCCTCACATTGATGGAAAAGATTGAGATCTCAGCCATAATGAAAAAGGGTATGAGGGTCTAGTTAACAAGGGTCTGAACTTACCTCCCCGGAGGGGGGGGTGGCTCTTCCGTTGCATCTTCTGCCTGTCCTGTGTTCTGGGCCAGGCCCAGCTCCTCAAGGACAGACTCCATCATCTGCTGGCTGATGTGGACGTCGGGGGGGAGGTCATGCTCGGGGTTGACCACGACCTCCTCCCCTTCCCCCTCCTCGCCTGCAGACTCTAGGTCCTCCACTACTTGCTCGGGTCCATCGCTGTCGCTGTTCACATGATTTTATTTAATTTTTACACTGTTTAAAAAAAAATTGTGTCACTTTTATTCCTATTACAAGGGATGTAAACATCCCTTGTAATAGAAAAAAGCATGACAGGACCTCTTAAATATGAGATCTGGGGTCAAAAAGACCTCAGATCTCATATTTTCACTAAAATGCAATAAAAAAAAAAAAAAGTCATTTAAAAAAATGACATTGAAAAAAATGTGCCTTTAAGACGTATGGGCGGAAATGACGTTTTTACGTCGCTTCCGCCCTGCAGTGTCATGGAGACGAGTGGGCGCCATGTTCCTCTCACTCATCTCCAGGCACAAGAAGGGGACAGACGCGATCGCCTCCACTGCTACCGACGGCTCCGGTAAGCGGCGAAGGGCACCGGATCGCGGCGGGAGGGGGGGGGGCCCCTCTCCCGCCACCGATAAAAGTGATCTCGTGGCGAATCCGCCGCAGAGACCACTTTTATCTGACAGCCAACCACTGCACGAAAAACGGGGATACCGGGGTTATGGCAGCTAGCTGCTGCCCTAACAACGATATCCGCTGCCAAACTCAGGACGTAAATCGGCGTGCAGCCGTTCGGCAAGTGGTTAAAGTGAAGTTCTGAGGCACCACCTAACTAATCCTGAAAATTCTCCATCCCCCTCTTAACACCTATTCCAATGCTTCTTTTCCACTGAGCGGATCGGTACAGTCCACTATTTTGAGTGTTTCCATTATGAAAGCGGCCCATACAACCGAACCGCACCATTCTGGGTCCTGCTTCAGATGTGGGGCCATAGAAAATGGTACGGTTCGGTTAGGGCGGAGCTACGATACATTCCACTGATTGGCGGACGTGTGACGCCATGCTTCCAAACTGTACCGACCCGAACCGATCCACTCAGTGGAAACGAGGCATAACTGACCTGAATGAACTATTATTGATCACAGGACTGTTATCACAATCCCTGTCTGATATTGTCATACAGGACACATGTATGTGAGACCATTGGAAGATAGCATGATGATATCAGTAATACCTCATCCCTGACCTAGAACTATTTACATACAAGGAATGCGCGCTACGACATCTCACGTATTACACTGTATAAAAGCGCAACTCCGCTCTGCACTGCAAGTACTTATAAATGTTCTGGCGCCGCTACATGGTATAGTGTGGCTCCTGCTGAGTGACTGTGCGCCGCTATCACGTGTATTGTAGCCTCAGCCAGGGTCCCGTCTAGGTCACATGACTGGTCATGGCGGCTGAGATCCACTCCCGGTCTCAGCGCGGCCCTGTACTCCTCACCAAGATACCCGGACACCGGGAGCAGGTCACCTCCGCCTGCTTCATCCCGAGAGAGGACGGCGTCATCACCGCCAGCGACGACCGGTAATTATACAGGGCAGCGGGGCCCATATCACCCTCTGACGTCACTGGACACTACAAAATGAATCCCCTCCCCCCCTTCCCTGCTGGATTTTCACTGTAAACACTGACTGCCTATTCTCTGCATATAGAGACCTTCTGTGCCATCCCTGCAATACACACTGCTCTTCCCTCCATGTACTGACACACACACTCTATAAACAGGACAGAGGTAGAATAGGACAGTTCTGTACTGCAAAGTATGTCATAGGCCACTCTTCTCTCATATAGTGATACTCCCTACCCTTCCCTTCTACCTCCTGCCTAGAATGATACTCCCTACCCTTCCCTGCTACCTCCTGCCCTCTACTGCCTAGGATGATACTCCCTACCCTTCCCTGCTACCTCCTGCCCTCTACTGCCTAGGATGATACTCCCTGCCCTTCCCTGCCCTCTACTGCCTAGGATGATACTCCCTGCCCTTCCCTACCCTCTACTGCCTAGGATGATACTCCCTGCCCTTTCCTGCTACCTCTGCCCTCTACTGCCTAGGATGATACTCCGTGCCCTTCCCTCTACTGCCTAGGATGATACTCCCTGCCCTTTCCTGCTACTTCTGCCCTCTACTGCCTAGGATGATACTCCCTGCCCTTTCCTGCTACTTCTGCCCTCTACTGCCTAGGATGATACTCCCTGCCCTTTCCTGCTACCTCTGCCCTCTACTGCCTAGGATGATACTCCGTGCCCTTCCCTCTACTGCCTAGGATGATACTCCCTGCCCTTTCCTGCTACTTCTGCCCTCTACTGCCTAGGATGATACTCCCTGCCCTTTCCTGCTACTTCTGCCCTCTACTGCCTAGGATGATACTCCCTGCTCTTCCCTACCCTCTACTGCCTAGGATGATACTCCCTGCCCTTCCCTCTACTGCCTAGGATGATACTCCCTACCCTTCCCTGCTACTTCTGCCCTCTACTGCCTAGGATGATACTCCCCTGCCCTGCCCTCTACTGCCTAGGATGATACTCCCCTGCCCTCTACTGCCTAGGATGATACTCCCCTGCCCTGCCCTCTACTGCCTAGGATGATACTCCCCTGCCCTGCCCTCTACTGCCTAGGATGATACTCCCCTGCCCTGCCCTCTACTGCCTAGGATGATACTCCCCTGCCCTGCCCTCTACTGCCTAGGATGATACTCCCCTGCCCTGCCCTCTACTGCCTAGGATGATACTCCCCTGCCCTGCCCTCTACTGCCTAGGATGATACTCCCCTGCCCTGCCCTCTACTGCCTAGGATGATACTCCCCTGCCCTGCCCTCTACTGCCTAGGATGATATTCCCCTGCCCTGCCCTCTACTGCTTAGGATGATATTCCCCTGCCCTGCCCTCTACTGCCTAGGATGATACTCCCTGCCCTGCCCTCTACTGCCTAGGATGATACTCGTGGTGCAGTGGGTAGCACTCTCACCTAGCAGTAAGAAGGGTCGCTGGTTCGAATCCCGACCACGACACTACCTGCCTGGAGTTTGCATGTTCTCCCTGTGCCTGCGTGGGTTTCCTCTGGGTACTCCGGTTTCCTCCCACACTCCAAAGACATGCTGGTAGGTTAATTGGATCCTGTCTAAATTGGCCCTAGTGTGTATGAATGTGAGTTAGGGACCTTAGATTGTAAGCTCCTTGAGGGTATAGGGACTGATGTGAATGTATAATATATATATATATATATATATATATATATATATATATATATATATGTGTGTAAAGCGCTGCGTAAATTGACGGCGCTATATAAGTACCTGAAATAAATAAATAAATACTCCCTGCCCTGCCCTCTACTCCCTGCCCTGCCCTGCCCTCTACTGCCTAGGATGATACTCCCTGCCCTGCCCTGCCCTCTACTGCCTAGGATGATACTCCCTGCCCTTCCCTACTGCCTAGGATGATACTCCCTGCCCTTTCCTGCTACCTCTGCTGCCTAGGATGATACTCCCTGCCCTTCCCTTCCCTCTACTGCCTAGGATGATACTCCCTGCCCTTCCCTGCTACTTCTACCCTCTACTGCCTAGGATGATACTCCCTGCTCTTCCCTGCCACTTCTGCCCTTTACTGCCGAGGACAGTGATGGCGAACCATGGCGCTCCAGATGTTTTGGAACTACATTTCCCATAATGCTCGTCTACACTGCAGAGTGCAAGAGCATTGACTCGGTTGAATTGATGATAGGCAACTCCTATCCTCATATTGATTAGTGGTTCCAAATTAATAATAACTACTGCAGTAGGGAACAGACACAAAAGATACGCTCAGCATCTTTCCAAATTACTGTTCTGCTTTATTATGATGCAATTGAAGGTTTTTATGCACATGATTACGTAGGTATCACATTAATATTACAATTGTAGGTTTATCGTAACAAGGGGCGTTACATAGGCAGGCTAATTCTAATCAGGACTCGAAAGAATGTAAACATTTACTGAAAACATTATTAGTGCCGTGTGCAGAGGGCAGAGTGCAATACATACAAAATACAATACAATTATATACAGAACTTACAAATTTCCATTACAGTCTCCCCTCTTTTGATCAATATTTTGATCACTAACCATACCTGCTATCACCTTTTAACCTGGAACCTCCACACGCTTAGGTGGAGGTAGTCCTGGCCAAAGAGGCAAAAAACTCCATTGTGGAGAAAATAATAGCTGAGCAACTTTTTCATTACAAAATGACTTTTCATTGTGAAAAACAAATGATTGATAAGACATATTTACAGAGTACTGGCTGTACACTCCTGTGGCCAGAATGGCCTTCTAGCTTAATTGTTGGCATGCTGACTTATCAGCATATGTAAACACAGACAATTCTACATATAATGGAAGACATACAAAAGACAAATATGACTTCAACATGGCTAAACTATTTTTCAAATATATATATCCCTTACAATTAAAGTAATTGAATCAAAAAGTACCCTAGACTGTGATCACAAGAGGGAAACAAATCAAACACAGAGATTTCTTTAATTTAGTCATTTTTGCAGTGTCTGGTGTGGATCCAGGTGACTATTACTTCAAGTTTTGCAAAAACTGTACATGAAATAGATGCTGTATTGAGTCTCCAAACATTTCCTTATATATAAATGTCTCTTAACAATCCAAAAGTCACCTGGCTTTAGTTTTAGATCCTTCCAAATTTTTAGGATCTGGAATTAGGGAGAAAACACATAAATGAGTTTGTAAAAAACCTTAAAAGATCATCAGCATTCTCTGTGAGATCCGAATGGAGGACTTCAGCTGCTGAGACAAAATATAAGCAAGTGAGTAACACACTCCCAAACAAAATCTCATAGGGAGAGAGTCCAATATCCCCCTTAGGGGCTTCATAAAATATAAGAAAACATTCAGGCAAAAGTTTTCTAGTTTCTTACTCTACTTTGTCGGCTACATTGTAGACAGTAAGGGGTGTAAAAATAAAACCTCAAAACTTCTAGTAAGGACTCTCCTATAAAAAATGATTTCTTTTGTTACTCTCTGTACTTTCTGCACTCTATATTTACAAACTACTTCTGATAACACTTTTTACTGTGGCCTTTGCAGTAGCATTTGCCACTGGACATCCAAAAAACATGTCCATACAGACAAAATGCATACTCGTAAGATCCTAACTTGGACATCTGGATATATCTTTTTTGTAATCTCTGGAAGGGATGGTTCAGCTTTTGGTAACACCTTTGGTAACAGGTAAAACAAGAAGTGGTATGTTATAAAAACAACTGTGGTGAACCCTGGCTATATCCCACGCTCATTTACTAAGGCAGCCATAACTGCTTGTGACTGATGACACGGTCCATGTGTCAAGCTGAAGGGAAAAGAGTGGCTGGCAGACATAAATGATCACCTTTTCCAAAGTCCTGTTTCATAAGAAGTTGCCCCCTGTGGACCACTTGTTCTTCTCGTTCTGGGGTCCTTAAAGTTGAATTATTAATCCCAGCTATACTGGGCCAGAACTAGGGTGGAATCTGTGAGTTGCACAGACCCATCAAGTGTCCGGGGCTGTAAATGCAGCATCCTTAGAGTCACCTGGTCTGCTTCCATGTGTGAAAGTTAATATGGCTACCTCAGCAAGAAGCTGGAAGGCTGAAAACAGCCGATCAAATTAACTTGGCATGCTTGGTTGGTTTACCTGCCGAAGTAAAAACAAACTTCTGGCCCTTCAAATGGAACCAAAAGCTCTCTATATCTCGACTATCTATATAAATATACACTCTTTTTATAGCTCACAGGCTTTGCTAAAACATGGAGCTCTGCTTCTTGAGCTGGGGAAAAAGGATCCAATGACTTTGAATACAGAGTATCCTTCTGGGTGATAAACTGCATACTCAAATCTACAAAAAATGTAATATCTGGGTCTTCAGGGAGTGTGTCCTGCACTGGGCTCACAGCAGCTGATTCCTATGTCATCAATTTAACACATGCGTCTTTTCCTTTCTTTTGAATAAATGTACGCATTTTTCATTGTTAGATTTGTACATAAACAAACTCATATTTTAAACCTTTCATTAGACAAACATTTAGTTAGCTGTAAATTTGCTGCACAGAATGTCGGACCATTGACCAAAACAATATCTAACTTTGTCTAATAGCACCTTTGCATAAAAGCTGCAGCTCTGATATATCGGGGTGAACCCTTCATTACTGGGTCCAGCTTGCATAAATATATTACAATGGCTTGTTTTCTATCACACTGTTTGTGTAAGAACTCCAGTTTCATGTTTCAAAAGACAACTTCTTCCTGGCAATATTATAATAAATGATAACAATACCCTGCGGTCATGCAGAGATGCCCATAAATCCAAACTATTCTTCTGCTTATACCACTGTACTTACAAGAAAAAGGGGCACATCATTTCACAATCCACACATTCTGCTTTGGATTTCAAAAATAAAAATAAATAAAAACAAAAGGACCAATCTGTATGATGGACCAGAAAGCATCAAAAACTATAAAACAACTGGCTGCAGGTGGCATCTATCCTAACAGGGTGTGTGGACTTGATGTGATGGGTCTGTTATATTTAAATTTTATTTAATATTACTCTTACATCATGGACCGCACATCAAGTTTTCATCAAAAACCTTACAATATCATTTTTGTAGAAAAACTTCTTATGTATCCCATCCATCTTGGCTTTGTTAAATATTATGGCAGCTTTATTCAAAATAACAACCTCATCTTAATCTTTTTTTTCTCTCAATAAGGGCTTATTGTATAAATGTAAAATTACAAAATTGTTATCTTAATCTAAACTAATCCCATTTTTACAAATTTCCCCAATAACCTGGATTTCATTTCCAACCAAAGGTTGTCTAAACCAGTTTCATTATATCTATATAATTGTTAAACTCATATTAGAAATGAATACTCATTACTACTTAATTTTACTTAATTTCCCTTTTTTAAATGCACTGTTTCCACTATCAAAGTATATTCAATTTGTGTAATACACGGTTAAATGTAACCTTCATTTTACCATGTTTGGAAAACAGATTCAAAATAATTGTGATCACATTGTTTACCATTAGATTCGTTAACCTGGCACATTTTGTTATAAATGTTTTGTCTAAAAAACTGGAATTGGCATGATGTCCTTCCAGCTTATCACTAACCTCTCATCCCAGCCACATTTCTTTCATGAGAGCACAAAGGAGGGGGTCACATCTGCGTACATGACACACACAAGCAATAGAACTAAAGGTCCCAGCATTCGCACACACACCAATATCTCTCTAAAATCGCTTACATTTTTCCCATTTGTACACAACATGTGCATATCATTCTCTCACTTTCTTTTAACTCTTTAATATTTCCCTGCCTAAATTCTGCTTTCCTTATTTTGTTTAAATAACTTTTATATCTAGCTTCTATGATTCTATGATCAGATGGGGAGCCACAGTGCTCATCCCATCTTCCCTCTCTGACAACATATAAGGTATTCTGTTTTACCTCTCGTTTCTCTGTTTCTGACTTTTACTAGTTGTAGTGCCTGATCCCAAATTCATCCCACAACTTAACATGAAAATGTCCCTTTCTGTCTAGTTCTAATGTCACCCTTGATCCATCCTGCTCACATAGATAGCTGTTTCTCTAGCTGTTTACTCTGCACGATTCTTAGTCCCTGTGGACTTTAGTAACCCAGTTACCCATTGTGGATCCCTGTCCACTCTAACCATTAATCTAGGGGCTCAGTATAGGCGGAACCACACCTTCGGTTCATATATAGCGCTCCTCTTGCGCTGGGCATTTTTGAGGGTCTCTTACCCTTCATTCCCTTACTTAATTCAATGCCCATAATGACTGGCCAGTCTTCTCTCTCTTCTCTATGTGTGCCTATACCCTCTTGCCTCTAAACTACTTTATCTAGCAGATTGACTACATATACCTGTGAACAGCACTATTCTTCCCTTTCCTATTTATAACACTCCGATGGACAATAGACAGGGACAACATAACATATAACCACCAATCAATACAGTTCGATTAAGGGGAGTAAAATAGGTACCCTTTGTCCCGAAAATGCCTTACCGATCAAGGAAGTCTGATAACTCAAATGTAAGCAAAAGGCTTACCTCAGCCGGCTGATTATCAGAAATTCCCGGATCGTCTCAAGCTCCTCGTTTCGGATACTCAGGGTCACCTGGAATCCCCTCCTGGCTGGCTCGCCATGCTGACTCGGTTGAATTGATGATAGGCAACTCCTATCCTCATATTGATTAGTGGTTCCAAATTAATAATAACTACTGCAGTAGGGAACAGACACAAAAGATACGCTCAGCATCTTTCCAAATTACTGTTCTGCTTTATTATGACGCAATTGAAGGTTTTTATGCACATGATTACGTAGGTATCACATTAATATTACAATTGTAGGTTTATCGTAACAAGGGGCGTTACATAGGCAGGCTAATTCTAATCAGGACTCAAAAGAATGTAAACATTTACTGAAAACATTATTAGTGCCGTGTGCAGAGGGCAGAGTGCAATACATACAAAATACAATACAATTATATACAGAACTTACAAATTTCCATTACAGCATCATGGGAAATGTAGTTCAAAAACATCTGGAGTGCCAAGGTTCGCCATCACTGGCCTAGGATGATATTCCCTTCTCTTCCCTCTACTGCCTAGGATGATACTCCTTTTCCTGCCCTCTACTGTCTAGGATGATACTCCCTGCCTTTCCTGCTACTTCTGCCCTCTACTGTCTAGTAGGGGTGCAACAGATCGTCACTGATCCGTGATCCGAATGGGTCAACCTGTTCGGATTGACACAACACGTGATCCGCGGAGCGCTCTGCTGCCTCGGTCATAGGAAAGGCCGCGGCTTCGGCCTAGCTCTGGAGCGGCGGCCATCTTGGTACACCCAGCCGCTGTCTCGTCAGGAAGTGAGGTTTTGTCGCCGCCATCTTGCTACACCCCACACTCCTGCACAGTAATGATAGAGTGAGAAGGGGGCAAGCGGACATTTTGTTACACCCACCGGAGTTTTAGATTTCACAGTTATTTTCAACACAAAATGGAGCTTATATGCTTAAATACAGCATTTGTAAATCCGACGGACTGTTTAGAGGTCCAACGGACCAATCAGAGGTGTTGTGTCACATTAGCAACCATGTAAGGTCAGCAGGTTTGCTGCTGCTTTTAAAATTTAACATCTAAACAGTCCGTCGGATTTACAAATGCTATATTTAAGCATATAAGCTCCATTTTGTGTTGAAAATAACTGCTAAATTTAAAACTCCAGTGGGTGTAACAAGATTTGTCTTGTCGTTTTTTTTTTTTTTTGCTGATCCGAAAAATGATCTGATCCGAGGAACGATTCGATCCGTGAGGTTTTTGATCCGTTGCACCCCTACTGTCTAGGATTATACTCACTGCCTTTCCCTGCTACTTCTGCCCTCCACTGCCTAGAATGATACTATCTGCCCTTCCGTTATCTGCTACTTCTGCCCTCTACTGTCTAGGATGAGATTCCCTAACCTTCCATGCTTCTGCCTAGCATGATACTCCCTGCCTGTCCCCTCCCTGCTTTTACTGCCTAGAATGATACTCCCTGCCCTTCCCTGCTACTTCTGCCCTCTGCTGTCTAGAATGATACTCCCTGCCCTTCCCTGCTACTTCTGCCCTCTGCTGTCTAGGATGAGACTCCATGCCCTTCCCTGCTAGCCATGGACAGCCAATCCTTTATTGAATATGCAAATAATTAGGTGCAGCGCTAAGATCACCCAGCATAGATTTGGAACATGGGTGAAAAATATATACACCAGTGAAAATAAAATGATAAAAGTGAAAATAACCAGTCAGGTATAAACAAAATGTCTATGGTGAGATGTGGAATAACAAGGGACCAGAGTCTATAAAGATAAGATCAGTGGAAGTCTTCTTAAAGGGGGAGGTGCTGAAACCCTGGAAGGTGAATTGGCACTTAAATGGAAGGCGACCACAGGTAACAAGCCACAAACATCTTCAAATGAAAGAGGTTGGGTACTCTTACCAGATCCGTAGGACATATCTGCCGTATAGCATTACGTCTATTATGCATGGTGGAAAAAATAAGACCCCTAAGTTAGGGAACTCATATACCCCCCAGTATAATGGGACTTTATAGGCGAACCATACATGTCCCTTCTTCAGAGGCGTATTGCAGAGAGAAAAGTCGCATATATAGGAGATACATTCTGAAATAACAAATGGAAACAATTTGCACAGAGGGAACAATATGAACCACAAAGTGGTTCATATTGTTCCCTCTGCAAATTGTTTCCATTTGTTATTTCAGAATGTATCTCCTATATATGCGACTTTTCTCTCTGCAATACGCCTCTGAAGAAGGGACATCGTCCTGAAACATGTCAGGCTTCTAGAGAAAATATTCTATTATGAATGGAAGTATACAAAAATTATTACAGGATAGCAAATTTTATTGTATAAATACTCCTGTTAAGATTTATTACTAAATGTATCTTGTTTTTATGATCTTTCAAATAAATAAAACATTTTTTATCTAATCCATGTATGGTTTGCCTATAAAGTCCCATTATACTGGGGGGTATATGAGTTCCCTAACTTAGGGGTCTTATTTTTTCCACTAATTCGGGATGTTGGCAACCTTTTGAAGGCAATTATTGATAATTAATTCTTTCCTTCAGTGGTTCAATCCACTATATACTATTATGCATGGTGGGTAGCCTCCCGTGATATCCACCTGAATGATGTCCTGTAGATCACGGTCGCCGGTAAGGAGTAGTTATCCTGGGTGGAAGTTGAACCGCTGTCACACACGCTCTCCAGTTCCGGAACAGAAGGGTCAGGAGGAGCTAGTTGGAGATGGAACCATGGAGAAAAAGAAAAAGGGACTCCACATGGTGTAGGTCAAAACGAGGGGTTTTAATGAATAAAAACCTTTACAAGATAAAAGTGATCACAAGCAAATAAAAATGGCAATGTGGGAAGCTGCTTTGCACTCTATGCGTTACTGCTGACCTCTGCACTTTGTGTTACTCCTGACACCTGCACTCCGAGCTTTATTTACTCCTGACCGCTGCACTCTGTGAATAGATAGAGATATATATAATATATATATTATCACAAAGACATACTGATTATATCATTCAGGTGTCTTTAAGCGCTGCCTATATATTTGTGTGAGTTTATGTGTCTTTTTAGAGCCTTGGTGTAAGCTTTACTGCCGGTTCACACAGGGGCAACACAACTTGCAGGCCGACTCACCGAGGCGACTTGCAAAACGACTTCTGTATAGAAGTCAATGCACGTCGCCTGAAGTCGCCCCAAAAATAGTACAGGAACCTTTTTCTTGCGTCGCTCCTATTAGAACGGTTCCGTAGTACAGAACGAGACGTGACTTGTCAGCCGGCTACGTTGCCTGACAAGTCGCCCCTGTGTGAACTGGGGCTGAAGGTAGCAGCTGTCTGCCTTAATTGGCTATTGTTCTCTGTTTTCTTTTTTCACCATATCCATTAGCACTTGTTAATATAGGAAATAGGCACTGATTTATATCTCGATATAGATCTTTCTCTTTCTCTTTCTCTCTCTCTCTCTCTCTCTCTCTCTCTCAGTCTCCCTCTTTTCCATCAGCGCTTTCAGGATGGATCAGATGGATTCTGGTTGGTCAGTGTTGTCACATTGAATACACTGACCAATCTGTAAGGGTTATCATTCACGGCATGCCTTGAATGTTACTGGTTTAGGAAACTATTAAATTGGTGGGTTTAGCTCCACTTTAAGCTAGAACAAGCAAATGTGATTAGCTGGTGCTTTGCCATTGCCTTTTATTGCAAAGACCACTATCCTATACAACAAATTACTTTGGAGGAACATTCAACAGATGCTTCACATTGAGAAACTTTTATTCCTGCTCTGTGTTATTTGTGGTAATACTTCACAATTAGGCAAATAATGACAGATTACATAAGACTGTGGCTTCCTGTGTTGCCTTGCTCTATGTAAATTGGCTGCCTTGGCTTAGCTTTCCATTGCGTTATTTGTGAAATTTGTGCTCAGACCACAATTTAGTGGCAGGCATAATATATGTGTACTTTAGGCCCCTTTTACATGGGGTGGATTCCATTGCAGTCAGCAGGGGATCTGTATGCTGTTCCCCTGCTAAACGGTGCAGAGTGATGAGAACATCACTCTGCTTTAGGCTGGGTTCACAACTATGCAAATTGGATGAGGGTTTCCCCGCATCCAATTCGCATAGCAGAAGAATGTGACCGGTTCTCTATGGAGCCGGTTCACATATCTCCGGGGTGGCTGCGGAGCACACTGCACATTTCTGTGCGTCTTTGGCTCCATTTCAGGGCCGAATTCAGGCCCTGATTCACCTCTGAAATGGAGAACAGGGATGCACAGGGTTCCTGTGCGATCCCCAGCCGGTTCCAGTGTGAACCGAGTCTTATGGGTGGCTGGGAGTAAATAGACACCGCTGGCTGTTTATACCTGACTACGTCTGATCTGCTTCACCAAGACGGAGCCCCCTTCTGTTTTTTATTAGCAGGCACGATCAGACTGAGGTAGACAGATAGTTTGTCGGGCAGAACTCCCATGTGAAAGGGGCTTTTAGCGGTCAATTCACTAATGATTAGAACGTGCCATACTTTTGTTTTCTTGGAAATACTGCATGCGATAAATAAAAGCCATTTTAATACACTTGGTAAATGTCACAAAGAAATCACGATATATAATTATGATGTAAGGATCAGCAAATTGAACCACTGAGGGCAGTGGGGGGACCAGGGATCTCTGACACTCCCAGAAGTATCTTCTTGGCAGCAGTTTCTCCAACACAGCAGAGATCAGTGGGAGAAGTGGGTATTAATCCAGCAATAACATTGCAGGTTACAAAAGTAAAAAGTCAAAAATAACAAACATGTTATACTTTCTCTTTGCAGTGGTTTTGCACAGAGCAGCCCAGATGCTACTTTTCTCGGGTCCCTCACTCCTGCCGAGTGCCCTTGCAGCATGCAGATTGCTATAGGGGCACTGAGTCGAGACGCTGCTCTGTGTGTCCTTTAGACGTGGAACTGCGGCTTAGCCCCACCCCTCTCTCTCCTCATTGGCTGACTGACTTTAAATGACAGCAGTGGGAGCCAATGGCACCCACTGCTGTGTCTCAGCCAATCAGGAGGGAGAGTCCCGGACAGCCGAGTCTCTTGTACAACATCACTGGATCGAGATGGGGCTCGGGTAAGTATTAGGGAGGCTCCCCCCCCCCCCCCCCCCCATGTATAGCCCTTTAATAAACTAGCTGACAGCTGCGGGAGGGAGAGGGGGAGAAGTGGCTTTCAGCTGCTTTATTGAAAGGCTATACAGGGGAGGGGGGGGGGATTGGTGCCTGTGAGGCTGCTCCCCCTCCCCCCGCTACACTAAGGATGCCTGGTCCAATACAACAGGTATCGGATCAAGCATTGGAGCATTTGCACGAGTACCGATACTCATGCAAATGCTTGGTATCGGCACCAATACTAGTATAGGTGCAACTCTAATTGTAACCACCCCTGTCAGTGGTAAATGGTTAGTCTCATCCCCGTAACTATATTAGAGCTTGTTATTTTGAAAAGCAACAAACTTACTAGCTGAATCATCAGATGAAAATAGAAGAAAGCCCAAAAAAGAAAACAAATGCAGCAATCGCATCTAAGAATTGGTATACTGCAACATAATAAATGTTTGCTTCTGGGTTTAATACCACTTTAAAACATAAATCTCGAGAAAGAAGCACATTAATAATACAAACAATTAAAATGTATAAAAATTAAAGAGAGGGTTGGTAATAGGGGGGTGGTCCCCTAAGGATTCCGGAGTTATGATAGGGGTCATGTAATGAACTCGACCATCTCCTGGCAGGGGGCAAATTTTGTAGCGCTTCTGAGTCACCTTAGTGCTTGTAATTTTAATCTTTTCTGACGTAAATTCAGAAAATGTAAATCAACTGAATGCCAACATGTGTGGTTAGGAACCGTTTTTAGTGTTCACTAAGGAAGCCCATAGATTTGATTCAGTGTTGATGGAGGAATGCCTTCCACAGCACTATTGTGTTCTGCTGGCGGGAGGGTGTGGGGAGCCTTCCCTGCTGGCGGAACACAATGACTACTGCTAGGGGCTATAGCTGCTGGCAGTAATCGTATGCCAAAAATCTGACTTGGCTAGTTGTACCAAAGTCAATCGATAGATTGACTTGGGTACTATCAGCCTGGTCATGCATGAATTGAAATTGGGCAGATTTAGCAGGGACCAGCCGAATTCCAATCCATGTATGACCGGTTTAACACTTTATGGCGCTGCCTTGTTCAGTTAGATTGCATTAGGTGGGCAGTAAATAAGTGTTAACTTTGAGAACTGGAATACAGTGGATAAAAAAAGTCTACACACCCCTGTTAAAATGTCAGGTTTCTGTTATGTAAAAAAAAATGAGACTATGATTAATAATTTCAGAACTTTTTCCACCTTAATTGTGACATATAACTGTACAACTCAGTTGAACAACAAACTGAAAACTTTTAGGTGGAGGGAAGTAAAAATAACTTGACAATATTTGCCCACTCTTCTTTGCAAAAACACTCCAAATCTGTCAGATTGTGAGGACATCTCCTGGGCACAGCCCTCTTCAGATCACCCCACTGATTTTTCAATCAGATTCAGGTCTGGGCTCTGGCTGGGCCATTCCAAAACTTTAATCTTCTTCTGCTGAAGCTATTCCTTTGTTGATTGGGATGTATGCTTTGGGTCGTTGTCAAAGATGAAGTTCCTCTTCATGTTAAGCTTTCTAGCAGAAGCCTGAAGGTTCTGTGCCAATATTGACTGGTATTTGGAACTGTTCATAATTCCTTCTACCTTGACTAAGGCCCCTGTTCCAGCTGAAGAAAAACAACCCCAAAGCATGATTCTGCCACCACCATGCTTCACAGTGGGTATGGTGTTCTTTTGGTGATGTGCAGTGTTGTTTTTGCGCCAAACATATCTTTTGGAATTATGGCCAAAAGGTTCAACCTTGGTTTCCTCAGACCATAATACATATTCCCACATGCTTTTGGGAGACTTCAGATGTGTTTTTGCTAATGTAGCCGAGTTTGGATTTTTTTCTTCATAAGAAAAGGCTTTCGTCTTGGCACTCTATCCCATAGCCCAGACATATGAAGAATACGGGAGATTGTTGTCACATGAACCACACAGCCAGTATTTGCCAGATATTCCTGCAGCTCCTTTAATGTTGCTGTAGGCCTCTTGGCACCCTCCCTGACCAGTTTTCTTCTCCTTGTCATCAATTTTAGAGGGACGTCCAGTTCTTGGTAATGTCAGTGTTGTGCCATATTTTCTCCACTTGATGATGACTGTCTTCACTGTGTTCCATGGTATATCTAATGTCTTAGAAATTCTTTTGTACCCTTCTCCTGACTGATGCCTTTTAACAATGAGATCCCTCTGATGCTTTGGAAGCTCTCTACGAACCATGGCTTTTGCTGTAGGATGCTACTAGGGCTGCAACTAACGATTATTTTCATAATCGATTAGTTGGCCGATTTGTTTCGATTAATCGGATAAAATCATAAGAAAAAAACGAATATGCAATTTTTTCGTTTATTTCAAATAATAATGAAAAAACTGAGCGTTATACTTAAACTGCATCATAACATAACTACTAAAGTAAATTCCTCATTTGTTAGTTGCAATGCAGTGAGGGGGCTGGCCATGAATGGGAAAGGGGACTTTTCTAGAGGGTGGGGAGGAGTTAGCTAGTTTGGAGACCAGACGTTAGAAGGAGTAGGTTGGGAGGGAGTTTGGAAGAGAGGCATGTAGGGCAGGAACTGGACCAAAGGGGGTTGCGATAGAAAGGGAGTTTGTTTGGACAGGGGACCAGACCCAAAAGAGGGAGAGCGGGCTGGAGGAACTGGACCAGAGTGTGGGTAGGAGAGGTCTGTGTATTCCTCAAATGGACACCAATGATGGGGCACTATTTCCCACCCCCCCATCCCAGGAAGACCAATGATGGGGCACTATTCTCCCCCCCCCCCCCCAGGAAGACCAATGATGGGGCACTATTCTCCCCCCCCCCCCAGGAAGACCAATGATGGGGCACTATTCTCCCCCCAGGAAGACCAATGATGGGGCACTATCCCCCCCCCCCAGGAAGACCAATGATGGGGCACTATCCCCCCCCAGGAAGACCAATGATGGGGCACTATTCCCCCCCCCCCAGGAAGACCAATGATGGGGCACTATTCCCCCCCCCCAGGAAGACCAATGATGGGGCACTATTCCCCCCCCCCAGGAAGACCAATGATGGGGCACTATTTCCCCCCCCAGGAAGACCAATGATGGGACACTATTCCCCCCCTTAGAAACACTAATGATGGGGCACCCCCCCCCCCCGCAGGAAGACCAATGATGGGGCACTCCCCCCCCCCCCCCCCGCAGGAAGACCCGTGATGGGGCACTATTCCCCCAGGAAGACCAGTGATGGGGCACTATTCCCCCAGGAAGACCAGTGATGGGGCACTATTCCCCCAGGAAGACCAGTGATGGGGCACTATTCCCCCAGGAAGACCAGTGATGGGGCACTATTCCCCCAGGAAGACCAGTGATGGGGCACTATTCCCCCAGGAAGACCAGTGATGGGGCACTATTCCCCCAGGAAGACCAGTGATGGGGCACTATTCCCCCAGGAAGACCAGTGATGGGGCACTATTCCCCCAGGAAGACCAGTGATGGGGCACTATTCCCCCAGGAAGACCAGTGATGGGGCACTATTTCCCCCCCCCAGGAAGACCAATGATGGGACACTATTCCCCCCCTTAGGAACACTAATGATGGGGCACTCCCCCCCCCCGCAGGAAGACCAATGATGGGGCACTCCCCCCCCCCCCCCGCAGGAAGACCCGTGATGGGGCACTATTCCCCCAGGAAGACCCGTGATGGGGCACTATTCCCCCAGGAAGACCCGTGATGGGGCACTATTCCCCAGGAAGACCAGTGATGGGGCACTATTCCCCCAGGAAGACCAGTGATGGGGCACTATTCCCCCAGGAAGACCAGTGATGGGGCACTATTCCCCCAGGAAGACCAGTGATGGGGCACTATTCCCCCAGGAAGACCAGTGATGGGGCACTATTCCCCCAGGAAGACCAGTGATGGGGCACTATTCCCCCAGGAAGACCAGTGATGGGGCACTATTCCCCCAGGAAGACCAGTGATGGGGCACTATTCCCCCAGGAAGACCAGTGATGGGGCACTATTCCCCCAGGAAGACCAGTGATGGGGCACTATTCCCCCAGGAAGACCAGTGATGGGGCACTATTCCCCCAGGAAGACCAGTGATGGGGCACTATTCCCCCAGGAAGACCAGTGATGGGGCACTATTCCCCCAGGAAGACCAGTGATGGGGCACCATTCCCCCCCCCCACTGACTCCAGTGATGGGGCACCATTCCCCCCCACTGACTCCAGTGATGGGGCACCATTCCCCCCCACTGACTCCAGTGATGGGGCACCATTCCCCCCCACTGACTCCAGTGATGGGGCACCATTCCCCCCCGAGACACCAATGAAGGGACACCAATGATGGGGCCTTATTCCCCCCCCGGAGACACCAATGATGGGGCACCTTTCCTCCCACTGATACCAAGACCAATGATGGGGCACTTCCCCCCCCCCCCCCAGGAAGACCAATGATGGGGCACTTCCCCCCCCCCCCCCAGGAAGACCAATGATGGGGCACTATTCCCCCAGGAAGACCAGTGATGGGGCACTATTCCCCCAGGAAGACCAGTGATGGGGCACTATTCCCCCAGGAAGACCAGTGATGGGGCACTATTCCCCCAGGAAGACCAGTGATGGGGCACTATTCCCCCAGGAAGACCAGTGATGGGGCACTATTCCCCCAGGAAGACCAGTGATGGGGCACTATTCCCCCAGGAAGACCAGTGATGGGGCACCATTCCCCCCCACTGACACTAGTGATGGGGCACCATCCCCCCCCCACTGACACTAGTGATGGGGCACCATTCCCCCCCCCCCCACTGACACTAGTGATGGGGCACCATTCCCCCCCCCCCCCCACTGACACTAGTGATGGGGCACCATTCCCCCCCCCACTGACACTAGTGATGGGGCACCATTCCCCCCCCCCCCCTGACACTAGTGATGGGGCACCATTCCCCCCCCCCACTGACACTAGTGATGAGGGAACCATTCCCCCCCCCCCACTGACACTAGTGATGGGGCACCATTCCCCCCCCCCACTGACACTAGTGATGGGGCACCATTCCCCCCCCCCCACTGACACTAGTGATGGGGCACCATTCCCCCCCCCCCCCCCCACTGACTCCAGTGATGGGGCACCATTCCCCCCACTGACACCAGTGATGGGGCACTATCCCCCCCCCCCCCAGAACACCAATGATGGGGCCTTATTTCCCCCCCCCCGGGACACCAATGATGGGGCACCTTTCCTCCCACTGACACCAAGACCAATGATGGGGCACCCCCCCCCCCCCCAGGAAGACCAAAAATGGGGCACCATCCCCACCCCCCCCAGAAACACCAATGATGGGGCACCATTCCTTCCACTGACACCAATGATGTCTCTTTCTCTCTACTCGAGGTAGCAGCGTGTGGGGCTGAGAATACAGCGGCGCTGCCGGCTTGTACATGGGAGTGTAGCACTGGGACGGAGGCGGACTGGCAGGGAGGAAGGTGCGTGCTGTTAGACCAACCAATCGAGTTGACAACGATTTTCATTATCGATTTTATAGATTAATCACTTCAACCCTAGATGCAGCTAAGAAAATGTCAGGAAAGACCTACTAGAATAGATAAACTTTATTTGGGGTTAATGGTTAATCAGAGGCACTTTAAATGATGGCAGATGTGTACGGACTCCTATTTAACATGAGTTTGAATGTGATTGCTTAATTCTGAACACAGCTACATCCCCAGTTAAAAGAGGGTGTGTACACTTATACAACCACATTATTTTATTTTTTATTTTTACTTTCCCTTCCTAAAAGATTTCAGTTTTTTTTTTTTTTCTCAGTTGAGTTGTATAGTTTATAGGTCACATTAAAGGTGGAAAAAGTTATGAAATGATTTATCTTTGTCTCATTTTTATATATTACAGAAACCTGACATTTTAACAGG